>NC_046320.1:31643052-32002638 GCF_009819535.1 Lacerta agilis | reverse complement strand
TGCCTTCTTCCCCTTCAGGCTGTTCAGCAGGTGAAGTTGACTCCTGGCCTTTGACAAGAAACTTTGTGAAACCATCCAGAGCAGTGGAAGAGGAGCTAATTGAGTGTGCAGACGAGCAGGCAGACTCCTAGCTACTCTAAGCCAGAGTGAGGAGACATGATTTTTACACACACACCCCTAGGCTTTGGCGGGGGCCAACCTGCCCCACCCTTTGGTACTCCTGATCCGTGCCATAGGAGGCACTGGTGGGCGCACTGCTGCCAGCAGATGGCACACTGCAATAATCTGATCTAGACAGGAAAGACTTGAGTTCAAATCCCCACTCAGCCGCAAAGCTGAGTAACCTTAGACTGACTTTATTTCTCATCAGAGTGCATCTCCTGAGAACAAAGAGAGCGGTACCGAGAAACTCACTTCTACAGGAATTCTGCACATGCCCCAAGATGTTGTGTGCATTTTGCTATGCTGGGAGAAAGGAGAGTTCTAATGTGGTAAACAGACAGCAAGCCTCCCCAACATGGTGAAGCCGCTGCTGACAGCAGTAGGTGCCCAGACACAAACAGGAATTGATTGAATTTGCCTAATTAAATCCGCAGAGTCCAGTATATATATAACTCAAAAGATACCTTAAATCCAGCCATTAATCATCCCTTGTGAGTAAATGGATTCCTTCCGGAAAATTTATCCTGCTTTGATTAAAACAAGTCATTCATTATTATTAGTAGTAGTAGTAGTATTACTATGCTTCCCTTGAGAATTCTAATCATGGACTGAAATCTAAACATTTCAGCATGGACAGTCATTCATACCCCCAAGTTGTTCAGCTTTTTGAAACCCCGCCAGAAGACTGCTTCACACTGCTCTTTTTCATACCCTCCAACTCCTTTAATGCTTTGATTAGATCTTTTCATTGGTTCCTATACCCTTGATCTTGAGCAGGTTCATTACATTTCTATTTCAGATTAGTAAGGCATCCTTTTTCAAGAGGTACTAGCTGTCATCTCCCAAGAGGGAAGAAGTTGTTGTTGTTTACCCTCTTTCTATTTTTAACAAGGAGGGTTCAAAGGAACCCAAGGGAATACAAGATACAGAAGGCCCATGTTTGGGGTCAGCAGTCCCTTCAGGACCACTACTTTGACAGGCAGAATGATTATCTTAAAACTGTCAGACCTCTATATCCCAGTTGTGATTGTGCACCGGCACACAAGCAGATCTGCTAACAGGGTAACAAGGTATGCTGCCCTGAGAGTAATAAGACAAAGGATAAAAATGTATTTAATATCCCGGTTTATTTTTTTGCGAAAACTCATATTTATCCTCACCCTTTTTGTTGCAGAACTGGACCATCTAGACATTTTATTAACACAAAAGGGAAAAAAGTCCCAAGGATTAGAATCAGGAAATAGAACCTTTCATGCAAGATTAACTATCCTAAAGCTTTCCTGAGGACATAATTTATTTAGTTCTCCAGCTAATGTTGCAAACAGATATTTGGATGCCTTACTTGTTGTTCCAAGGTCAAAAAGGTAAGTTACTTCTGAGTATATATGCATACAATTGTGCACATGGCTCAGATTAAATAATACGCTTTAAGACAGGGCTGCTGAAACAGTATTGGGTGGCAGTACCTTAAGCAATCTGGAAAGAGCAGCTAATAGCAATTTTATCTGAAGACAGATGTGAAATTTGTTCAACAGGTGATGATAGAAGACTTTAAACATTCTGCATGTTTGGAAGGTACAGTGGTACCTTGGTTTACAGACACCTTGGGTTACAAACACCTCAGGTTACAGACTCCGCTAACCCGGACGTTAGTACCTCAGGATGAGAACGGAAATCGTGCGGCGGCAGCAGGAGGCCCCATTAGCTAAAGTGGTACCTCAGGTTAACAATGGTTTCAGGTTAAGAACGGACCTCTGGAAC
The DNA here is from genome assembly GCF_009819535.1 of Lacerta agilis. Lineage (NCBI taxonomy): Eukaryota > Metazoa > Chordata > Lepidosauria > Squamata > Lacertidae > Lacerta > Lacerta agilis. Next base: position 32,000,715 of record NC_046320.1, on the reverse strand, counting down.
GAATTAAATTCGTAACCAGAGGTAACACTGTATTGTTCCCTTAGACACTGTAGGTCCCCTCCTTCTTAACTACGTATGTTTAAGGGAGCTGTCACCACCCAAAAGCTACAGAGCCACAAGTGAAGAGCAACAAGAAATTCAAACTGCTTTCAAGACTTGGCTGCTCTCATTGATGTTTTATATTATTTTGTGGTATTAGAAACAAAGGTTTAAGTTATCATCTTCCAAGTGCCTCAGCTTTAACTATGGTTAATGTTAACAATGGTTTGGTGTAATGTTAAACCACCCTTGTTTATTTGTTCTTGCAATGAAAGCTCTCTAGCTGTTCCAGGAAATCATTTCCTTTACCTTGAAATCATATCTGCCATGCATACAAAGGTGGGTCTTTTAGATCGGGAAACCCTTTTCACAAGGGCCTGTGAAAGGGGTTTTGGGTTCCAGATGTTTTGGACTTGAACTCTCATTAGCTTTAGGCAGCAGAATTGTAATTCAAAACATGGAGAAACATCTGCAAGGCACAGGTTGGTGAAGACTGCGCTACACCATGTATAATTTATAACCTGCTATCATATCCACCTTGCTCATTGTCCCTTGTGTAACTTTCACAAATAAAAGATAAGGAACAAAACCTGTCTCTGGCATAGGCAAACTCCAGCCCTCCAGATGTTTGGGACTACAATTCCCATCATCCCTAGCTAACAGGACCATTGGCCAGGGATGATGGGAATTGTAGTCCCAAACATCTGGAGGGCTGGAGTTTGCCTATGCCTGGTCTATACCATTTCAAAATGTAAGTTGGAGAGGGGTGTTAAACTGAATGCTACTCCATATTTGAGAGAAAAAAAAAAAAAAAAAAACCCTGCATCCTGAATTGGCACAATGCAGAAGAGGTGACTTATCCAATCGATATAACTAAGCAGTACTGAAAGTGGCCTGTTTTCAACAGATGCAGCTTGGACTCTGAGAAAATTTGGCAGATTTTCAGAAAATGTAAATAGTGCAAGCTGAAAATTGATCAGTGTGGACATGTTGGTTGCACTCTTCAATCAACCATAAGCCATAATTAGTTAGGAAGCTTGCTGCAGTTTTTAGTCCTGCCTTAGCTACATGCAGTATTTATTTAAGCAAATAACAATCTTATTTTGACACTACCTGAGCTATAATGAGGCCTGCTTTTCTGTTTAAATTATTATGGTATTATTTGTGCAATTTTATATAGAATAGATGACACTAGGGTTTCTGTACCTAAGTCCACTTACCTTTCGCGATGGGTGGTATTGCGGCCAGGATCCATTTCCCTGCAGCGATCCAGTGTGGGGGCAGGGAATTGATGCCCCTCTTGTGCTGACCCCGGTCATGTCACTGATTCTGGGTGGGTCCCAATCAGTGCCGTCAAAGGGTGTGGCCGCGGGAAATTTAACCGCAGCGCAGCCGGGAGGGCTCCCTCTCTTGCCCTTTTGCCGGATCTCCCAAGCCACCCACCCTCTTTTTATGCTTGGCTATGACACGACCATGCTGTGGACAAATGTCGGCCACCATATTGTTGGGGCCAGGTAGGAATTTTTTCCACTTGGCAAATTGGCACCAGCCATTTGGTTTTCACCTACCTTATAGCAATCGTCACAACTTTGAGAGATTAGGCATTGGGTAAGCCTTTGTTTAGGTCCATATAGTTAAAGCTATGATTTTCCCAGTAGTAATGTATGGAAGTGAGAGCTGGACCATAAAGAAGACTGATTGCTGAAGAATTGATGCTTTTGAATTATGGTGCTGGAGGAGACTCTTGAGAGTCCCATGGACTGCAAAAAGATCAAACTTATCCATCCTTAAAGAAATCAGCCCTGAGTGCTCACTGGAAGGACAGATCTTGAAGTTGAGGCTCCAGTACTTTGGCCACCTCCTGAGAAGAGAAGACTCCCTAGAAAAGACCCTGATGTTGGGAAAGATGGAGGGCACAAGGAGAAGGGGACGACAGAAGATGAGATGGTTGGACAGTGTTCTCGAAGCTACTAACATGAGTTTGGCCAAACTGAGAGAGGCAGTGAAAGATAGGTGTGCCTGGCGTGCTCTGGTCCATGGGGTCACGAAGAGTTGGACACAACTGAACGACTGAACAACAACAACAAGCCTTTGTTTGGATGGAGGGGAGGTTGTAGCCTCTGCCTGCCCCTCCTCATCCTGTTAAAGGGATCTGGGCATGTAGATCCTGTCCAAGCCCGGACATGGGCTGGGGCCATGCCATGACCACAATGTGGACCCCTTGGGGTGCCCCTATTTGATGTAAGTCATAGGGCTCCTCCTACTGGTGGTTTACCCTTAGGTGGACTCCCTGCAGACGGGCAGGAGTCGAGATATAGATTGGCTTCACCTAATGCCTAAGCCAAACCGCTCACATCTATAACCAATAAAGTTGTGACTTTTTTGATCGCATAAACCTAAATATGTGTGTCTGTGTGTTCATTAATTACTAGGGAACTGTGGGTCATGGGGCCTTGGCACGCAAGTGATAATTTCTGAAAACCTGGAAGACATTAAAAATGATCTCATATTGCTCAAATATCATATCCTGCCTAATTAGGAAATTCTATCTTACTGAGCCTCAGCATTCACTCACTCAGTAATAAAATCTGCTGTCCAATGAATTTAAAAGGCATGTATGTCAAAGGTATTTAGGTTTCACACCTAGGAGAGTATAGGTGATTTTAGGAAAAAAAGTTTTATAAAATGCTGTAGCTATCACCATTTCAATCATATCCTACAAATTATCCCAAATCACCCACATCATCTTTAAGAATAAAGTGTAGAAAGAATGCTCTGAGTTTAAGCAGGAAAAGGATATACCATCTTCTTCCTTTTCATAATGTTCTGTTTAGGATTCAAGATTCACGGGGTGATATCTGATATATAGGTAACGAACATGTCTGCTGATTTCAATGAGTCTACACAAAGCAACACTGGTTATCATCCATTATTGCTAGACTCTTGGGCAGAAAACCCCTTCCTGAACTCAGGATAGGATTTATTAAGCAGAAAAGTTTAGAACATTATTAAGAGCAATATCTACATTTATTTTATAAAAGGAAAAAAATATTACAACTTAGTAGGTATCATTACTAAACTAAAAGATAATATATATGTGTTTATTTATGTTACCTACCTTGAGTCATGAGATACAACAATATGAATTGAGAGAACAGAGCATAAATAAATCTACCAAGGCAATAACTATCCTTCTGCAATTTCCTCCTTGGAACAAAAACCAACCCTATTTCCAAACAAGCACTCTTGTAGCACTAATCACAGATGACTCACAGTCTCATCTGGTTTTGCACTTAAGCACATAAGAAATTACATTGTCCCAAGCATGTGGGTTAGTGGGAATACATAATTTGTTTGCACACATTTTGACCTTTTAAAAAGAGCATTTATGCAAACTGTATTCTCTACTAAAATTCTATGAGTAAGAAGGCTAGCAGAAATGGTTATTGCAGGTGTATCTTCATTTGTATGTATGTATGTATATTCATATGTATGAATGTAACTACGGTACTTACTTCATCATAATAAAGCACTGTGTGTGGTTGGGCATGTGTAATTTCATTAAACAGATGGAAAATCTTCTAGGCCTTTTAACAGAATGGTTTTATGCTACTTTTTTCAATAAAAAGTAGTATGCAGTTTTTTTCTGGATTGCGTTTTACTGATATTTGTAAGCCACCCTGGGAAAAACATGATTGTAGACTGGGGAATTAATATTATAATGAACACATAACCACATGTGTGACTGTGTATATATTGTCACAATATTTCAAACCCTCCAAAAGTATAAAAACTGTTTTCCAAAATTCCCTGAATCTTTACTGATCAGGAAAGGAGGGGTGATATGTTATAGTGAAAAGCTAAGGACTAGACTATTTGAAGGACCATCTCTCCCCAATGAATCTATGCATGTATTATGTCTTTCTTTGCATTCAGAAACCTGATTAGCTGTTATGTAAGGCCAAGGTTGTGAAATTCCAGCTGGCACTCTTCCTATTTTGCCAGGCATTTGGCTTTATTTTAATTATTTTCCTGTCATTGTGGTTTCTGTTGATGCTGTTCCTGTTTCTTTTAATTGTGTTATTAACTGTATTTAATTGGGTTGTATCCAGTGTTGCATGCACCCAGTTCCACTTGCACAACAGGACATCTCCTTCCAACACTGCGAGATGTCAATATCTCCTACAACCCTCTGGAGCAGATTTTGCGGGAGCTGCAGGAAAGAGAGCGAGATAGGAAAAGTTCCAGTGTGCAGTGGCTGCAGAAGAGGGCGGAGCCAGGGTGGGCATGATTAGCTTAGTATACATTAACATATTTTTAAGTCTTGTGGACAAAGGCAGTCTAGAGGGGCAAAAAATAAGTCCAGGCAGAAAGAGGTCTACACATAAACTAAAACAGGAGACAACAGAAAGCTTGGTAAGCAAAAACAAAACAACAAAACAGGAATTATTTTTAAAAAACAGGAATAAAGAAACATAGGTATACAAAAATGGACATGGCTATTGTCATAAAAAAGAAGTTTTTTAATATTTAACCAATATTTTTAATTATTGCATTCTGACATTTCAGCCATTAGTTTATGTATCTTTATATTGCAGTATCTATAAATCTAAATTTAAATTTGATAGAACCAGAGATTGCTTGAACTCAATAGTATATGCCACAAAGACACTATTAGTTACTGATTTTATGCTTATGCAAATAACATGCTCTTTGAAATGTATTTCTTTTTCTCTTCAAGCAATGTAGAAGATGAAAAAAAAACTTTATAAAGCAGCTGGTCCTTATCACTATATATGTAAAACAGTCCTTTATTCTGTAACTGTAGTGCAGAGATTTCAGAAGACTGTTCCAAAATGTATTAATGTAAGCAGTTTAATCTTGTCCCACTGTGGCACTGTCTCCTTTGAAGTGATTTAATCTGAATCACACAAACACAACTTTACATTTTGTTAGAAGTCTTTAATTCTTCAAGCAACATTCATCTGAGTTGATCCAATGAATTATATAACAGGGGAGAGACCAATGTGACCCTTTTTAGTAAAAGATTTATATCAGTTGTTTATCAATCAACTATGATGAAATTTCAAGATGGGTTGTGTGCTAAAATTAGAGATGGGCTGGTGGAGGGTCTTTCATGGCTTTGGGAACAGAAAGAGATTTATTCAATGTGGGAGGGCTGGTTCAGTGGTTCACTATACTGCAAGACGGGACACGGGTGGCACTGTGGCTTAAACCACAGAGCCTAGGGCTTGTGCCGATCAGGTCGGCAGTTCAAATCCCTGCGACGGGGGTGAGCTCCCTTTGCTCAGTCCCAGCTCCTGCCAACCTAGCAGTTTAAAGCACGTCAAAGTGCAAGTAGATAATAGTACCACTCCGCGGGAAGGTAAACAGCATTTCTGTGCGCTGCTCTGATTCACCAGCTTAGTAATGCTGGCCACATGACCTGGAAGCTGTATGCCGGCTCCCTCGGCCAGTAAAGCGAAATGAGCGCCGCAACCCCAGTCATCCGTGACTGGACCTAGCGGTCAGGGGTCCCTTTACCTTTACCTTTATACTGTACTGCAGGACAAGTCCTGCTTTCTTTTCTTTATTTTTTTTAAAAGCCTTGCCAGCTGCTGATCCCACCCAGCAAAACACCCTTCCCAGTTTTTCTATCTCATTTTCTCCTCTTGTTGGTTCAGACCTCGATGAAATGACATAGCAAGGAAGAAGAACCTAGGCAGGAAATAATGGGAGAGTCTGATCCAAAATAACAGGACTAAAGAGTGCTCTGGACAGCTGCCTCTCTAGATTCATCTGCTATAACAGTGGAGTCAAGGTCTCAGTGAGTGCAAGTGATTTTATCCTCATAATGCTTTGGAATATTTAGATCTGGTTGCTGTAGGCAAAAAGAAGACAAAAGAGAAAAGGACATTATTTATGTATGCAGCGGCAGCAGCAAGAATACTGTTAGCACAGAATTGGAAGACAGGAGAAATTCCAACAAAGAACAGTGGCAAGAAAAACTGGTGAGTTATGCGGAGATGGCGAAGCTGACACACAGACTTCGGGAAAAGGACAATAGGGATTTTGAAAAAGAGTGGGAACCTTTTATATTATATTTGCAGAAACAAAAGAAGAACATTGATCTGATGGTAGGATTTAAATAAACATTCACAATTTTATGGATAGGGAATAGGTAATGTAATAAAAGGAAAAAAGTATGATATTTGTAGAAGATAGCAGAATATTGTTGTTGTTCAGTCGTTCAGTCGTGTCCGACTCTTCGTGACCCCATGGACTAGAGCATGCCAGGCACCCCTATCCTCCACTGCCTCCCGCAGTTTGGCCACACTCATGCCAGCAGAATATATAAGGAGGTAAATAAATTGTGTAATTTGTATGTTATAAGTATACAGGTGAAACTCGAAAAATTAAAATATCGTGGAAAGGTTCATTTCTTTCAGTAATTCAACTTAAAAGGTGAAACTAATATATGCAATAGACTCATGACATGCAAAGTGAGATATGTCAAGCCTTTATTTGTTATAATTGTGATGATTATGGTGTACAGCTGATGAGAACCTCAAATTAACAATTTCAACGCCATAATCATCACAATTATAACAAGCAAAGGCTTGACATATCTCCCTTTGCATGTCATGAGTCTATCTCGTATATTAAACTCCAGTAGCTAATGAAAACAATTGCTTAAATAAATGGACTTTTCCACAATATTCTAATTTTTTGAGTTTCACCTGCATATGTAATGAGAGAAAAGAAAAAAAGAAAGAAAGAAAGAAAGAAAGAAGAAAGAAAGAAAGAAAGAAAGAAGGAAAGAAATGGTTGCTGTAGGCAATTCCAGAGAAATATTTTAATTAGAATTTGCAGTATCATATAAATGAGGTGGTGGAGTGCTCTCAGGTGATCAGGTTCGTGATACTGAGGCACGGCCCATTACTTCACATGAGTCTAGAAAACAACCCCACTTCCAGTTTGAAGAACATAACAGAAGTTCAAGTTTCACTACTCATTTTGCTAATCTCATAAAACACTTAAGAAAATCATAATATGCTATTTCCCAAATGCACAACAACAGCATAAACCAATAGGTAATTATAATTGCTCGTAACAACAGCAGAGAGAAAGTGACATGAATTCCGCTCCTGTCACCAAAGTAAGCAGCATCTCCTCGGGGCATTTCAGCAGGCAAAAGCAATACCAGGTGTCTCAAAGGGAGCAAAATTAGCCCTACTGTGAGATGATATTAGAATGCGTATTATATTAGTATACTAATGGGGATAAAGAGTTGCTTCACCTCCCAGGATAATTATGTGTAATCTAATTTCCTGGAAACAGGTTACTGCGCAAACCAATTATAATAGCATCTCCTTTTAAAAAATAACTTGTTCCCTGCAAAATACATTTACACATTAGTTTGCTTGTTGAGGGGGAGAAGAGGAGCAATGTCCCTCCCCCACATGCTGCTGGTAGTGATGAGCATGCCAGAATTAAAAATAACCTCCTGAAATTAGCACCAGATTTATGTGTTATACAGTTCTCCATTTCTAATTAATTCCACAGAACTGTTCTTCATTTCAAAATTTTGTTTTCTCATAATCAAAGCAGAACTGAATCTAATCAGCATTTTATCTTGGAAACTATTGTTATATTAGCAATTGCTACACTACTGACTTGGGTAGCTCATAAAAAGGATAAAAACAGACTCCAAGTGGAACACCACTATCAATTTATGAAAACAATACTATAAAGCCCAAACTTTCCAACTTTTAAATTTCAAGATTTATACTGGAAATGTGTTGTTGTTTTTACAAAAAATAAATAATCAACTGATGCCTATTTAGAAGTAGACATCTACTTAGCAGTAAATTTATTGGAATTCAGTGAGGCTTTGTGATGTTACAATGCAGTTAATCCCACCTATGTTCCTTTATTTTTTAAAAAAATTATTATTATTATTATTATACTTTGACAATATGTAGCAAAAGCCATTATACATCAAACATTCTTGCTTCTCATGAAAAAGAAAGAATTGAACTAAAAAAGAGGGGGAAAGGAAAGATAAGGAAATGACATATGAAGAGGGGAGAGAGACAGCATAACAAATACTATATAATACTATGAAAAAATTAAAAGGAAAGGAAGAATATTACAATTTGTCATTCCAGAAACGTAAAAACTGGTACAGTATGTTTATTTAGCAAATTATTTGCATTACAAAATCAAGTGGTAGGGTGAAGTTTACAGTTCTAAACTAACCAGAGCTAATGTGCTCAATTACAGTTAGTAATTTTTAAGAGTCATCCCTAGCCAAATAAGCTCTCAATAGCTTTTCCTTCCGGCTAATTTCCCTGCCCTTCATTCACCCCCCACCACTCACTCACAACCAGAAACAGATGCTGTACAGCAGTTTTCCTCTGCTTCCAGCTCCTCCTGCTGTTTTAACTTCTAGTACAGTTCAGATATTTCAATGACTACTGCCTTGAATTCACTCTCTGATGACCCTGCTACTTGAAGCCCTCTTGCACCGGACTCTGCTGCCTAATGAATGCCTCACCACCACTTCACAGCATGTGTTGTTGCTCTGCTTTGCTACCAGCTCCAGGTTTTCTTCCAGCAGGGTTCTCTCAGATAACCAGGCTTATTCTTTTCTCTATGCTTCCCCAACCAACAACTGATCTACAAGTAACAGAGCTTTTCTCTCCCCCATCTAGAACCTCTGACGAATCATGTTCTTACCCTTGTTTGGACCCTCATCTAGTAAGTCTTCTTTCAGTGGACCATCTGTGGTTGTGTATGGACATTCTAACTACCCATCAGAGAGAAAGTGAATAGAAAAAGCTATTTCCTTCTCTCTCACAACACTATAGAATTCATGGACTTAATAAAGCTGAATGTTGGAAGATTCAGGCAGAGAGAGAAAAGTACTTATCAGAAAAGTATAACATATAACAAAAGTTAATTTGCATAAAAACTGTGCCCTTCAAAGGTCAGTACTACACCCCTGTGAGGTCTGATCCCTTGGTGGCTGTCCAATTGGCATAAGGATAGCATAAGCCCTGCCTATGTGCACCACTCCTTTGTGGGAGGAGATTCACCATATATTTATGCAAAAGTATATTGAAGGCACACACAAAAATTTTGTCCATTGTGGTGTTTGAGCTTTGGTAATGTCAGGCGCTGGACTTAGGAGGAATGGTGGGGACTTCCTTCTCATGAACCTTCCCGAGGACAGGAGGGCAGTATAGATTTAGAACAGTGGTTTGCAGAAGGGCATAGTTCAGAGGCTGCAGAGGGCAGAAGCTGGGAAATATTGGAAGAGGAACAGCAGGAAGAAGAAGAAGCAGGACAGGGGCGTAGGAAGGTGGTGCGGGGAGTGCAGTCCAACCCGGGTGTCACCCTGAGGGAGTGACAAAATGGCAGGCGGCACTCACTGCGGGGCTTTGCACTGTCTGCCCGCTGCCTCCCCCCCCCCCAGCTGTAGGGCAGCCGAGGGCTCTCAGGCACTGTCCATATGGGCACTGCGCGTGCACAGCCGGGCAGATCGCCCCACACTGGGTGCTGGAGAAGCTTCCTCCGCCACTGCACCAGGGGAGAGACAGCTTGCAGACTCAGTGTCCTTGGAAAACATTCCTGACCCCCCCCCCCTTCCATGACCAGGTGGGCATTGAGGGTATTAGAATAGAGAGCTGAGAGGCAGAAAGCTCAGATTAACCAATGCAGGAGTGACGCCGAATAGGGGAGACGTAGTGGGGTTGGAGCAATGCCATTATTAGGGAAGGCTGCATTCCTTTGTCATTCTCTGTGAATTACTGAATAAATTGCTTGGTAAGAACTTCTATCTTTTCTCTGATTCTGGGCTGCCACCATGGGAGGGATCTGATTCCCCAAAGCCTGACAGGTAAGGCCAGTATTGTTGATATAAAATGCCACATGCACAGCAGATGGGGTGCAGCATCAGCCTACACAATCTGCACTATGTCACTCTCCTGATCTGTCTTAGAAAGATGCAGATGAAAGGTCTAGCATTTGTTTTGGAATATCAGACATGCAAAGCATATAATCCAGAAAAAAAATATCAGAGGGAATTTAACACACACACACACAAGCATATCTTAATTTATACTTTATTTGGAGCATTTTTTTTCGGGCGGGGGAATATAGCCATGATTAATAAGCTGCATTGAAGTACAATAAGTCTTTTACTTACACACATTTAGCTTGTGCACATTCAGCATGTGGCAATAAATAAAAAGGGGATTGAAAGTGGTGGGGTTTGGGGGGGGGGGAAATGATATTGGCAATCCCACCCACCATTCAACCCAATGTGTTTTGACTACATGTGGTTTTGGCTTTAGGCGCAATCCCTGAAATGCAATCTCCATGTAAGTTTGTGGACCTCTGTATGTACCATGCCAGGAAGGTGGGCAACACAGCACAATCCTATTCATATCTAATCAGAACTAAATTACATTGAGTTCAATGGGATTTACTTCCAGCAAAGTGAAATAGGACTGTAGCTTAGAACAACAACAACAACAAGAAGAAGAAGAAGAAGAAGCAATACAGTCTTATACTTGTCTGGATCATGAGAGTGGTGTTGCAATGATTATGTTATTTTAGAACTGATCTAATAAGCAGAAAATGAGAGCTCCTCTTATTAACTTGCTGTTACCAAAGCAACATATGTGAGCAGTAGGAGATCCAGAAAGATGCATAATTCTTTCTTACATTGTAATGAGCTAATTAGTTTGTGGCCTTTGCTTTCAATTATTTATTGCTAAAGATTCTGCTCTTACTCTTCCCCAAACATTACACTGTAATTGTATTCCAGTTTTAGGGCTAATTTCATTAAGGAACATGCTTCTGAAAGATCCCACATTTGCCAGTCCTGTCTATTCTCTATTAGTTAATAAGGCTGAGAGATCGGGCTTACGAACACTTCTTCTGACAAATTTATGCACCTTTAAAAACTATGCAACAAGCTATAACTCAACAGGTGCCATTTTTTTTTCCTAACATGGTGATGCAATGATGATAGATGCTTCATCTACTGGATTTCTGATTCTCATATATGTACTTGTTAAGAGTACGTACTTGTCAAGAGTCCAACCAGAAAAAGAGTTGAGCAATCTAATCTTAGTTATGAGTAGCAGGGACTTCAGGACATAAGAACTGGCAAGGTCCTATTAAACAAATTATCATGAATCTAATGGGCCTGATGTTTAAGGGATATGACCAACATGCTCAGATAGGAACTCCTTTGTGTAAGAAGCAAGAAGTACAGCTTCACTATTGAGGGTGAAATCCTATAAGCAGGACAGATTAAATTGTAATTTGGTATAAAGAAGCAATTCAACTCCCTCTCCTATTCAACGAAAATTCATGCTCTAGCAGCACTTCAGATAATAGCTTTTGTTCCCAGTGTAAGCATCGACAAATATAGGTAAAAGGGAAATGGTTTTGTTCAATTCCACTTCGTACTCCAACTCCATGGTCCAAACTCTGTGACCAGGGGGATGGGAAACCCTTTGAAACAATGGGCAAGGTGGTGGAGGGATAAAGGGGAATGGTAGAAAATTGCCTCCCCTCCCCTTCTGTTAGCAGATGACTCCACTGGATCAAAAGCTGTTGATCAAAACCTACAAGGAGGATGACAACACTGGATTTCACCCGCAACAGCGAAGCCGTACTTCTTGCTTCTTACACAAAAGACAGCAATGGAGGGAAACTACTGCTTAGTAGAGCTGTTACATTAGAAGTTTCTTTATTCAAATGTGTGCAAATCTAGGCTGCAAAGCAAAGCATGCTTTTTCTGTTTTCTGCAAGAGCAATGAGGGTTTTTTTTAGATATTCCATATATCAGCTTGCTCATTCATTCTTTTCTATCCTCTAAGGCCAAAACATTCAAAGTGAATTTTAAATTCAGTGAATCACGCAATCTTTGAAACTGTTTGGATTAAGAAAAAAAAACACTTTCAAAGATTGCAGTATGGGTGCTTGAATGCTCATTTGTTTGATCTCTTGTGCTTTAGTATTCTGTCATTTCTCCATTATGTACTTTGGTATTCATTCGGTTTGTTGTTCCTTTGTTGTTTCTTCAAACAAAACTTGCAGCATCAATGTTGAAAGCTGGTGAAGTAGCGATCTTCTTAGACAAGTTGGATAATTAAATGAAGACCCAAACCAATAAACAGAAACTAATAAAAGCAAGATATTATATTTCACAAATTTATTAAGGGTACAAATTAAGGACAAGGTATTCATTACTCTGTGTGAATGACTCAAATTAAAGTTGGTTAGTTAATATGCATAGCGTTTCTTTAATTTACATTTTAACTGTAACTTCTGAAACTGAAATGGGGTTCAACTCTTAAAGAAGTTAAGACTGCAATCCCTAGAAATCAACAGCATGCACACAACATTCTGAAATTAATGTAGTAGCTCCCACCATTAAAATGGAAACTCCTTTTTAAGCCTTGCCATGTTTCTAAGCCACTTTGATCCAGCATTGGCAGTTACTGGGCAAAACACACAACATGCCTCATTTTTATTTTTATTTTAAGAAGGCACTTGTTGAACTTGATAGCATTCAGTTCTCAACCCAGTCAAGTCAGTGTTGGTTTCCACTATCAGGGAGACTACATCTTTATATGCATTTTAAGATATCAGTATAACTAGATTCATGATTCAAGTTTTGCTGCTTGAAAGCATTTCACTTTTAAATGGGCCACAGAGAACATAGATCCTTAGGAATCAATGGCAGGTGCACCTATGCTCACTGAAACTAAGGACACACTAGTTTTACACAAGTGTTTGGGCTTCCTATGAAAATCTAAGCTGGGGGGGGAATGTTTTCTCAATACCTATGGCACACATATTTAATATGGGGGTATATTAAATGATCACTTGAAAAACAGACAGCCTCAGAACCAGACATACAGACAATAGAGTCTTTAAAGCAGGTATGGGGAATCTTTGGCCTGCCAAATGTTGCTGAACTACAACTCCCATCAGCCCTAGCAAGCATGGCGAGAGTTGGAGGACAAGTTCATGATATGCCCCCATCCTTTTTAAAAAATTTATTTTTGTAAACCATTAGGGGTTCATTTTACAATCAAGACTTTGTTAAATAAATGAATATTTTTGCACCTTTGATGTATGGAATAATTTGCATTATTCTTATATTATTGAACACCTCTGTGGTGTAAGGGTTGCGGTTCCTCCCATTTTACAGACAGACAAGAGAAGCTAGGAACTTGGCATAATGCTGTCCTTTACCTCTTTCTCAATTGCTTCCCGTCATCCCCACAGTTACCATTTGTCCTAGTAGGGAAAACATACATGTGCACATTATGTTACATCATTGGAACTAATCATAGAGCCAAGCCATTTTAGTATTTTTGCTGAGGTTTGGGATAGACTGCGGGACGCGGGTGGTGCTGTGGTCTAAACCACAGAGCCTAGGGCTTGCTTCTCAGAAGGTTGGTGGTTCGAATCCCCGCGACAAGGTGAGCTCCTGTTGCTCAGTCCCTGCTCCTGCCAACCTAGCAGTTTGATAGCACGTCAAAGTGCAAGTGGTTAAATAGGTACTGCTCCGGCGGGAAGGTAAATGGCGTTTCCGTGCACTGCTCTGGTTCGCCAGAAGCGGCTTAGTCATGCTGGCCACATGACCCAGAAGCTGTACACCGGCTCCCTCGGCCAATAAAGCGAGATGAGCGCTGCAACCCCAGAGTCATCCGTGACTGGACCTAATGGTCAGGGGTCCCTTTACCTTTACCTTTTGGGGTAGACTGTATAATCTAGAAGGCACTATGAAGGAGCTGTTTAGAGCATTACAGAAGGCAATACTGATGCGCTTAAACACAAAATAGTAACTTAAAATCTAAAGCATTACAACTCATGACATTTTAAAAATGCTTAATGGCAACTTGTACAACAGTTATGGAATTCTTAATTTATAAATACACAGTGTGGCTCTTACACTTTATGAGGAAGCTATAATTTGGAAGCTTTCAGCTTGTATGCTGTGCATAATTTTATACTGCTGTAGCTAATTAACATTTTTAGTGTAATCATCTGTCTTGTTTTTAACTTTAAGTCAAAGAAAGCACAAAATGGAAGTTTTGTGAGTGTATACCTAAATTGTGGATGTACTATCCATGATATTCTTATATACCCATATGATGGCAAATGAAATAATTTTCCAGATAGCTCAAAACAGATCTATATCACTCCCTGCAATAGAAAGATCTATCAAAGGTACAGAAATCTCTATAGATGTAGGCCAAAGGAGACTCCAGAGAACAGGCAAAAGATACAAACATCCCCAGACATAGGAAGATAATGGGGACCAATTATTATGCAAAGCATCTAGATCTGGATCAAGTGCAGGAGACAGTACAGAAATACAGATTTATGACTATATATAAAAAAAAACTATATTGAAATGAAAAAGGGCAAACCAAATACAGGTTATATCCAAAGGAGGAAGGAAAGGAACACAAGGCAGGAAGAACACAGAAAAGTACAAAATCTTCTTCTGAATAGCAGCTTCCATGAATCAGCCATGGTTTGTCAAGCAAGTCACAATTAGTCCCTCTGGCAAGCAAAGAAACTGCAGTTGTTTCACCCAAGAACCTTGCAGCCATGAACCAGAATTTCTAGGCAACAGCTAGCAAAGCCAACAAACAAACCAACCCTGAAGGGTGAAGTGGAAATGGTCAGTATTTGATTTTCCTTCCTTCTAAGAGCTTCCTGTACCACCTTAAGTAGATGTAAACAATAAGGGAAACTACCTACAAGTTAAGTTGTGCCTTCAATATGCAGTCTTGCATAGATGTTAGAAAAGTAGTAAAGTGGTCTGTCTACATTTTCCTCTCCTTATAAAGCAGCTGGAATGCAAGGTGAGCTGGCTTAAGGGGGGTGGGTGATGACCATGGTAGCACTTAAGTAGCACTTTTCCCAGTCTGTGTCTGCACTGGAATTGTTTTTAAGTGTTTGGTTTCCTTTGGGAGGAAGGGTGGCATGTAAAAAATAATGTTAAAAAGAGATTCCAGAGCAATGGCATTATATGCACGCAGGGTTGTTGTCTGGAATTCAATAATAATTTCCATCATATTTTCATCTGGAATAAAATTAAATTTTATTTTAAGCAATTTAAATCAAGTGAAGATTAATTGCATAATCACAATTTATAGCACAAGACTGCACCATTTATTTTGGATAAGTTATCCAAGGACTGCTACTCCCAGTTTTGTATTCTATCATTATTATATTGGTGTCATAATTATATTTGGGAGTATAAACTGAAGGGTGAACCCATCTGCTTCTTTCCCCTCTTGTATTTACAACTGGAGTGGTTAAGACAAGTGGCAAGGCTTCACTAAGAAATAGCCAATCTGCATTAAGCGAACTTGTGTATATCCAAATAATTTCCTCTGCCCCTATCAATTATTCACTGAATGTATTACATAATTTGTAGAGGGATAGTCTCAGCATCTGCTCCTCAAGCATACCTTCTCAGATGTTTGTTATTATCATCATCATCTAACAATATTTGTTGCAACCAACACTCAAAACAGAACACAAATGTAAAATCTAAAACATTAAAAAACAAACAAAAGCAATTGAAAGCAGCAACAACAGAACAATGCAACATGCAGTAAAACTAACAGCAGAATACACTGCACATATGAAACATGAATTGATCCACACTCTATCTGTACAGTGCCACAATTCTTCCTAGGGCCTGGACTCACAAGGCCCAAGCCACCTGTCTTTCACCAGGTTCTCCTTTTCTCTCTCCTTCCTCTCTTACCCTTAACCTTGCTTTCTTCTCATGCCTGTATGTTAAGGGTTCTTCCCCTGCCGCCCTCTCTCCCTCTGAAATTGGCCTCTTCCTAGCTACTTTCTAAGCTGCCTTCATTTTTGCCTCAATTCTGCTCTGAAGCCTGACCTGTCTCACTCCTTTTATCCATCTCTTCGCATTGCCTCACCCTTTCACACAGTGCCAGTCTTTTGGCCACTTCTGATTCCAGCCTCAGATGCAGTACACCAGCAATCCCCAGTGACATCACTTCCAGGCAATGCACTCTGCAGCCAGGCCACTCAAATCTCCTCTGCACTAGGTGAGAGCTGCATCAGACTCTTCTGAAACAATGATGTCCTAAGCACCAAAGTTCTCGGTTGCTGCTGCCAGCGGGAGAACAGAGTTCTATGCTAGACAGACCAGTGCTATGATTCAGTATCAGAACCAGAAATGGCAACTTCACATGGAAACCAGGAAGGCATTCAAAAGAAACATGCTCCATTTCTACAATGGAGGATGTGTGGTGGAGGCATTAATTTAATGAAAGGTGGAATTAATCTGGTTGGAAAACTAGTCCTTATTTTGCTCTATATTCTATTAAATTCTGATTCAGACCTATGGTAACCATCCTCAAGATCTAAGGATAGACTAGATGTACGAAATTGCTTACTTTTCTTATCAGAGACAAAATGCATATTCAAACAGCAACTAAGTTATCTTCATATCTGTCTATTATAAAACATTTCCTTCCTTTTTAAAAAAGAAAGAAAGAAGGGGTAGACTTCTTCCTTTTACAAGCATCCAGTTTCTGTGCAGAATCATTCTCACAAACTAACAAAGATATGTCACCTTTTAACAACACTTTGCACTTGAGAACTTCAAAGTGCTTTACAAATACCTGTGACTTTTTCTTTAAATGGGTCCTGGGGGAGAGAGATTTGCAATCCCCACTGAGTTCAGAAAGTTCAGATAACCTAGTGTTGAAGCAATGTGCTCTAGTCTTACCTGCATGAAACTTTAGAAGTCAAGCTGAAATCACTAACTCCAATCTTTCCCTGCTATTTCTATGTCACTGGGTACTTTTCTCTGAACCAAAAAAAAAAAAAAAAAAAAGCCTTTCCTCATAAGGAGATACTCTAGCCCCCTGATCATTTTTGGTTGTCCTTTTCTGAACCTTTTCCAACTCTACAACCAGAACTGTACACAACATTCCACATGTAGTTGCACCATGGAATTATATGGTGGCAGTTTTATTTTTAGCTCTTGTCCTAATGATCCATAACATGGAATCTGCCTTTTTAGCAGCTGTCACACACTATCCACTACAACCACAAGGTCTAATTCCTGGTCAGTCACTGCCAGCTCACACCTCCTGACAGGGCCGGTGCTAGGGTTTTTTGCGCCCTAGGCGAGATAACCTTCTGGCGCCCCCCTCCCCCCGCCACTCTGTCGCTGGCGGAGGGGGCAGAGAAGCCCGATTTCGGGCTACTCCCCCTCCCCTGCCACTCTGCCGCTGGCGGAGGGGGTGGAGAAGCCCGATTTCGGGCTGCTCCCCACCCCCACCCCCCGCCACTCTGCAGCTGGCGGAGAGGGCAGAGAAGCCTGATTTCGGGCTGCTCCCCCCTCTCCCACCACTCTGCTGCTTGCGGAGCGGCGGCGGGGCAGGCTGGTCAGCACCCCCTCCATTTTGGCACCCTAGGCAATTGCCTAGTTCGCCTTAATGGACGCGCCGGCCCTGCCTCCTGAGAAGACATGTGAAAATGAGATTACTATTATTTTTGCCTGAACAGGTGTAATTTTACACTTGCTTTACACTGAAGGGGAAGCATCTGACTAGCCACTCCTGGAAATAAAGTACTAGACTAGGTGATACAGGCATAGCTCTTCTTACATTCTGTAGGCAAGGCCATTATGATATGCCTAATGTGCATCACATAACAGCTTGGAAAGGCTTTAGGACAACGCCTGCAAGACACTACATCACATGATGCCAGTGTGTCACATGATGCAAGTGTTATGTCAGCTGCAGCTGTTTCTAGCTCTCTTTGCAAGCCCTTATGCTTTAGATTCCATGTTCCAGTTAGAAGGGCCCAAATATACCCTGCTAATGCTATGGTCAGATGTTCTTTCAGTCACTGGCTTGAATTTAACCACACACACATGCTCTTATTCCCAATTGAAAATCACTAAGTATTACATTCAAGTCACTATCATTCCCCCCCCCCCAAATTTAACTACCAAGATGTGCAGCTATGATAACTTGCTTCTACTTTCACATCAGCGGGAAAAACATCCATTGTGATGCTATTTATCATTGCATCTCTGTCAGAAAATTTATACATCAAGCTTCTGCCAGGTGTATTCTTGTAGTATCCCTCCTCATAGTATTTCCCCTCCTTTATTCATTGGGCTTTTTGTAGCTTTTCCCCATCTGACAAGGAAAATACAATTCCCCAAACTTCAAAGAAACACACAGCCATGCACTTGCCATACAGGGTATTGGGGTGTGTTGCGCCCATTAGTGCCCTTTTTTAAAATAAATAAATAAAACTAAGGTGAAATATTTTTCCTCACTTGAAAACTAGAAGTCAAATATAGCACTGCTGCATCCTCAACTGTACCTTTTGTTGTATACTGTATTTTCAATTCAGTTTCCCATCTATTAGAAAAATATACACAGAAATATTTTTATCCACCCATCCCATGTGCAAGTGGAAGAAAGGGAAGAAGAGACTAGTGGTTCATCAGTCTGTCTTCTTGCTTTTATGCATTTGGACAACTCTTAAGATATCATCACCCAGTGTGGCAACAGTTCCTGAGGTTGAGGAGCCAGTTTGGACACCATTGCAAGTCACTTTGAATCTGAGATGGTGGACCAAAAAGTCCAGTCTATGATTTCTATGATAATTTGATGTGGCACTGCCCAATTTGGCTTTACAGTTTCAAACTCTAGCATTTTTGGCACCTCTGGAGATATCATCACCCAATCTAATGTGATGGTTCCCAAGATCAGTGAGTGGGTTTTGGTTTACATTTAGTCACCATCAGATACCAAATTTCAAATTTCAAATTTCAAATTTTTATTGCGGCTATAAGCCCATAAAAACATAAAATATGTAATATATGACATAAAGTTACAGCAAACCATAGACCCTGGAGTCATAGGGAAACAAACCACAGCACAAATACAAGTTTTAAAATTGCAACCGGGGAGCAGAAAACAAAAAAATTAGAAGTCGTGTAGTTGGCCACAGCGCCTTTTTTGAGATATGACAGAGTTTAGAAACCTTGCCACCTGCAAGGTTGTATAGGAGTCATTGTCTTGCAGGAGTAAGGCAAGGTGTGACTCAGCTGGTGCACCTGTAAGTTTCTGAGTTATTGGTCTTAGTAATTTTGCCCGAGCCTCACTATGCAGGGAACAGATAAAGATTATATGATGGAGAGATTCCGTTGACTTTTTATCACAATCACAGAAGGCGGAAACTAGGCCCTTGGAAAATCTATGTCTCAGGACATTAGAAGGAAAAACATTAAACCTCGCTTTGGTGAAAGCGAATCGGTGCCCAGCAGTGGAGAGGGAGGATAGGTATAGAGGGACATGATGTATTGGAGTAACTCCAAAATTCCGAGGCGAGCAGACACCCCCACCCAGCATATGATTACGCTGCAGCTCCAAATCGTCCAGTCTTTGTTTGATTAATCTTTTTGCCAAAGCAGGGTCTAATTTAAGTGAATCTGAAGGAGAGATTCCAAAAGACAGAAGTTTGGCGTGGATTTTCCCAGTCCAAGGGTTTGCAAATTCGTCACGCCAAAGACATTGGACGAGATAATGGCTGGGTAATCTATGCCAAAGAGTTAACCAGTAGGTGAATATTCGTTTCCATAAGAGAGTCTCTAGTGAAGGAATCTTCAATTCTAGTCGTATAGCTGCATTACTAACACACGTAGGGAGTTTTAAGAGCCGGCGAAGAAACTGATTTTGCAGCACCTCCAGCGGGGCCGGATTTACCAGAGCTGCCCAAAGCGGAGCAGCATAAGTAAGAGTGGTAATAACTTTTGCGTTGTACACCTTTAAAGCCGAGGGCACGTGTAGGGCTCCGTCTGAGAAAAAGAACTGGAGAAGTGCATGCGATAGAGTTTTGCCCTTGTTAAGTAGATGTAGAACTTGGGATTTCCAGCTCAGGTTGTATTGGAAAACAATCCCTAGATATTGGAACTTAAAAACTTGATCTATTTTTACTCCACCAAGCTTCCACTGAAAAAGTTTCCGACTTCTAGAGAAGACTACAACTTTTGATTTTGAGTGGTTGATGGACAATTGGTTAGATTGACAGTAAGCAGTAAAGATCTTTAACGCCCTACATAGCCCAACCCTTGAGTAAGAAAGGATCACCGCATCATCTGCGTATAAAAGCAGCGGACAACGGTAGCTTGCGATGCGGGGGGCGTGAATGTAAGCGTGCGACTCGTTTAGAGGCTCTCTCATATCACTGACAAACAGGTTGAAAAGGTAAGGTGCTAATATACAACCTTGTCGGACTCCTTTATTTATTGGGACCGCATTTGTAAGGTCACCAGCGGGGGTAAGTCTAATTCTGGCAGAGGATCCACCATGCAGTTGGATCATGAGCCAAAGGAGCCTTTTATCAATGCCCCACCTCGCCAATTTCTCCCATAGAATGGTTCTGGGGATGCTGTCGAAGGCTGCCTTCAGGTCTATGAAGGCAGCGCATAAATGTCCTCGACTGGGGAAGGAGTATTTCCTTGCAAGATGATAAAGGATTATGGCATGATCTATGGTGGAACGATTGGGTCTAAAGCCCGCTTGTTCATGGCCAATCAGGTTGGATTCTTCTGCCCATTGAGACAGTTTAGACAGCAACAAGCGGGCATATATTTTCCCTATAGTCGAAAGGAGGCTGATACTACGATAGTTCCCTGGATCAGCAGGAGGACCTTTTTTATAGATTGGTATAATAATGGCTTCCTTCCATGTCTTGGGAATACAGCCAGTAACATTAATGGCGTCAAAGGTTTTGGCCAGGATTCCTGACCACCACTCAGGATGTGATTTAATAGCCTCTGCAGGAACCAGGTCAGGGCCGGGGGCCTTGCCGACTTTCAACTGGGATATTAGGACTGATATTTCGCCTGGATCTGTGGGCGGCCATCTGGGTAGGTGTTCGAACAAGTGCTCCAGATGGGGAACCGGAGCCTCTGCCTGTGAGAAACATTTCCTCAGGAACTGTTCCCAAGTAGGGGCCGGGATAACAGTCAAGGGATATTTCCTAGTTCTACTGTTAATTAGTGACCAGAATTCATTAGCTCTGCGGGATTTGGAAGCTAAGATCAAGGCTTGCCAACGGGTAGACTGCCACTCCCGTTTTGCCATTTTCAGAGCCTGTTTATAGACTAATTTGGCTTGAAAGTATATAGATGGTAAGCTGGAAGCGCCTGAGTTTTTATACTCGTTGTATATTGAGCGCAGTTGGAGTTTGGCTTGTTTACATACAGAATTATACCAGGGAGCTCCTGAGTTATATTTGGCTCGTGTAACTGTTTGAGAAGGCGATGTAAAAAAAGCAGTAAAGTTTGCTGTAAGGTGGCTAAAGACATTCAGAACTGCACTGGGTTCACATGAGTCGGAAATTGAAACAATTGGATGATCTTGGATTTCTTTCTGAAAAAATTCTTTATACTTTAGGGCAAGAACCTCTGACCATTTAATCCCTCTTAATTTAGATGCGGCATTAATTTCCATGAGGGGAAAGTGTCTATGGTCAACCCCTTGCCAAACTAGAGAAAGCGTGGCCGTTAGGGGAAGGTGGTCACTAATTTGCACATTATCGACCTTAAAGGAAAGGACACTCTTAGCTAAATCCCTGGAAACCAACAGGTAGTCAAGGACGCTATTAGATTTTGTGCCAAGATGAGTAAACTCCCCCGGTATATCAGGGGGGTATCTACCATTCAAAAAAACTAAATTCAGGCGGATGGCCATTAGATAGAAGATAACTCCTGCCTCATTTACTCTGGAATCCTTAGAGATTCTTGTTGCAACATGCTCCCATTCGTAGTTGTCAAAACAGGGGGTAGTCCACCATTTGGTTTTAGTCAATGAGTCCCAATTGGCAGCGGTACGGGCATTAAAGTCTCCACCGATTATAGAAGGGATATTTGGGCATTTAATGTAACAAGAAAGAAGATGGTCTTCTAAGGAGTCCCATCTAGAGCAAAGTTCAGGGCGCCGCCCTCCTGGGGGGAGGTAGACATTGGATATTAAAAGTGAGATCTTTTCCCCCGTTATCAGCCCAGAAAGAACATAAGGGGGGCAAGCCTGCACAAAAGAGAGTTTGGTATGTAGCTTGAGTGAAACACCAATTACGAGACCACCTTTGGGGCGACCACCTTTCAAGGAGGGGCTAGCACGGAGTGTTAGGAGGTCGAAACCATTTATAACAATTTCCTCCTCCTCCCAGGTTTCTTGTAATAGGATGATGTGAAACAAGTTAATGTATGCCAAAAATTCGGGGTCAGATTTTTTTCCCACGCCAACCGGCAATGTTCCAACAAAGAACCAATAGCGGACAGTTTCTATGCTCACCAGTTGACTGTCATTTAGGGGGAAAGGTAGTGTCCTTAGGAGGCTGAGAGGACCCCGCGAAGAAATCAGTTATTTTACTTTGTAGGAGTGGCTCAAGTGGGGGCCGCACTGGCATAGAGTTCAAGGAGGGATAGACAGGCTTACGCAGCTGGACATTCCCTCTATTGGGTGGAGTTTCTAATACAGACAGGTCACACGCCTCCATGATGTTAGGGGACGATGTGTGGATGGCCTCCAAGTGGAGCCGTCGGTCTTTAAGGGATTGTGTATCAGTTCTCACAGGGACGGCAGAGGCAGGCCCCCTAGTAGGCCAACCAGATGAGGTTGAGATGATCTGGTTTATATGTCCTGCAGGATCTTCAATGTCCTGCAGCACGGTGTTAACTCTCAGCACTGGGACAGCATCCTCCTGTGTTTGTCTCGGTGTCAGAGGAGACTGTAGATCTGGAACTGCCTCTGGGGCTAAGCAAGGAGAATTCACTAATGCATCCGCTCTTTGTATGTCGGTAGAGTAGGAGGACTCCAATTCCGGCATAGAGGAGTAGGATGGCAATGATTTATTAGGAGAGGTAGGATTTTGAGCATCATTCTTCGGCTCGTTATCCAAGAGGGATGAATGTAGATCTATTAGTGGTGGAGATAGATGTCCAACTTGAGGTATGGAGCGGGGATCTGTTTCCTGGAGAGAGGCCCTGGCACCCAGCAAGGGTGTCGCACACTTTGGCATAGGGCTTTGAGGGATTAACTCATCCATTTCCATAGAGCACGGTTCTGCTGAATTGGGGTGATTGATGTTCATGAACGATTTAGTATGGAGGATGTGCAAGAGCTGTTGTTTAAGTGAGTCCAGCCTACAGATTATTCCCTGTTGTTCAGTTGTTGGTAGCTCACCAAAAGAGGCGATAAGACATCTTTCCTCCGGGGGTGTCCAGTGGTTGTCCTCACAGCTATGATCCTTTGCTACTACGGTGGGAGCATGGGACATGGATTGTTGCGGGACATACGTGTCTAAGGTAGGTGGCTCAGGGTCCCGGATTGTATCTGGGATAATAGATGAGGGTGTCTTATCGGGTGATCTATCGATTAGGAGTGGTTTTGTCTTGGAATCGGTGAAAACTCTTGTTGGTATAATGCCGCAACTTGCCAGGAATGCTTTCCGCCTGATGGAGATAGAGGGAATCCTTGAGGAATAAAAAGCGAGCATTACTTTCTGGTGCCTGCGCTGATAATTCAGTGGTAGCACTGCAATAAGGTCGACTTGTGATGACACAATGTTTAGAAGTTTGCTTAGATGCTCTTTAACACCACGCAAGGTACCCCACCGCGGAGACCCATCCCAGATAGTGAGGCATAATTTCCTTGGTTGCAGAATCAGCGATTGGTGGGACAATAGAGGATTAAGTTGAAACCTAAACTTATCCAGTTCTTTGTTACTCGAAGGGGGGTAACGCTGTCTGCCTGGATCACCTATTGCCACAGATTGGGCTGCCTTCGGCGGAGGGAGAACAATTCTTTGTTGAAGTTTGCAGAATTGTGAGGATAGTCCATCGAGTCTTTCAAAAATACAGTGAAGAGTTCTGATTATTAGATGGAGCTGTTCCCAACTAGTACAATCCCCCCGTTCAATTTCTGGACCTGACGCCAGGGGGGGTCCATCCCCTGTAGCTTTTCCATTTACATTTATAGTCTGTGGAGTATTCAAATCCTCCGCTAGAGTAACCACCTCGTTATCGCAGACATCTTTAAGGGGAAAAAATCTGTTTTTTATTGGCACCATGAAGGTCAGTTTACTAAAAGAGTCCTCCAATTTAGCTTGTTTAGGAGCTGGTGCTGAGACTGCTTCCTCTGGGTCTCTGCTGCGTTTACTAGTAGGCGTCATAATGAAGTGGGAGGAAAGCCAGAAGGACAAGAAAGACGAGAAGAGAGATAAAAGCCCAACTTCATAATACCGAAAACAGGGTGTGAAGATGCTGCAGAGGGGTTTTCATCCAGGCAATTTCCCTTACCCCCGAACAGCCTTTTCAGCTGGGAGTCTCAGTCGCAGTAAAACTTTGTCCAACGCCAGCAGACGAAGTGTAGCTCTTACTAATTCACTTCTTGCCCTCTGCCACGACCGTCACCAGCCTCAAGCTTGGCAGGCTGAATACAGTCAAGGCTTAAAATCGGCGTTGCAACTCCCAACATAAATTGTCTCGTCACTCTTCAGCTAAGGCAGTGGCGTTCTCCCCCTCTCTAGCAATCTTGACCGGCCGGTTGATAAGAATCCATCAGATACCATTTTGCATCAAGATGAAAGACTGAACTGTTCCAAACTGCACTGAATTGTACACCTCTGAACATACCATTGCCCAATTCACCACAAATGTGGGGAGAAGGAAATTCCCACAGCCTCTGCAAAGGGCAACCCCAGCCCAGTTTGCAAGAAGGCTTTCAAATAGCCCCACACAGCAGCAGCTAGCTAAGTAGCAGCCACAGATGGCATTATTGGGAGCAGCTAGGACCTGAACCACACTGAACAAAGACCCACTAAGGGCAATGATGTGCTGAGAGGGCTGCAGAATGGGGAGGCCAAGCAGCCAAATACATGCAGTAGAACTGCAAGAATGAACTACCATTATTGCTGTAGGACAGAGGTCGCCAAACTACGGTCCACAGGCTGAATCTGGCCCAATTGCCCTCAGGGTCCAGTCCGCAGACAGTCCGTTTTCATGAATCACTCTACACAAATTATTCCAATTACCATTTCTAAGAGGCAAATTGGGATATGGGTGGCGCTGTGGGTTAAACCACAGCGCCTAGGGCTTGCCGATAAGAAGGTCGGTGGTTCGAATCCATGTGACGGGGTGAGCTCCCATTGCTTGGTCCCTGCATCTGCCAACCTGGCAATTTGAAAGCACGTCAAAGTGCAAGTAGATAAATAGGTACCGCTCCGGTGGGAAGGTAAACGGCGTTTCCGTGCGCTGCTCTGGTTCTCAAGAAGCAGCTTAGTCATGCTGGCCACATGACCCGGAAGCTGTATGCCAGCTCCCTCAACCAATAAAGCGAGATGAGCGCTGCAAACCCAGAGTCGTCCGCGACTGGTCCTAATGGTCAGGGGTCCCTTTACCTTTAAGAGGCAAATACTCTCCTGTATTTTATACTTTAGAAATAATGCACAATGATTCAGCTTTTAGAAGCTTGAAATATTAAGTGCAAAAAAATAATTTTGTAACCAGCTCCAAGTGACTTTATGGCTAAATATATTTGTTTTGACTTATATTATTTATTACATAAAGAATATATAAAAAACTGCATCAGTACAATATCACTACAAACCTTGATAACTGTCCAATGTGCTGAAATTATTCATTTTGCAGCTAATGTTTCTGTACCTCAATCTAGAAGCTTCAAAATTAATGTAATCTCAAATATTGGGGGGGGGGCTGCAGGGTTTTAATGAATTTCATTTGAAAATCCAAGGTTTTCAATAAATAAACATTTTGCTATATATATTTGTGGACTAGACAGACATTTCTAGTTACTTTACTAGAAAAACGTAATTTTAATATTGCATTTCAATATCACTGTTCCTCCATGAAGCTCATGGTGGTATAGGGAGGGGAGAGGCTAGCTCACTGGTAGGTCCCATAGTAAATCCCCAGCATCTCCAGGTGGGGCTGGGAGGGACTACTTGTCCAAAACCCTGGAGACCCACTGCCAGTCAATTTGGCAGAACTGAGCTAGATTGATGAATGCTCTGATTCTGTATAAGGCAGTTTCCTATGTTTCTATTCCTCTGCCTTCCTCACTTTGCCCTGCCAACAACTAAGGTAGGCTGACAGACTTGCCCAAAGCCATCTACTGCGCTTCATTAATGACTGTAATGCTTTACAGCATTAAATAGAACTTTTCCCACTCTTATTTGCTCATTAGTTTAGCTTAGCAATATTTAAGTTGCGCAGAGTTTTTTTGTTGGATCTAAGTTGGGTTTTTTTTTTATATAAAAAAGAATTCACTGGAACCAGTCCCACTGAGTTAAATGAGGCATATCCCTAGGCCGTACGCAAAGGACTGTAGTCTTAGAGGAATTTACCAACGTACTCATCATATATTATCATTTTTTATGTTTTAAATTTGTTAGTCACTTTATCTTGTCCAGGGCAACCCAAAGCAACTTAATTTAGTGCAGTACTGGGGAAGCCAGAGGCCAAACACATCCCTGCATATGAAGTACAATGCTAATATTAAAGTGAAACTAAAGTTCTAGTTTTCAACTACAGAACCAGGAGAAAGTTGATGAACTCTATTTTCTGGAAAGTAGGTCTAAAACAAAGTTTTGTAGCACTTTTCTCAAGGCTGCAAAGTACTTATATAAGTATCAAAATACTGTACATGCCTCCGAAAACCTTCAATTCAATTGAAGAATAGTTACATAATGCTTTAGACCAAGTTAGAGCAACTGATTTTAAATGATTACTTTTATTCAACTCATCATCAATACACTATTTGGATTAGTAAACTGTGCTGCTTCTGAGATTAGTGAATTGCATTTCTAGCAGTTGTTCTTAACAAGAAACCTGAATGTGCTCAATCTGTAACCAATTCCATTTACATAGTCACCTTATTAAATAAAGCATCTAGTAAGAAACTGCTGCAGCCAAGCACTAAACTGAAGAACAGCAATTAATATTTTCTTTTGCCTTATCTCCATAAAAAACGTTCAATATTTTACAGGGATTATAGGCAGCAATGAAGTGAATACAAGGCACTTGGTTTGGCCTAAGTAATTTCAGATTTGCATTGCAAGATGTTCAGAGCTTTACTTTTTAGTTCTCAGTTTAAGAGAAATTCCCTGACATACAGATTCCTGCTATTAACAAGAAAGCATCATCAGTACCAACCAAATTGTCTATCCCTCACATATGTGCAGCTTGTTGAACAAGCATAAAACTTGGAGACAAACACACAGAAATAAAACATGTAACACAACTTAATAATTACTAACATACATATAGCCTTTTAGAACATGTAATGTGCTTCACATACATAATATCACTTCAGCCCTGATAAAATAACTAATAAATCAGTGTTGTCATCTGCAATATCAGGAATGAATGCTGAGAGAGGAAGAGAAAATGGCTTGCCTATGAACACACAGTGAGTTCATGGCAGAGATAAGATTCATACCAGAGAGTCCCCAATTTGTAACTAAATATCTTAGCCACTAGACTGCGCAAGCTCTCATAGACCTAAACTTTATAGCAAAACATTAACATTCTGCTGCCTACCTTTACTGCCCTCACTAGCATGCAGCAGGAAAAGCTACATCTACCTATTATTCTGTACAGCAGATGGTAGACACACAATGGGATCAGGCATGGTCGCACTGCCAAATTCCCCTGCACAATTGCACAGCTAGAGACACAGCTGCATGGGCAAAGGCAAACCTGGACTATACTATACACACAAGGAGCCAGTCAGTCCTTGCTGATCTTGGAAAAGGTGCAGCTATAACAACTGCTGTGGCCATGCATCTCCCCATGCAAATAGTGGGTCTCACAGCAGTCTTTTTTCATATCATCATGCACCAAAGTACACAACTGCAGTGGAGACTTTGTCAATGTGAACCAATCTCAGACTGTGAACCTGAGCACATTCACGTTCAAGCCTTGCATTTAGAATTATAGTCTAAAGTGGCAATTTCTATGAATGCTTTCCTGGAAGTAACCACCACTGAACACAGCAAGACTTAACTTCCGAATAAATATGGAAAGGATTGTGCTGTTCTATTCTATACCCTAGTAGCCTAAATGTTTTTAATCATAGCTGCTTAGTGGAAGAGCTAGTTCAGGTAGGTTTTCAAACAGTGTTCAAGAGTCCCATGGCGGCTTATCAGATGTTCCCTAATAAATCAAACAGCAGCAGAAGACAAGCTTCCCCGGAAAGACAGCCTGCTCACCATGCTCCATCTACATGTGGTAGACTTCATTCTCAGTTCCCATGGGGCAACAGTGAGATTCAGCAGACCTTCCAGTGCTTTGGGGGAACTGCATGTAAGTCCTAGACTGAACATGTCCCAAATCATTTTTAATGGGATGTGGTTCCATAGCAAACAAGTGTATATGGAAGATGATTCCCTGAAAGAAACTTGTAAACCAAACTTGTAAATTCATTAAGTTAGTGGGCTGATGTCTCAATTTCATCCACTCTTTCAGAAACATGACATTCAGCTCTCATTTCTCAGAACAGAAAACAGCAATTCCTTTCATTATTATCACTTTTAACAATAGAAATGCTGAAGAAGGGAATTACTGACTATGGGATCATTTCCTCAAGTGGTAAAGTTGGGGATCTTTTGATGTGGTCAAAGTGAAGAGAATGGAGGATATGGAGCAAGAAGAATGTGCCCCCAAGATTAGTCTGGCAAGGGATTTGGAGGGAGGTTTGGGGCAGATCAAAACAGAAATTCCAAGAAAGTGTAATCCAGTCTTACAGTTCTATAGAAGAAACAGTTATAGGACCAAGAGGCTATTTTACTTATCAGATCTGCTAAAATGACCCCAAGTCTGGAAAGCATGTAGTGTTGAAAGACTTCCAGTTTTGCAACTGAGATTGATGCACACTTTACTTAAAGCAAGGGCAAAATTAGGCTTTATTGCACCTGGATCAAAGACCCGGTTTGGCAGCCCCCATGCACATCTGCAGGTGTGCACACACACAGAGAGGCTGGGAGCCTCAATGACAACCCTCTGGATGCTTCACCCAGCACAAAAGCCTGGCTAGCGTCCCCCTCTACCCCAGTAGCCACAGCACTGCTTAAAGACAGGGACAAAACCATGGAGCAGTAAAAACAAGAGTGTCTTTTCAGACACGTTAAAGTACACTGAATGCTGCTCAAAACTGCCTATCCTCCAATTTACCCTTAAAAAAGTCTTTCAGGTACACTGTGAATCTAGGCTACTCATACATAGAACAGACTGTTCAGGATTGGACCATGATTTCCAAAGATCTGAATAAATCATTCGTGGATCTACTATACGCTCACTACTGTGTATGAACAGTTTTATGTAGGAAGTTTTGTTTTCTTTGAATGTGGATGAAAGTGGAAAGATTCTGCACAAGAGAAGACAATCTTACCACACGTATCTTTTCTCATTTTTTCATCAAAACCTTTGTTTTTCCGATGGTTTCTGAACCTTCTTGAATATTGCTTCCGTAGCCCACCATGAGGTTCTGAAACACAATGCTTATAACAAGCAGCTCATGCTCAAGCTAAAATTAAACTAAACTCAAATTACACACAACTAAGCACGTCATAAAAATTAAAAAAAACCTCCTCAAAATGAGGAAAGAATCCATTAAAGAAATCTTTCATTTTGTTTGTGTTTGCATAATGGGTTCTGGAAGAGACAGGAGCTCAGTTATGGAGCATGCACTTTGCATGCCAAAGGTACCAGCTTCAATCCCCAGCATCTCCAGGTAGGGCTGGGAGACATCCCTGTTTGAAACCCTGGTGAGCCACTGTCAGCCAGTGTGGACCAATGGTCTGACTCAGTATAAAGCAGCTTCCTACATTCCCATGACAACAACTCTGTTGCCTCACCCTAAAACACTTACGTAACTGAGAATTATGCTGTTAACTCATCATTCTGCCAACTTTATACTTTCCCCCTTTTCCAAGCTTTTATTTTTTTGGGGGGGGGGGTGTCTTTGAACCACTCTCACTTTAAAGTTGATCCCTCAACAATGAAAACTCTTAATCTGATACTTCACAGTTTTCAGCATCATGTTTGATTATTCATTTCAGTCCATTTTAGGGAAAATAATATTTAATTGCTTTGGAAGAATAACATCAGAGGAGGCTGCAGCTGGAAATAAGGGAGCCATAATCACTGCATTAGTTACAAGTCAACTGCAAAGGCTAAAGGAGGCTCTCAGCCAAGTGTTAATAAATCTACTGCTATTTTACACAACTAGACAAATTGCAAAGGCATAAGCTGTTGATATCTGAAACCGAGAAGGATGTCATATAAAACAATAAAAAAGAGTTACAGTAAAATGCAACATGGAAATGCAGTCAATTTTCCCCCAGTCAAACATTAAATATTCCCATTTGTTCACTTCCTGCCACAGTTATTCACAACTGAAAATGTGTGTGTTAAAGGTTAATTATGCATGTTTACTAGGCAATGTTTTAAAAAGGAGCCAAGTGGCTTCAGGAGTCACAGCAGCTAGTTTTCCACACACCATCAAATAATTTAACTACAAAGTCACCTGCATATATTTACCTTGCGTAAACTGTAATCTGTGCCACAAAATACTTCTGTACGTCTTAATTATTGCTTGTGGACTGTTAACTATATACGTATAAGCATTTAGGAGCCCATAATTTATTATTCAACAACAAGAGTTTCTTCCATTTAAGACAAAGAACAATGGAAATAGGAGTAGGGGAAACAGATGGGTTTCACGTGAAAACAGAGCATTCTTAAATATGCATGCACGTCACACATGCACATTCAGTGGACTACTGATATTGCTACTTTATTGCTTTTTTCCATTTAAGAAATGGTTTGCTTTATGTCATTCCCTTTTGCAACACTCTCCTCCTCCTCCACCACCACCACCCGTGACCCGCCTCCTCTGGAACAAGACGCTTCGTTGCCTTTCAGCACAGCCACCTGAAAAGTACAGAAGGAACAATGCCCATTGTCTGCCTAAGTCACTGGACCATATATCTCCCTTGCACACAGAGACACACACTCTCACTCTCTCTCTCCTAGGGGAGTCTCACGCGAAACATTTGCATCCTCTTCTCAGCGCCGTCGCTTATACATGCGCCAACCCCTCCCATCAACCAGGGATGCATTTGAGAATCCTGCATTTCAGGCGTCAGCGAAGACTTAGATCTCCGTGCGCCGCAACCATGTGTGCAGCAGCTGCCATGCAAACCTCACGCCTCCTGCCTCTGTAAACGGGGGTGTGTGGGGTATGTGGATCTCCTACCACCCTCCTCCCTCCCCTTGAGGCCGTGGCAAGCGCGATTTGCGCCCCTGCTCTCTTCTTACCTCGACTTCCTTGTTCTTCTCTTTGTTTCTGCCCATCGAACTTCTCCCATTGCTGGCCGTCTCCCGCGCGGGGACTACGGAGATCCGCTGGAGAGGCATTCTGACAGGGCTGCAGGTTGCCGGAGCCTGATTGGACGCCTCCGAGCTCCGCTCTCTCCGAAGAGCCCACCTGTATAATAATTGTTCATATCCTTGCGTGGCCAGACATGGAGCTGCTTCGAGTGCGCGCAGCTTGGGGAGGGCGGGTTGGGGAGGGGGGGGCAAACCCACGCGGTCTTCCCACAAATAATAACAGTAACAGCAATAAAAAATGAAATATATTTATATAAACCACACCCACCCCGGTTAACCTAAGCAGAAAGAGAGCGGCCAAAAAAGAGGCGTCATGATAATCCAGGGAGTTTGGGAAAATTCTCCGTCAGGCGAGTTACTGCGGGTCAGGAGAACTCCGTCGCTTCGCCAGTGGTGCAGCCGCCGCCTCCTCTTCCCCCGCCCGCTTCCTTTCTCCAGAGCATTGTGGGAGACAATTCAATTTCTCCGCTGCCCTAATAACTGTCATGGAAACCGAGGGGAAGCTGGGCTCCGGTTAAAAAGCGCTTCCTTTCGCGGCTCCTTCCATATTTGCTGCGACAGCGGACGAGGCGTCGTTGTCGTCGACGGCTTCTTTTCTGCTCTCTCTTCCTGAGGGAGCGCCTAGCCGGAACCCGACCCCTCGCGCCGCCGCTTGAAGTAATAATAACAGAAAAACCGAGCGCGAGGCTGCAAGGCGGCTTAGCGTCCTATTTTGGAGCCAAATCCCCTCCTCGGGAAGCGCGGCGAGCTCGCCGTGTCCTTCATGCGCCTCGCGTAATCTGTTTAGGTTTCAAAGGAGCTGCCTGGGACCGGGGGTGGGGGAGGAAGGGAAGCAGATGCGGTTGAAACGTAATGCTATTAAAAAGTGGGGGGGGGGGAGTGGCACCCACAAAGAAGCGACTGGAATTGGGTCTGCCCCCAAGGTGCCCAGGAGAAACGTGAACCCGCTCCTTGCAGCTCCTGCACACTAGGGCGCACAGCCTGCTCTTCCCCTCTCAGCCAGCTGAGTTCAACAAGGTTTAGCTTTGGATTTAATGATCACGGTTCAGCTCCGTGGCATTTGCCTCTGAGGATGTCCAGAGTTCCCTGGCAACGGTTGGAGATCAGCCAGATTGAAGCCTCGGGACAACCTGTTTGGACCTAGCCCAGGATCAGAACGTGTGAAATGCTCACCCCGGGCTTTAGGGGCTAACTCCTAGGACCTAGGGGCTCAAAATATTAGAAGGGGCCTCCAGCACCCCCACAAAGTTAATGGGCACTGCATCTTGTGGTTGATTATGCAGGGCTTACTTGCCCCCTTCCCAATATTTTATTCAAGTTGGAACCTTGCCAAGGGCATGTGTAAAATGCATTTGCCTCACCAGTGAATCAGCCGGTTGAGATTAAATAAATAGGCCTAGCCTTTTACACTAGCACTTTTTGGGGTTTTAGAAATTACGCTGCTGCTGAGTAACAATCACGCACACTTCTCTAACAGAGGTAAGGACATCAGTGGATGTGAATTTTGAACAGGCAGGCTTCAAGTTATCTGTCTGCCCCATGAAAACAGTATTTTGGCTCCCTTGCAGCACCATGGAGCTCAAGGGTTTTTACCAACCTTCATCCCAGTTCCCCTGTTCAACAGAATTGGAACAAAGGAATTAGGCAAAATGGTCTCCTGGGGGAGACAACTGTCCTTGCACCAGAGACTGAGTTAATCCATGGTCCACAGACAGAAATTGTATACTTCCTAGCAATTTCTGATTATCCCAGAACCACTGGAAATCCAGGCTGGGCCTTTTTCCAGGCAGATTTGAACTTCTGTAGCCCTAGCTTTAGAAATTAAACCCTGATTCCTAGTGCACAGAGATGATTGATGTGTTGATAAGGAGTTATGTTTACAAAACCCACCTATTTTGATAAAATAAAAAAATACTTTCTTTAAAAAATATATTATCCAACTTAAAACTTTTGTTATTCATTGTAAATGTTCTCAGCTTGAGACCTTAGGACAGATAACCCACCCAGAGCACTCCCACAACAAACTGCTTGGTTATGAAACCCTCTAAATGCCAGTGACATTTCACCTGTGTTTGTTCCAAGCAATGTGTTCACATGTCTGCAAAACTTCTTTATGTAACTGACTAGAATTTTGGGTGTTGTCACATACAATGTTATACCCATAATCAACTTTAAAGGTAAATACATTGCCATCGCATTGGAAACCATACAATTGGTTATAAATAGCCCTGTGTATCAGTCAGAGATCTCAGCAGGATTAAGCACTAATCAATTTAATCCATCTATGTATTTCTCAATGGGGAAGAGGGGGAAGGAGCTTATAAGGTGAGACAAACAGTAAGCCTAACTTGCTTCTTTTCCCAGACTAGGTCAGCAGCCTATTTAGGTTAGTGGAATTCAGTATCCTATGCTATTATCTAATGCAGTGACCCTACACACACTTATTTGGGAATAAGTTACATTAAATTTAATGGGCTGTGCTTATGACTAAAGATCCCTAGGATGAGACTGTAAATAAAATGAATATTGGTCTACATGACCTTGGTGGTCCATTTCAACTCTATAATTCTATGATTGTATAACCTTTGAGTGTGTTTCCAACAACCCCTTCCCACCCTCCAAAAAATTCATGGTTCATGTGCATTCTCCCAGGGTGTCAAAGTGAAGATTCATTGGGGGTGAGCAAATGATGTGTGATTAAAATAAAGTTGTAAGAGACTGTAGGCCATGGGACCTTTTGAGATAGTAAAGCTATCATTCCAAAAGAACTAATAGTATATTAAAAACTAATACATCTCCAACCAGATGTCAAGGAAACAAACAACTATCTGACTTTTAGAAGACATCTGAAGACATTCCTGTTTGGGAAGTTTTTAATGTTTGATGTTTTATGGTGTTTTTAATGTTCTGTTGGAAGCCGTCCAGAGTGGCTGGGGAGGCCTGGCCAGATGGGCAGGGTATAAGTAATTTTTTTTTATTATTATTATTATTATTATTATTATTATTATTATTATTATTATTATTATTATTATTATTATTAAACAACATGTCTTGTGAAAACAATGCCTTGCAATGTATTTCTACCAACAAGTTTTAACATACCACAAGTTATATTGATCACTGAAGTATTAAAAGGAAAGGAGAGGAAAAAGTCTCAGCACCGTTTTTCTACTTGATCTGGGATTTAATGGGGAAGGTGTGCAAATGACAAAACATAGTTAGAACGGCATACCACATAAGCAGTAGGTGTTTAAATTGTCTGGCTGCCTGCCAGATTTAAAAAGCAATATGATCAAAACATTTAGCAAAAAAGTTAACACCACCTTTCACATTCAATTATGAACATTCGCTCTTCCAAATGATGATGGACACATAATTCAGTAAAAGCACAAAATTTGGTTTCTAGACTGAAATCCTTAAGGTTGTAATCCTATGGGAGTAAATAGTCTCATTGAACTGAGTGGGGCTTACCTCTAACAGACACATACCTGTATAAGATTTCACAGCAACTTCCCCAGTGCAGAATTCACTGTGGTAAATACAATAGAAATACTAGGACATATTTACATTTTCGCTATATAATTATCATCAATGAATTATTATTCTCTTTGTTGGCCATGAGGTTTTGTTTTTGTTTGTTTAAACCCAATAAAGAAAAACTGGGCCCTCATCTACTCTATACATTTAAAACAAAATCATATCACTTTATACAGCCATGGCATCACCCAAAGAATCCTGGGAACTGTGGTTCATTAAGGATGTTGAGAGTTGACCACAGACCTTTATTTCCCTCCCCACAGAGCTACAGTTCCTAGGTTTTCCTGGGAAGAGGGACTGGTTGTTAAACCCACTCTGATAATTGTTGCTCTGTTGAAGGAATGGGGCTATCCTGCATACAATTACAGTTTTGAAATCAGTGGTTAAAATCCATGCAGTTTTGAAAGGTTTGGCCCGCCATCTTGACACAAAATGGCATTCAATTGTAGCCAGGAACCATCATGCAAAATTGGGTTATGATCTCTTCAGAAATGCCCAATGCAGACCAAACAAACAACTTTCCAAAATACACTGTAGTTTTAAAACATTTTAACCCACTTTTCCTCCAAAAGAGGTGGCTAAAACAGATAAGACAGTTTGTAGTGAAGCTGCTGGAACTACTTACACCAGGGGTCTGCAACCTTTAAGACCAAAAGAGCCACTTGGACCCGTTTCCGAAGGGAAAAAAAACCCTGGGAGCCGCAAAACCATTGCGACATTTAAAACAAATATAACACTGCATTTTATTTTTAAAAATCCGATTTAAATTTTAAAAAATCCGATTTAAATTAAAAAAAATCATTCATTTTTATCCACCCTGGGGACCAATACCAGGTCACAGCCTGATCCAAGGTGGGTTGCAACAGCATACAAATATTTGATTTGTTGTTGTTGTTTTTTTTAAAAAAATGAGTCCTCAACTGCACACTTGTGTTAAATGTTTGTCCCATGTCTTATTGAAGACTGCTGGCTTTTACAATAATCTTAGAGGCTATGTTCACCTCTTCCAACCTCCTCTCTTGCTAAATAAAGCACAGAATTGCACCAGAGAAGCCTGTGATGTTTGTGCTGACTTGCATACAGGTGGCTGTAGTAGTTCGTAGTGTTCAAACCTTTTTAGGGGAGTTCCCTGCCCCCTTAATGACAATGGCGATAGATTTTGCACATGAACACAGATCCAAGTTAGGACTCCTCTCTTCCACACCAACAGGTGCTTTGTCAAGGCTCCCCTAACACACACTCAGGACAGAGGAAAAACTGCAAAACGTCCCGGCCTTGCTCCGGGGCGGAGAGAGACGCGCGCCCGCGAGAGCGCGGTCTGAGGCTGTGAGCGGAACCAGGAGCGAAGGAGGCAGCGGCAGGAAAACAGGCGCCGCTTCCTCGACCATTTTTAAAAAGAGGGCTTCCCCCCTCGCCCGCCACCCGCCACCCCTGGCCCAGCCCGCAGCTGCCTACCTCGTCATTGCCTCGACGCAGCAGCCAGCAGCCTTCCGAGAGGAACCGCGGCCAGCCCTCCCCCGCGGTCCCACGACCCAGCCAAGGAGTCCTGGCCTCCAGTGCCCGTGCAGGGGCTCGTCTGAAGGCCCCCTTCCTGCCCCCATCCCGTCCCGTCTCCCAGCTGCCTCTGGATGCCGCGGGGTCCCACATACCCGCCGACCCCGGAGCTCCCAAGGCCGCCTCCCACGCTAGGAAGACTCCCGGAGCTGGGCAGGGTTGGTCCTGCCAGGCAGGCTCGGGGGGCAGCCTCTCCCATGGGCGCCTGCTTCGGAGGCGGAGGCGGGGTCTTCAAAGTTCCCCCTCCCGCTCGCCCAGCTCCATCTCTTCCCGAAGGAGCGTGCGCGCCTCAGGCGCACTCCCTGCCAGAGCCCTCGGCTGAGCTGCACCACCTCTACTGCGTCCCCACCGCCTTCGAGCCCCGCTGCCCCACTGTTCAAGGCCAGGTGATCCTGGGTACGCCCCTGAGCAGCGCCCTCAGCCTCCGGAGGGCGGGCCGCTGGCCAGCTGGAGGGCGGTTGCTGCCAGCTGGAGAAGTGGGCGGGCGTATCCGCCCCGGAGCCGCGGCAGCCGTGTAAAAGAGCCGCATGCGGCTCCGGAGCCGCAGGTTGCTGACCCCCGACTTACACAAAAGAAGGCTTTTACAATGTTATAGAAGGACATGAGTGAAGTAGCAAGGTGGGTTTCTGTTGTGAGTCATTATTATTACTAGAGTCATATCCCAACTTTCCTCCAAGGAGCTCAAGGTGGTGTACGTTTTATCTTCGCAGTAACCCTTGTAAGGTAGGTCACACTAAGAGACAATGACTAGCCCAAGGTCACTCAGTACGCTGAGTGGAGATTAGAACCCTGCTCTCCCTGGTCCTAGTTTCAAACCTCCAGTGTCACCAGAACACTGACCTACGACAGGCCCAGCTGCTAAAAGAACTTTCTCCCCTGTATCAAATAGGTGTATTTGTTTTTATATATGTAAATGTTTCCACTGCAGAATCACATGGATATTTTTAAATGAGAATTTATTCATACACAGAATCAAATAAATAAACAACTATGTTTTTCAGGGATCACTGAGACACGCAAGAGAGCAATCTTAATAACCAGTCAGGAGCTCACAGAAGAAAGTGAAAGGATTAGGTCCTATTGAACTCAGTGGGAGTTTACTTCTGAGTAACCATGCCAAGGCTGGTGCTCCATGAAATGTTTTCTGGCTCTCAGTGGTGACATTAGAACAATCAGAAAACTTAAGTGTTTCCAAATGCCAGGCAATTTGCTCTTCTTTAGTTCAGCTCTGCTTCTGTGACCAATAAAAGCAACAACGAAAGGGAGGGAAAGTAAAAGCAAGGCCAACGCGAAGGAAACAGCTTAAATAGTCAAATATTAAGGGTTGGCAGAAAAATCAGGCAACCAAGTGTTAGAATTCCTATTGCTAAAGTGATGCATGTGGCTGTAAAACCCTGAAAGGTAGGAAAACAGCATTCACTGACTCACCTATTGTAGGTAGTATTCATTATACTTTGATTATTCATCAGAGAACTATTTCTGTCCACAGATGAAAATAGACAAAAATACTTGAAGGACAGATTATGCATTCAGACACAGAAGATATATTTCAGCATGAGCTGAGCGAAAGGGGGGGGGGAATGGCATTCTGTTGACTTTATTAGATAGCAATAAAGCTAGCAATATTACATTTAAAAAACAGCTCCTTGCAAATAGGATATGAATGCGCAGCTCAATTGTATCTCTGAATAATATTTCCAATACTGAAAACACTATGTAGATTTAATGCTGAGATATAATTTGCAAATATTCTTAGAAACAATGCAAAAAAACTCTACAGATTACTATTGAAGTCAACTCACTTCTGACAACTCTCCTTGCTACACGGGATGACACAATGTAAATACTGAGTTTGCATGATTCCCCCCACCCCTCGCAGGCTCTTTTTGACATATGTAAAATTAGCTTCTATCATGGAGCACCAAATTCAAACCTCAAGGGAACACATACAGTTCCAGCAATGATGTGACAACATCTGTCAGATTTTACAGTGGCCAGAGAACTGTATTTTAATTGCACATTTTCAGTGTAAAGCTACCACTGCATTTTAATTGCCACATTCTTTCTCAGTGCTGAGCTATATAGGAAGCTGCTTTATATAGAATCAGGCTTTTGGGCTACCTAGCTCAATATTGTCCACACTGATTGGCAGCAGCTGAGACAGAGTTATTTTCCAGCCCTGCTTAGAGATGCCAGAGATTGAACCTGGCATATTTTACATGTAATGCACATGCCCTACTGCTGATTTCTTCCCGCAGGCGCAGAAATCATGTTTACCCAAAAGCCAATAAGGATATCAGCGGCAACGAAAATAAAACCATTTAAGCATTTATTTATTATTTCCATAGTCCTTCACAAGAATAAACTAAATCAAATCCCTGCTAGCCAATGGACTCAGTCAACTGCATCAATATTTAAGAACAGCAAAGGTAAGAAGACTTTTGCATCTTTAAGGCCCTCTGGCGGCTCATTTACCCAAACCAATACAAATATATTGCTTTGTTACACATATACATGACCACAAAATGCTTTTCAAAAGGTTGATTCTTTGCTCAGAACGAAGAATACATAAAACGCTTTGTGGCACTTGCTGCAGTGCATAAGGCTTTCTTTCTTTAAGCAAAAGAAAGTTTGAAAAATACCCTAGTCAAGAGAAGCCAAGTTTTTAGTTGAAGTCCCATAGGACTTTCAGCTACATTGTGCTCCCCATTTACATTATCATGAGTCAGTCAAGGCCCCATTTGCAACAAGGGCTAAAGTATGTTATTTTATTCACCCATTATTATTCTCTATATGTGTGGGCCAAACCACATAGGGCAAAGGGTTTGGGGTTTTTTGAGTTTGTATGGTTGTTGTTGTTGTTGTTGTTGTTGTTGTTGTAATATAAGAGCTGTTTGACAGTGGAATAGACTCCTATGGCAGGTGGTAAAAACTCCTTCCTTGGAAGTTTTTAAGCAGAGGTTGGGTGGCCACCTGTCATGAATGCTTTAGTTGACATTCCTGCATTTCAGGGGGTTGGACTAGATGACCCTTGTGAACCCTTCCAACTCTACGATTCTGTGATTCTATTATTGTATTGTACAGCAAGTTAAGGTTTTAGAACAGAATTTCAGGGGTTGTACAGACCTCATTCTGACCTTGAATGCAAGGCTGAACTTAGTGTTGTTTTATATATGATGCAGAAAATTATTTATTTATACACTCATGCTTTTACACATCATTGATCGCAAGTTCTGTCTTTTGCATGAAACTTTCACCTGAGCTTTGGGAATAATAAAACCTCTGAGGAAGTGTACATTCTTCCCCTGAAGCCATGGCCTTAGCATGATGATATCTGTACTGGTAAATATCCAGCTACTACGTATGTCAAGTAATACAATAAGCGTCCATAGACAAGATTTCAATGAAAAATGTAGTTGTTGTTTATTAACTTTGTGGAAGTAATGTTTAATCTACTCCATTTGTACCTTATTTGAGTCTTTAAAAAAAATAAAAAATAGGGAAAGGCTGATGAAGTGGGATGAATTAAATAAAGTTTGTTCTACGTATGGCATGTAAAGGTAAATAGGTAAAGGACATCTGGATGGTTAAGTCCTGTCGTAGGCGACTATGGGGTTGCGGTGCTCAGGGACCCGGCATTTGTCCACAGACAGCTTTCTGGGTTCTGTGGCCATCATGACTAAAGCACTTCTGGCGCAACAAAACACTGTGACGGAAGCCAGAGCGCAAGGAAACGCCACTTACTTTCCTGCCACAGTGGTACCTATTTTTCTACTTGCACTGGTATGCTTTTGAACTGCTAGGTTGGCAGAAGCTGGGACATAGCAACAGGAGCTCGCCCCGACTTTCTGATCAGCAAGCCTAAGAGGTTGTGGTTTAGACCACAGCACCACCCACGTCCCCTATATGACATAGTGAATACTTGAGTTAAAACTCTTTTCTTTAAATTTGATACTGCTTAACCAATGTTATATTTCTACATATTTTACTTTGCAAATTGTCTTTAAAAATGCAAGTCATTTTAAGATGGAAAACAGTTTTCCAGATAATACCTTTTATGCAATGAAGGATAATAAGGGCAACATAAACTACAATACAAAATTAATAAAAGGGTGGGTGGGAATAAATTATGGACCTAAAATATAAACTATGTAACATAAAGGTAGCCAGTATGGACTACAACTCCCACTAACCCTGACCATTGGCCAAACTGGCTCGGGGTGTTGGGAGTCATAGTACAGAACATCTGGAGGGCAACACTTTGGCTATCTCTGATCTACCAAGATTGGACTGGCAAAGACCATGTGGTTGATGCTGTAGATTTTTTACTATAGCTTAGTCCTTTTGAATGCATTCATAAATGAGGGTGTTCAATGAATTAATAAAACTTATTCAGTTGCCTAAAAATGGATGAATGGTAGATAACCCACAGAGCTGAGCACAAGCACTTCATAGGATCCAGTGCAAACATCCAAAACATTTGTCTAGGAACACTAGTTGCCTTGTGGTGCTAGGAGTCAACTCTCTTGGCAGCACAATAGCTGACCTGGGTGTTGCTCTCTCTGTGTCCTCCCCACATTCCATAGGGTACAACTAAATTACAAAGGGCCACTGTGTGGAGACATACATTGTGGAGACACACAGCTTGCTCCCTGTCCCTATGTGTCACAATCTCCCTATATGTTGGCTATACCAATAGCAAAAGAGAAGCTTTCTCTAGGGAGTGGGCCAGGGACATGGAACAATGGCGTTTCCCCCGGGTTGGGATTCTACAGCAGTGGGACTGATTACTATGAGTGCCATCAATGGAACTTGACCTCCTGGAGCCCACATTTAGATACTCAAAAACTCTGACCAGCTGTGGGAGCATCGTATAAATTTTCACTTGCATAAGGCACAAATGGATAGAATTTGAACAAAGAACCCTACAATATTTTTTTTCTTTTTTAAAAGAGTACATTTGATGGCAGCATCATTTTGTTCTTTTTGTAGCTCCAAATACCGTATATACCCGAGTATAAGCCGACCCAAATATAAACCGAGGCACCTAATTTTCCTACAAAAACCTGGGAAAGCTTATTGACTCAAGTATAAGCCGATTCACCTTTGCTGCTGTGGAGGAGGAGGACGAACGAGCTGCTCCTTCCTCTTCCTCCTTTGCCAAATTTGTATTTATGTGAGCAGTTCAGGAATGGAACAAGCTGCCTGGGGAGAGTAAAGAACCGCTGTTCTTGTACACTTCTTAAGGAATGGTTGACAGGGGAGAGCGGGTGGCAGCACGAGCGAAGAGAAAGGGCTTCTTTCTCGCCGCCCCCACCGCCCGCCTCACTCGAGTATAAGCCGAGGGCAGCTTTTTCAGCACAAAAAATGTGCTGAAAAACTAGGCTTATACTCAAGTATATACAGTATGTGGCTTAACTGAGTTGAGCTGCTCGGAGTTCAAGCTCTTTAAATAATTCTTCTAAGTTAGACCTGAACTCTCTACAGCAACAAGTTCAAAGGAAATAGAAACAGGAAATGAAGTCCTCCAACAAAGAAAACTTGAGTGAACACATTCAGGCCAGTATTCTTGTCTTAACTTAAAGGGTCAAACACACACAAAGGGTTGTAATTACACAACCTACAAGCCTTTTCAGCACAATTGCACCTGAAAACTTAATTTCAATGGCCTTCCTTTGCCTGTATCATAACTATTGAACTTTATAAAGCAGACCATCTAATTCATTGAACTCCACAAGTCATTTTCCTGTGATAATTTGTTTTGGAAAATATATATATATAATGAAAGAAAAGATATGTACTTTCTCCTATCTCCCAACAATCGTCTAAAATTGAAGTCTTGCAGATAAAAATGTCTCTGGGCTGCTATTTTTTTATTTAAAAAAACACACCTGTGTGAGAAGGATTAGGAACGATATAGAAGAGAATGAGATCAATGGCAACAAGACAACCACCCTTGTTGATGAGGAAGATTTAGAAAACCCATTATCTGTTAATTTTCTTGATTCATATACAGCTCTGGCCAAATCACAATGTGTTACCATGTTAAAAAAAAATTGTGCTAAACTTCAATGCAAATATGAATTTTGTTATCAATGCCCAAATTTCACATAGGAAAATGCAACTTTGCTTTGTACCACAACTCAGCTATGAGCACAAAGAAGTAAGTTGCATTTTGGTGGAGTAAGATATTCACTATTTTGCTGTCTTGGAAATCCTTGTCAAAAGGTCATGAAGACAAACACAACAATATTTTAGACTCCAAAGGAGTTTCATTATGGTGGTGATGTGGAAAAAAGATTTTGATACCTCTTGCTCTGAATCCAATCAGTAGTTAAGGTCTGAGTTTCCTCTTCAGTAAATGTGTCTTGCAGCTGCCATGGAGGTCCCTTGTTCCAGTGATGCATTTACTGCTGCCATTTGCTTTAAAGAAGAAATTTTAATTTTACCCTTATCTGGCATTGGGCACCTTCCCTGGGACAGAACTGCTGAGCTAAATTAGTCCTTCTGAGAATTGCTGTCCTTTAGACTAAATTCACTGGCAAATGGCCCGATTCAATCAGAACCATAGCTATGATATGAGTTGGACACAGTATTGTAAAGACTTTTGATCACAACAGCTTGCTGTTTAACTATCAAGTATTTTACATGTGTTTCAATTTATACCTGTTCCTTGCCCACCCGCCCCCAAAACAGATAAGTAGTATACCGTGACAGATTTCTTAAATATTTTTTTTCCATCTGTCACTTGTTCAACATTGCCTTAGAAGTTTACTATCAACAAGATGGCATGACTGATTTTTGCATATGAAGTTGCATGGAATTAACATAATTTGCACATGCTTTTTCAAAGCACACTTGATGGATATATTTCACCTTTCTCACCATTTTCATTCAGATTTTATGATCCAATGAGTGAAAGACTTAAGCCAGATTTGGAATTTTCAGCTAAAATGCTCTACAGGGTTCTCTTGCACATATTATATACCTGAAGGAGCGTCTCCACCCCCATCATTCTGCCTGGACACTGAGGTCCAGTGCCGAGGGCCTTCTGGCAGCTCCCTCGCTACAAGAAGCCAAGTTACAGGGAACTAAGCAGAGGGCCTTCTTGGTGGTGGCACCATAGCTGTCAACCTTCCCTTTTTTTACGGGAAATTCCCCTATCAGTACTATACTATAGACTATAGTACTGATAGGGGAATTTCCCACAAAAAAGGGAAGGTTGACAGCTATG
This sequence comes from Lacerta agilis, assembly GCF_009819535.1. NCBI lineage: Eukaryota > Metazoa > Chordata > Lepidosauria > Squamata > Lacertidae > Lacerta > Lacerta agilis. The sequence goes on along the minus strand of NC_046320.1, from coordinate 31,956,814 downwards.
GGTGGCACCCACCCTGTGGAATGCCCTTCCACCAGATGTCAAAGAGAAAAACAACTACCAGACTTTTAGAAGACACCTGAAGGCAGCCCTGTTTAGGGTAGCTTTTAATGTTTAATATATTATTGCATTTAATATTCTGTTGGAAGCTGCCCAGAGTGGCTGGGGAAACCCAGCCAGGTGGGCAGGGTATAAATAAATTATTATTATTATTATTATTATTATTATTATTATTATTATTATTATTATTATTATATTGGACTCAGTGTGAACCTGCCTCGTTCACTTCAGCGTCAGGGAACATTGTACATATGCAAAAGCATTGTTTGTGCCATGCATACCCTAGCGTTTCAGTGGAAGGGGAAAGTACATACATTTATGAAACTGTGTCAATGAATGAATATATAAATGCAATAATGTCTTTTTTTAAAAGAACAGACAGCCTTCCTGATGCATGGAGGCAGAGACAAAACTGACATCTGAACAAGCGTTTGATTTATTGGTGTATATACACCTATCTATTCTGTCATGAAGCTGTGCAGAAGCAGGATTGTACTGCAGCTCGAGAATTTGCTGTGAGCTCTGTTTCATTATAACTTTCTTTACCCTTAGTTCCCAGGAAGTAGTTACATGCTCGTTACATGCTTTCGGTCATTAACAGTGCAATCCTATGGACGTCTACACAGAACTAAGCCCTTTTGAGTTCAGTTTGGATGTATTAATCCAGGTACACATGCATAGAAGGTGTGGGGAGATCCTGGAATCCTCCAGTTGTTGCTGAACTCCAACTCCTATCAACCCTAAGCAGCTTGGCCAATAGTGACAGACAGAAATTGAAGTCTAACACCTGGAGGAAATATCGCTTCCCCACTCCTGGAGTAAGGTTGTAGCTGAAACAGTTATGTAGGCAATCCCAACACAAGAGAAGAGAGTGCTGCATGTATTTACCTAAAGGCTTCTTAAACTGAAAAAAATATTAGAACACTCTGGTTTCAATTTGTTACTTTTAATTTTTTTATTAAAAAATGCATTTGGGATTAAGAATAATGAAAATAAACTAAACCCTGCTGAACTAAACCCTTCATAAATGTGCTATAAGAAACAAGTCAAGGCAAAATAATTATAGCACAAAATGTCAGACACTTCAAGCATCAAACAGATTCGCTTGCTCTTTGGTTTTAAAAAACGGATATACTTCTGCTCTAGTCTGTAACCTATGCATTAGTCATGGCAATATGACAGCTTGTGTCAAAAACATGGAAGTGCATATATATGGGGGACAAATCTTCACTTCCATCATCTAGAGACAGCACATATCTTACACATTCATTCATTCATTCAAGCAAGCAAGCCACTTTGGAAAGAACTGAAGAGATGCCCTGGGACAAAAAGAATGGATTGAGTAGTTCCATTAAGACTGGTTCTCTCATCTACAAAATAATTTTTCCCCTGATTCTGCATCAAGCTCACCTCACAAGATGACCTTTTCATTATTGTTAAATGATAATGCAATGCTGTGAGCTTTCAGGACAGATCTCTCTCTCTCTCTCTCTCTCTCTCTCTCTCTCTCTCTCTCTCTCCCCCCCCCTCTCTCTCTCTTCCTCTCTTATGCTATTTTAAATTCTTTTTATCCCAATGTTCAACCTCTCAAAAAAGTATTGTTAAAAACTAACCCACATAATAGAAGCACACAATAAAACCAATATCATGAAGTAGCCCGAGCAGATTTTGTCTAGCATGTTTATAGAATCCAGAGGGATTCTGAAACGCCACAGCGGAATTTCCGAAATTTGTGAGAATGTTCCTGGAAGCTGATGGATCTTGATCGTTTCCTGACAGCTCTCGGAGGTGTTCCTGTTGGTGTGGTGGGTTGCCCCGTCAAAGCCCTTGGTTGAGCAGTGGAATGGGAGACAGACACGATAACCTGTGGGGAAGACTATTGGGCCCAACCCTACTGTTAAATGGAGCAAGTTAATCACCTTATATAGCAGGAGCTAAGTGTTTAGGGAGTGATAGCAAGGTGTCAGTGGGCAGAGCTGAGGGTGCCATGTGGCCTGCCTTGAACCCCCAGACCAGTCTGCTTCCCTTGGGTACAGTGGAAGATACAGCTTCCTCTTCACTATTGAAGTAAGATTCAAATGCAACACCAATTGACTTCTGTATATGGGAATGGAAGGGGAAGCCATCTTGTCAGGCAGCCGAATGTCTTGAGCACACCCTGCCTTGACACCCTCTCCTTCTACGTAGACTCCAGCCAGATCTTTGGTATACCCAGCAGGAGTGAGCCCTGCCCTCACCAATTAGCTGACACTTTGGGAATCATGCCCTCATGGGCCAACTTGGATTGGCCCACAATCCAAAGATTCACCATCCCTGGTATATAGGATTGCATCCTTGGCACGCATCCTATACATGCATACATTGTACGCACTGGAACTTACTTTTGAGTAAGCAAGCACACTGAGGTGAACATGTCGTTTTCAAAATGTGCATTTACAATTCCAAAGTCAAAATCTCTCATTCCAAATTTGGCCAGATTTGATATTTAGAAATATTTCTTTCAGTTCCTGTGATCCCTGCCCTCCCCTGACTTATTCCATCACTCCATATACTTTCTTCAAAGACGTGAGCTGCATTCCTGACATTTCCCCCCTTGACTCAGTGGGTATTGAGTCCCACAAAGAAAAAGATTGAAACATAAGAGCTGAAAATCATATGAACCATTAAAATATCAAAGGAACAATCCTGTTTTCATGTTTCCAGACATCTCTCTTACTGAACAAACTCGCTGATTTGGAACCATTGTACCGCAGTGAAGTCACTGTGGGGTTCGTGCTTCATTGTGTAATATGTGTGAGGACTATGAAAATTATTAAAAAATAAAAAAGTGCACTCACATCCTGTAGCACTGGGGGTCACACTTTCAAATTAATAGCAGGTAAAATCAGCCAACCTTATCATTTCGATAGACAGCATCTCTTCTTCCTGGTTGTTATTCCTAATTGGCCTTCTCTGACATCCTGAATAATTGCTCTGTGATATTGCTTGAAAGGGAAGAGATAACAGAAGGATGCACTCAATGAGTTATGCTTGACCTCTGAGGAGCATCTACTTTGCATGCAGAAGGTCCCAGTTTCAATCCCCAGCATCTCTAGGTAGTGCTAGGAATGACTCCTGCCTGAAACCCTGAGATGCCAGAGAGGTGCTGCCAGTCTGCAGAGATGATACAGAGCTAGATGAACTCAGGATAAAGCAACTTGCTCTGTTGCTTCCTCATTTTGGTCCCATCTGCACAAGCAGTATCACACCACTTTAAACAGCCAGGGATCCCCCCAAAGAAACCTGATAAACACAGTTTGCTAAGGGTGCTGAGAACTGTTAGGAGAACGCTATTCCCATCACAGAGCTACAATTCTTAGATTGGTTTCACAGTCAATTTCTCTTTCCAGGGAACTTTGTCCCATGTCTGAAATGGAAATCAATCCAGCAAATACCATCTGCCAGGCCTGCCAGCTTGCAATTGTCACATGCACATGTGTGATGATACTGTCTGCGCCAGCAGGCATGCTGACGTCGTGCACACATGCCTTTGTGGCGCGTGTGGCCCCAGCCCCAAATATTGTGGGTGCCCAGCCCCTTCATGAGGAATGTTGTGGGGTGTTGGAGCACCCAGCCCCCCCCCCCCAACCTGGCACCAGTGCCATCTGCATTCACTTTTGTTGCTTTGAGCCTGCAAACAATACATCATTGATTACTCCTCGCCCCGCCCCGCCCCACCCCTATTTGCATTGTGCTTGCTTTGTACTACAAAGCAATAATGTAAATGACCATGTATTTTATTTAATTAATCGTATAAATGACATAAGTTACATAATTTCACCACAGCAGGCAGCAGGACTAAGAGCATCGTTTTTGGCTGAACACAAACTGCAATGGAATGGAAACAGAGCTGCGTGCAACAAAAGCAAGGCAGAACCGAAGACGGTGCATTTATTTTTTGTGTCCTTATCAAAAGCACTTACATCACCAGATGCTCATGGTATAAATGTAAGTGGCATAAATGTAAATACTTTGATCACGAAGGAGCTTTTCCCAGGGTGAGGCTCATCCATTGCCTTATGGCTGCATAATTTGTGGTAACAAAGCCCTTTATTTAAAAGGAAGGGCCCTGTGTATATTTTGTCGAGAGTCTTCTTATATTTTTTCAGAGGGTATAAAGAATATGGAAGCTAGCCACTTTTGAAAATGTAGGTCCCCTACGTGAATAAGAAAAATCCAGGCCATTGAACCTCACTGAATCTTGCTCAGAGCCCTTAAGCTGAAATCTGAAATGGCTCCCTTATAGACACTGAGAGCCATAACAGATATCAAACTATTAAATGACGTTCAGAATACAGTAAGAGCTATTTGGCAGCTGAGATAGAAAGTAAATATTATATTTTAATAGCCAAACTTGTTTCAGTGCAAAGACGTTTTCCTCACTCTCATCATTCAAATGTAATTCCTGTTAAGATCAAACCCTTCCAAAGTATGCAAAATTTTTAGCTTTTTTCATCAGAGCTTGTCCATTTATTTCACCTTCAGGAAGTCATAGTTCCCTCTCATTTTAACAAAGCATGAAATTATGTTAGAGTAAAGTAAATTATCCTTAGGAACACCAGGGACAGATGTTGCATTTTCTAGTGTAATTGGTTTAGATATATCAATTTATATTTTCCATTATATCCTGTATATAAAAAAATCTACATAATACATAATGAAGCAATAGAAGGAAGACCTTTACAATAATTCATTTTTTTCTAGATGTGCTAGACAGCTTTATACTAGCTTATGATCAGGATGATGCTTACTGAATTCAGAAAAGGGCAAAATTAAAATTTGATTCTCCTCAAATAGAACCCCACACAGAAGTTCAGCAAAATAATAATAATAAACCCTATTGTTTGAATCCACATTTAATTTAGAATAGTGTGAGCAAAGGGCATATCGGAGATGGAATGTTTTCATGATGCAAATTTTATTTATTTTTAATTGCCACACTCCTTCAGAAAGAAAGCTCTTTCTCTGCTTGGGAACCGTGAACAGTTTTCCTAAGCACTGTAGTCTCAGTCCAGTGAAACTTTCTTGGAACTCAAGCTGAAAGCTTCCCTGGGGAGAGCATTCCACAAGTGGGGAGCCACTGCAGAAAAGGCCCATTCTCATGTTGTTGCCCACTGCACCTCTCATGGAGGAGGCACACAAAGAAGGGTCTCGGATGATGATTGCAGGGTCCAGATCAGTGGGGGGAGATAGTAGGAAGTGGGAGGCTCCAATTCTGTATATATCCCTATCAACCTCACTCTGAAAGGTCCTCTCCCAGCCCAAAAAGAAGACTTTTGCAAAGGTGTTCAGAACTTGGCTAGAGATGAATTAGGAATAGTTTAAGTAAGAGCTTAAGGACTCCGATTGGTGTGAAGCTGATTTGACAAACAATGAATGCACCTAAACATTAGGAAGAACTTCCTGACAGTGAGAGCTGTTCGGCAGTGGAATTTGCTACCAAGGAGTGTGTTGGAGTCTCCTTCTTTGGAGGTCTTTAAGCAAAGGCTTGACAGCCATCTGTCAGGAATGCTTTGATGGTGTTTCCTGCTTGGCAGGGGGTTGGACTGGATGGCCCTTGTGGTCTCTTCCAACTCTATGATTCTATGATCAAACAGCAATATTTTAGGGGGTAGGAGAACAAGCTGCATTTGCATTTTTGGATAATGCTGCATGATCGTGGATTAAAAACTCAGCACTGGAAATGCAACAAGTGCACAGTAAACAGGAGTGTGAACCTAATATTGTTTATTATTAATAGAAAAAAAGTAAGGTGAACAACAACTGAACTGCATTTCTGCACCAATTTGAATTGTTGGAGAAAGAGAGAAGTAGACTGTTTTCTTTAAAATTCATTCTTTCATTATGAGCAGTGAAAGCTATATCGGTCCCTCCTGCATGAAAAGGTGATAATAGATGCAAAATTGTACATGATAAACCAATTATCAGCTGGATCCAAAAGTGTGATCTTTTATTAAATTACTTTGGGGGAAAGAGTGATACACCCAACATTTGTCCAACCCCATTGTTTAGCACAGTTAAAATACTATGGCCGGAGAAAGGTGCAGCGTTGCATTAACATTCCATCAGGCATTTCACTTAAGATTTCACTTATTTTTTGTTGAAAAAGGAAAAGCAGTAAACTGCAGAAAATGACATCAGAATAAAACTGTGTTGAAGGAGTTGTCATGCTTAGACTCCAAACACCCTTCAGAGTTGCAGTACATTAAGGCGGATTCGTGTACAGTGGTACCTTGGTTCTCGAACGACTTAGTTGTCAAACAAATCGAACACCGCAAACCTGGAAGCAAGTGTTCTGGTTTGCGAACATTTTTCAGAAGTCGAACATCCGGTGCGGCTTCTGCTTGAGTGCAGGAAGCTCCTGCAGTTAATCAGGTTTTTGAACAGTTTCAGGAGTCAAACAGACTCCTGGAACTAATTAATTTGAGAACCAGGGTACCACAGTATTAACGGGGAAGAATGGGAATTTATCTTCCATAGGCATCACTAAGAAGTGACTAATGACATTTTGGAAAAGTAAATATAGGAAATATTTCTACTATCTCTGCATCACCTGCCCCCATAAAGAAAACCTTATAGAAATACAAAATGCCATATGGGGGCGGAAGGGTGCACTTGTAATGATTCCCTACAAAGAACCTGTTTGCCTCCCAATGTTTTATAGTGCTTTCAGGAGGTTACAGAAGATAACAAAGGCAAGGGTCATCTGAATGGCATATTATTTTCTACAGGAGCATTACTATCTGCTGTTGATGTGCAAAGGAACCAAATAATTATGTATATGTTCATTTTCTATAAATGTGGACACTAGAACAGTTGCATCTCACTTGGGTTTTAAAGCTAGTTTGTGGCCTAGGATGCAGCCCTGAGAAAAACAGACGATAAAAAAAATATGTTGAGAGAGAGAGAGAGAGAGAGAGAGAGACTGTGTGCACTAATAGTTTGCATCAACTTACCGTCAGTGTGTGTAAATTCCCTACTCTTCCCCTCCCAAGTAATATAATTTTTCATTGGGGGAGGCAGGGAGATTAGCAGTAAATTAATCCTTTGTTGAGCAGAAAGCTATGCATGTGAAAAAAGGATAGTGTGTTCAGAGAGGCATTCTTGAAAACAGAATAGTCAAGATATTTGTCCTCAAAGCTGTTATTCCTTTTGAACAAAATCAACCTCATGTGAAAGCAGTCACAGGTCAAAGCCAAAACCAAAATTCAAAGGAAGCCACACGCAGTTCAAAGGCATGCAGCAGATAAAAAGTGTAGACCCTTCAAAGATATGTCCACAAGTTTCAGTGTTATTTTCTCCAAACAAAACAAAACAAAATGAACTCTCACATCTTCCCTATTATTTTTTATTATTTTTTAGGAAGACAGTCGGATTGGGGCATTCTGACTGATGTATCATAGTGTGGTTTCAAAAGGGAAATGGCAGCGATAAATTAAGGGGTGAATCTGTGATGATACTCAAGTGCTGCATTGGCTTCTGAAGACTTCATGTTACACAAAAGTTCTCAATAACCCCATCTCCTCTATACTGGCTTAACATCAATGCAGCCAGGGTGGTTGTTGAAGGCCATGATAAGTGGAAGCTCCATTCTTCTAATTTGTGATTATGATCTACTTTGTTTTCAATATGTCAAATAAACAGCATCCATTCCAAATCAATCAATCGTTTAATAAATTAATACACATAAAATATAGTTAGACCTCTAGAACGGTCCACGTTTTGCTGCCATCACTTATTCTTACATAGTTCCCCTGCCACTTCCCCTGTTTTCCAACAGCTATCCAGCTTTTTTGCACTATTTCCTACCCATTAATATAGCAGCTGTAGTTCGCAGATTCCAGATTAGTTTAAAATTGGTCTTGTCCAGAATGTTGCTTCAATTGCCTAACAAAACACTGATACAATTAAGAGTGCTATTGTTAGATGTTGTGGCATTGATTTCATGTAGCATCATCCTCTAAAACAGTTATTTTCAAGCAGTTCCACATAAAATCGCCTGTTCTCACTTCCTGATGGCTTTTATGACTTTTATTAAGTTTTAGTAGAATAAAAGGCCGAACCAAGAAAGTATTTTATTTTACTATTGGCTAATAGTGGTTACACTAAGACTAGGATAACTGCTGCTTATCCAAATTCCAAAGCTGATCAAGCTGATTTTAGTAAGTTTTCTGAAATTAAGCTGGACCGCCCTTTTGCATGCCAGGAAACTGGAGGCAGGAGGGAGCCAACTGGCTCTTACTTGGGTGCATTTCCCCATTGCAACTCAGGATGCCAAGGGCAACCAAAGCTGCTTTCTGAGGGTGGGGCAAATGGGGGAAGATTTTCTCCCTCTGAGGACTGGCCTGATCTGGGGGCTTGGAGGTGTGCTCAGTGTTGCTGCCTTCGCCTCCCTCCCTCGATTGCGGTCACCCTTGCTTTGGATGGCTGGTTAATGGCTGGAAGGAATTTCACTGATGGCCTTAACTGGACAACCAGCCGTGAGGTTTTCTTCTCCAGCATAGCAAATACATCCATTTGTTGGCTACATCAGTCCTGCCCATTGGTGGATGAGGGCATTAGGCAGGATCCATAGCTTATGGGGGAATCCCCATAAGGGGACTTGGGATGGTGGCAAAAAGCTTCAGTTCCAGTGAGGGACCTGAGTTAGTGACCACATTCCCATGTTGCTTTCGGGCCCACCTGCTTGATCCCTGCCATTGTAGGCCCCTCCTCATTGCCAATTTATTTGGCTGTTCCAGCAGCTGGGTGGTGATCTCAGCCAGCAACTAGGCTACGCAATGGATGGATCCTTGCCCTAAGCCACACCAAACCAGATATAAAGTTGCAGCCATACTTAACCCACACTCTTGTCTCGTCTCAACTTATTATTGCTGCCAAACTCTGCCTTCCACATTGGTGCACCTGGTGTGCAAGTAGAATCTAGCATTGTGTTCATACAGATTCTCAGGAAACAACCACTGCTATTAACATAGCTGTTTAAATCTTTTCATAATGAAGGAATATCTTAATTTAACGAATGTGGCAGAGGCACACAATTACACCTTACATTATTGAAAATCTAATTTAAACATATCCTGGAAATATGGGAATGACAACGCACCTCCAGAAGTCAAGCGCTTTTATCTTGGAGGTTTACAAAATTGCTAGTTCACATGCTGAAGGGAGGTTTCAAAGATTTGAACAAAATGATGGTAATTATGATCAGGGAAGCAAATGTCACCCATGTAATTTGCAGGAACCTTTGACTGTATTCTGTGAAATGAATAAAGAATTTGTGGCAGAGATTATCATAATATGAAAATTTCTATATATAAAAAAAAGTTACCACTGTTGAAAGAGACTGAAATGCATTTTAGAGATTGCCCGTAATCATTTGGATCTTAACACAGAAATGTTTGTGTCTTAGTATAAATGATGTTGTAGCCATCTGAGAGTGACAGATGGATTTATTCTGCAATTCTATAACTTCTTCCCTGGAAGGAAGTTATACCAAATTCAGTAGAACTTACGTTTGAGTTGATATAATTATGGCAAGTTTAAAATCATCCACTGGATGCATCTGCAGTTCATTAAAATAAACCAGGCTTCCTTAACCTTGGCCCTCCAGATGTTTTTGGTCTACAACTCCCATGATCCCTAGCTAACAGGACCAGTGGTCAGGGATGATGGGAATTGTAGTCTCAAAACATCTGGAGGGCCGAGGCTGAGGAAGCCTGAAATAAACAAATATGGTGGTAGGGAACACCTCAAGTCAATGCTGAGAAAATATGGGGTTACCAGCTTCTTCCACGATCGTTAGCATTCACCATGCTGACTGAGATGCCTCCACCAAGAACTTCTTCCAAAGCGCAGCAGTATGGATAGACTTTTCTCTTCCCCATCAGTGGCCCTACAGTGACACCCATTGATTCCATCCTCACTATCTGCTGCTGCTCCTGTAAATGTTCTTTAACGACGAGGGCCTGACTGCATGTGACATTAACAACACAATTAGCAATCATGCCGTGAGGTTTTAAAATTTGAAAACAGGTTCATCATTTTTATAGATTTATTTTTAGATGGTATTTAACACTGAGGCAGCTTAATCATATATACTCAATAGTGAACCGATCTTGTTGGAGATATAGGATGCCTAATGCTGACATTTTACACATCCTTTGGAAATGTCCCAGATTAAGAACATTCTGGTCTGATATCATTAAGGCAATTAAAATTATCATGGGGAATATTCTACCCTAGTGAACCACTTATTCTTTTAGGATATATCAAAGAAGTATAGCCAAAGCCAAAGAAGCCATACAGAGAAACAGGTAAGTGACACAGAAAGAGTCATTGGAACAACTAAACTCAATAGCACATCAAAAACTGGTTGTGAAAGTCCCCCCCCATTTGAAAAGCAGTTTACCTGGCTGCATAGAGAGCTGCCATTGAGGGGAACAAAGGCCACCCCCTCCATCACTTGGGTTCACAGAAGAATGTATTGTAGTTTTTGAGGGGGTCAGTCTGGATGATATCAATGGGTCCCTTCCAGGCCTGTGATTCTGTACCCAGTGAGGTTCCGAATCAAGTCGAAGACACTCTTGAACTCTTCAGACCAGCCTGTTTGCAAGATAATTGCCTTAGCTGGCAGTAAAGTTCTGCCATTTACATGTCAAAAGAGGTTGCCCTGTTGCCATAGAGATAAATGAGTGGGCCTTTTCCCAGCTCACCCGGCTGAATGCTATGTTATCCTAGGATGGAGAACAATGAGTGAAGGGAGGCTCTGTTTGTGAGAGAGAGAGTTTGGTTGGAAGCTGAAGGCATAGAGGCTTTGTCAGGCTCTGTGCTGGTCCCAAAGGTCTGGTATGGGGACCGAACAGACAGACAAGATCTGTGAGTTCCTCCATCCTAGCCTCAGGTTGTATAGATATGTAAATAAAGCCATATATGCTAAAGGCACCACTGTCTCTGTTGATATTCATTCCAAGGAAACCAACATCTGAGAAAGGGCAAGCACCCCTGGAGTCTCTCACCACTTGGAGAGTTGGGTGTGTGTAACAGTATTCACTGTCATTATCCTCACTTATTGTTTAAAATTCTTCGCATCCTGGCCATGTTTCCCTCCCCTGGTGTGCAATTCTTGCTACCATGCCTTGTTGTTTTTCAGCATCCAGCAGGTATATTTGCAAACTCTCTCCATGGTTCTAACTGTGAAATGCATTTTGTGGATCAGAGGCCTAAGTTTTCTTTGTGCAGCTCCTACATGAAAACATTCGAAGATGCCAAGGAAGAAGAGTTTTGCTCATTTTCAGAAAGAAAAGCATTACTTCATGGTATGAGTTCTCTCTAAATTCAGCTCAATGAAGCATAACACCACACAATTTTGACTATCGCTCTCTCAAACATGGCTCAGCATTGAAGGAGAAAAAGAAATCCTGATGGCTGGCATCATTACAACTCTCAAGTATTTCTTGTTTGATAAGATATCACAAAGGAACCATGCAGGGATGAATACATAACGAGTTCCTCACTTACCCCTCGATGTGTTATCTATTTCTGCAACATTACACATGTTTATGGGATAAAGCACTTCTTCATTTGTAGGTTGTGAGAAGTCTGGCTTTATTCTTGCACACAGATATGTCTGATTAAACTCACTTCCTTTATTGGGACTACTTACTACATGTGTAGGACTGCAGTTACTGTTCAGCAAATCCTGATTATATGAATTCACTACTTCACAGTTTGTTTTATCCAGTGACAATGGTCTTGCTTTGGCTATATGGCATAAACCTTAACATGCGAGATGCTGGAGCCCAAGTCTGCAAACCATGAAAGCTGCTTTTCTCATTAGCCTAGAGATGTTTGTGGGCCCTTGACAAGACCTGTTCAGAAGAGATTGCCTGGACCAGGATAGCCTGACCACAGTGGTCCATGCATTGGGAATCTGAAGACTAGATTACTTTAATGCACTTTAAGGAGGGGCTGTCCATATATCTGGCCCAGAAAACGGAGATGGACCAGAGAAGTGAGTGATGGATTCAAAGTTGTCTTTATCCAAAGACTGCCTTAGTTTGAGATCCCAGCTGATTCTAGTGTGATCTGCAGGGAAAGTCTGTGAAGTGTCTGAGCAACTGGTAAAGCCATGTTTAGCTTTGAAGAATCAGAGTTTCCATCAGGCTTAGTGTCTCAGACCCTCCAACTGTCCCTATTTTCCAAGGGCAGTCCTGAAGCCATTCTGGTTTTTGATTTAACCATGGAATGTCCCGCTTTTCCTTAGGACGTACCTATTTCCATTACAGAAATGTTGGAGGGTATGGAGTCTCCTCTAACAGAAAAAGATATTCTATACATAATTTATTCTGAATTAGAAAGTTCATAGGAAGCCTTAGAAAGACTTCAAGGAAATTTTTTACTCCTACTCTAATGTCATATATGATGACTGCATTTAAATAGTAATAGCAACACTGACAACAAATCAGAAAATTACTTATAACACAATGATGAGCACAGTGCAAAAGCAAAAAAAATCTGAATTTTCATGTTATATCATCCTTTAAAACAGGATATACATACGCATGTAAAAAAAAGTTTGTGTGTGTGTGTGTGTGAGAGAGAGAGATTATTAAGCTTTTAAGATTCATTTAATTGAATATGATAAAGTCACACCTATTCTTAAACAACACACTTCTCGAAATCAGTGGGATGATAAGTGCTTAAATTTGACTAGATCCCACTCAGTGCGTGTGCATGTGTGTAATACATAATATTAAAGTGGATAATTATGATACAGAATTGCACAATATTACTTAATCATAAACAAAGTGTCAGCAGGCCCATCTGTGATTATGCTGTGTGTACCCAACAAACTTGATATATTGCCTCTTGGCTTTTGCCAAGTACTTCCTGAGGTCTAATTGTATATTGCTTTCAATTAAAATGGCATAAAGAAAGACCAAAATGCAATATGTTAAAGGAAGTAAGTTTCAATATAAGCACTTTAATGTGAAAATGATATCTCTGGCCTCATAAACATCTGTTTACAGCCATGTAACTAGCTTATTGTTGAAACGATCTACTGGGAAATTCTCCCGTTCCATATGCCCATTGGAATGAAAGCCATGAATAGTGAATTGTGCTCTACACCCTTAGTCCAGAAAAAGAGCAATTAGAAAGTGTTCTGTGAAACAGATTCATTATTAAGAATTGAATGGCAGAAAAACAGGCATATTAGCCATATTTTAAGTCTAATTGCTGTAATCCAGTGATGGCAATCATGTGGCGATCAGCTGCAGCTTGAGCACAAAAGCTAGCTGTGAGAAAAATGAGCCCCATGTTTAGCAACTGCCTGATAGATGTAGCTCCGGATGAGCTACTGTTCAAACAAATGGGTTCTGTTTACCTACCCATGGCTTAATTTGTGGCTTGAATCAAGCTCACAACTATGATCCCTGCTTGAGAGCCACACATAGCATTCAGTGAAAGAGGAAAAGACTCTGTGTTCAATCCACACGCAGTCTGGGCAGCTGGACTGAAACAGTAATGTTCAGAAGATGGCGGAACTATGGCAAAGGGGAACCTGTGGCTCTCTGGAAGTTGTTGGATTCCAAGTCCCATCAGGCTCAGCCAGCATGAATCAATAGTCGGGGATGATGGGTTTCTGAGTCCATCAACATCTGGAAAGCCATAGGATCCCCACTCCTGTTATGACAGATAAACAACTCCACTTAGGAGAGGTGAAGCAGACAATGTGAACCGCAGAACTGGGCCTCGAAATTGCAACAAAATGGTGGTCAGGGAGGCGCTGCTGTTGCATTAGTGCAGAGCCCATATTCCTGTTTATGCAGGGATAAAACAAAACAGAGTAGAATGCTGTGTCTCAGAGCGTTACGATCACCCTGCACTGTGTGATAGAGAGGAATGCATCTCTGTCTTTTAATAAATGGAATTAAAATAGCAACCACAGCAGTGGGGTAGGGTGATCCTTGCATTGGATCAGATGAATGACAAACTATCCTTGAACTTCTGATGGGTTGGGATTGAATAGTAAAGGCTCAAGGAATGATGAACTCTTCATTTCACCTTTCCAAGCCATGACGAGTTTCCTTGCCACAGCTAACAACTTCATCAGCTGATGCAAGTGTCCCTATTGTGTGTATTAGTGCGACCGGCTAATGCCCCAGACGCCACAAGGTCTGCACAATCCTTGACCAGAGTTCAGAACTGCTTTTGTTCTGGCACCCATCACACTTTGTAGAACACATCGCAGCAGTTCCAACCATGCCTGACTATAACACAGTCATGCTGTAACTCCCACAATTTGAAATAAATTACAAATGCTTTGTTCAAAAAAGTGCCATGAGCTACGGGGATTTTTCTTTCAGGGTATCACATGCCTTCCTTTTCTATGTTACATAATATTTTTCTTTTCTTTTTACATGGGACCTGTAACTGTTTATTTAATTTTAGGCCATCTGCTCCAAAAATGTAATTGCTAAGCTATCTCCCGAGTCCCATGGCAACACTGCAAATCACCAAGACTCCTGCTTTTCTTTATAGAGATGCTATGAAGATTTTACTTTTCTCGTTGTAAGGTACTTTGTAGCAGTTTTGCAGAGCAAGGGGGAGCATGCATTTTATAATAAATTTATTTATTTAGAATATTGGTATACCACTCTTCACAAGACAGAGATAAGAACAGCAGGTAAAAGCTTATAATCGGGTCATACTTAAAAAGCCTTAAGAAACTTAAAAAGGTGTTTAGCTGTTGCCAAAAGATAATCATGGTGATGTTGTATACAAGCCTCTCTGGGAAGGGTGTTTCCTAACTACTCATAGACAAATAAGCCCCCTTTCTAGCTGATACCTGCCTTACCTGTGAAGCAGAAGCCCCTTGGACATCAAGCAGAGGATCTTAAAGTGCAAACCGGTTAGTATTGGAGTAGACCAGATGTTGTTGGACTGCAACTCCCATTCTCTCTGACTGTGGGCTATGCCAGCTGAGGTTCATCGGAGTTCTAGCCTGTGAGGTTTGGAGCTTTCAGGGTTAAAGAAGCTCAACAGTTCGCCCCTCCCACAGGGAAGAGGATGTGTCACAACATCCGGGGTATCTGCTGTATGCGAATGCCTATGTGATTTATGTGACGCACCGTTTATTTCCTGGTCAGTCTTACTTTCACTTTTGACTGAACCGGAGCGGAGATGTCGTCTGAATCTCCGGGAGAGTGTCCATGATTTATATGTCTGCAAATAAAGCGTACTTGCTTTGAAACAACCCAGACGTTGTGGGAGTTTATTTGCTGGCACGAAAGGCACACATACCGTTGCGCAAGAAGGAGAAGTAAGAAGTTTGAAAAACTCTGCTAAAGCACTGGAGAAGCAGGGAAACGCAGAAGGAAGCGTAGCTGGACACCACTCCAAGTGCTAAACTGGTTTTGAGGCTTTTCCAGTTAAAACCAAAAGCCCAACATAGCCCAACAACTTTTGGGGGGTAATAGGTTCCCCACACTTGGTGAATATGCTCCCAAAATAAAAATGTTAATTCACCAGTATCATTTCCAGTGTACCTCTCTTAAAAAATGAGGATTTATGCCACTGTCTTTGGAGCCTGCACTCCATTCTTTTCAACTGTATGTGTTCTGCACAAGGCCTTCTTGGTGAGTTTTGGCGCGCAAGAGCTATTGTCATTGTTTATAGTCATCACCCTACTTCTTTAGAAGCATAATCCAAGACATGACTGGATTCTACTGAGTTCATTGGGCATTATTCCCAGGTAAGTGGGCCTAGGACTATAGCCTTCTATTACAATCATTAAAAATAAACACGCAGGCAATGTAAAAGGCTGCATTACGAAAGATGCAACATGCAATGCAATCCTGTATACATTTTGCTGAGTTCAATGAGGTTTACTCCTACATAAGCAGGTATAGGATTATAGCCATAGTTAAATAATTTCATTCCAGAAGGACACTAGAAATGGATTATACATAAATACTGTAAAGCAGGATTAGGCAGCAATCTCCCTGACATGGGAGTAAGTTCCATTGAGTAGACAGATATACAATTGCACTGTTAGCAAGATCGGTCATAAACCACGGCCATGCTGTTGATAGATTTTACAATCATTAAATCCCACAAAATATTAATTTTAAATGGGGTGCAACGTAATTAGTGAAAGAAAATGCTACGTAGAGCAAGGTCACATTTTAAAAATTACAGGGCATGGGGTTATGGACTTGAAATGACTCTTTCATTTACCACTATTAAACAGATTCAACCAGATTGCTAATTTTATATTTCATTCTGTTTTGCTGCCTCCGTATTTACAGAGTGCTGCCAGATCTCAGTAGTTAGGAAGCTTGTCAGGAAACTCCTCTTTCATATTAAAATTATGGGTTAGGTCTGATATTATTTAGGCAATATATATATATATCCCACAAACATTTATTAACATTTTCTCAATATTGCAGAAAGAACAAACAAACAAGCAAGCAAGCAAGCAATAACTTCTGAAACCTAAGAATGTAAAAGAATACAAAGCTGTCAGGTGCACTTAAAATAGTCTCTACTTCCACAGAAATACAAATTAACAGAATTCATAAGGCTACACCAAAATTTTCAACTCAGACTGTACAATTCTACACATATAGTTATAAAATATTTGAATATGGCTGGATGCAGATGAATTGCCCCATCGCAAACCTGTTTGCTGTGTGCATATATATGTGCATAAAGCATACAGGTGAAACTCGAAAAATTAGAATATCATGGAAAAGTCCATTTATGTAAGCAATTGTTTTCATTAGCTACTGGAGTTTAATGTATGAGATAGACTCATGACATGCAAAGCGTGCTATGTCAAGCCTTTGCTTGTTATAATTGTGATGATTATGGCGTGCAGATGATGAAAACCCCAAAGTTGAAATCGTTAATTTGGGGTTTTCATCAGCTGTACGCCATAATATCACAATTATAACAAATAAAGGCTTGACATAGCTCGCTTTGCATGTCATGAGTCTATCTCATATATTAGTTTCATCTTTTAAGTTGAATTACTGAAAGAAATGAACCATGATATTCTAATTTTTCGCGTTTCACCTGTACCTCCACAAACTTTTGCATGACTCTGAAAGCAGTAAACCAACAGGTGCTCCTGTTGTAAACAAACAGGTGCTCCCCCGATCCCACCATCTCCAATGCATGTTTGTTGGATGTGAATAGGCGCATGAGAAGAGGGATTTTATTTCTGTCCTTCTTCAGCTCAACATTTAAAGGGGTGTGTGTGTGTGGAGCCACTCTGCAAACATGCAAATGGATAGCTAGACAATTTGTCCATCAATCTATCAAAACAGTAGCAGTATAGCCAATGGTTCCATCAGATCTTCCTATGATATGGTGGCCAGAGGATAGTCCTCTATTTGAAGGTCTCCCTAGCGCAGCAAATAAACAATAAACAAAGATTGGTTACTTGCCGAAAATGTTTTTAATGTTTGATATTATGTTTCTATATGCGTTGGATGCCACCCAGATGGCTGGGATATAAATAATAATAATAATATTTATTATTATTGAAAAAAGCAACCCTTTTAAAACCCATTCTTAGTGCCATCACAGAAAAGGCCATCTCACTGTTATATGAGCTAGCTTGGCCACAGGGATTTTGACACTGGTAACCTTAAGACTTGATCACTGCAGTATGTGGGGCTTCCCTAGAGTGTAACTCAGAAGTCAACTGGTGCAGAATGCAACAGGCAGATTGTGGATTGGGGTACACCGCTGACACCATATAACAGGGTGGCAACTTACCTGGCAGGGGGCAGGTAAGCCCCGCCCTGCATAATTGGTCACAAGACAGTATTTGAATGGCAATACCCATCAACTTGGGGGGGGGGCTCAAATATTTTAGGGGGGGGCAAAGGGACCTCAGTCCCTAGAAGATGGCTCCTATACCATATAACACCACTGCTGAATGAGCTGCACTGGATGCCAATGTTCTACCAGGCACAATTCAAGGTTCTGCTGTTAGCATTAAAGTGATCAGCAACTTGGGACCAAGATATCCCTGCCTGGAAACTGTGCAAATATGCCTCAGATATGCACTTAGCCTTTATTAGACCCTGGGCTTTTAGTGTTGAAGCTCCAGGTGTCTGGAACCAATAACCAGCTGAAATAAGACAGGAGCCTAGTGTGATAATACGTAGGAACCCAATTTTGTTTCAAAAAGCTCTCCCTGAGGTGAAACCTAGACATTTACCGAAGCTCAGTGTTATACATCTGATGAAACAGTAACATTCTTTTAGAGTTTGTGTGGATAGTTTTATCATTTTGGAATTTGTAGAGTTGGTTTTGTTGTTTGTAGAGTTTGTGTCTCATTCTGTTTTTTCCATGTACACTGCTTCAATGACTTTACGCTGTGAAGCGATCTATACATTTGTTAAATAAAAATAGTTATTGTTGTCCCTGCCTCAGAAGGTGGTAAGATGGGCGAAAGGGCATCATTAGACCACCTTAGTAGATGGGCATTCTTAAGTGACCAGTTTGAGCCTACTTGAGAAAGAGTCTTACCTCGTAACCAGTATACAGCACTACAGCTTTTATTACTACAAACAGATGGTGGGTGGAACTCAGCATTTTCAAAAAGCTGATGTAATATTGTTCATAAAAGCATTAAACAAGAAATAACCCATAATATACTCTTGTTTCATCTCCTTTGTCACAGAGATGCTGTTTTGTAACACTCTGTGGAGTTAGTTCATATCCTTAGGCTGGAATCAGAATGCTAATAAAAAAACCCCCAACCTTTATTAATCTTAACAATTTGCAGTTCAGGTTGTTTCAAATTTGTTCCCCACCCCCCCCTCCCCACATACACAGTAGTACTCTGTCAAAAACAGTTGTTGTTTTTTTTTAAAAAAAAAAATCAAGACAAGCAAGAGAAAAGGCCTATTTTTAAAATCATATTTGCAAATAAGATCTGCAAGTGAAAGGAAACTGTACAGAGTTTCATATCCTGCTCTGAAACCTCAAGGAAATATAACTATTCTGCGAGGAAAAAATGGGTAAGGGGAGAGGGGTAATTGATTTGTGGCAAGGGTGCAGGTTGGTTCTTGCTTTTATTATGCATTTTGTGTTTTTATCTTGTATTTTTATGTTGTGAGCTGTCCTGAGATCTAGGGATGAAGGGTGGTATAAAAAAATTAATAAATAGCAATAGCAATAACAACAAAATACCACATTTAAGTCCTGACCCCACCCCCATTCCAAAATATCAAGATGTCTGTTTTTCCTATGAATAGATGCTAAATGTTTGTGGCTTGTGGCCTGAGAATGTGGTTTGTGCAACCAATGTTGTCTTTCTGTCTTTTCTCTTGTGTTCCCCAGTAGCTTCCAACAACCCGGGGGGGGGGGGGAGAAGGTTGGGGCCCTCTCCTGGACACTTGGGCAGGCTGTGCCATATGGGGCTGCAATGGGAGAAATAAATCACCCCAAACCAGAAATATTGGGCTGGAGACTGTTTTTAGTGCTAAAAGGGATGGGGGGTGGTTCTTTGGGGAGGGGCGTTTGTGGAGGGGGCTGCAGGTGGCGAGGAAGGGAAGAGAAACTTTGTTTGCATGAACTACCTTCTCCTTGAACAACCATTGACTACAATGCCGAGTTGTTCAATCTCCAAGGAATGAATGAATGAATGAATCTTTATTTGCATCAGCCATTGGCCATAGCAATAAAACAACAATATGATATACAAAGAATAGAAATAAAAAGTCAATTATATAAAATACATTTTAGGGTTTTGAATCAATAGTCAAATAGTGGATCTTATTCTGATTGCCCCAGCTAAAAACCTTGCAAACTTTGCTGTCACCTGCTCATCATGATCTGCCAAGAGAAAGGACACTGTGGCAGTGGTTGGGCGACCCGGAATGGACAATAAAAGAGGGGGTGATAATCTCATTCCTCAAGTATTTGTGAAGAGTGCAAGCCAAAAGGACATGCACCACCGATTCAGTACTGCCATCTCCACAGGGACATAAGCGTTTTTTGTGTGGAATCTGTTGGAATTGTCCCTCAAGTACAGCCAAGGGGCAATACATTCATCTTGTGAGAGTAAAAGCGCGTCTAGATTTTAGAATTGCTAGGTTATGCAGATAGGGTGCCAGAGAGTCAAAATCGGAAGGTGGAAAATAGTCATACCATGGGCAAAATTTCCATATTGTGGCCAAGTTGTATCTCCAAGGAATTTATTCAATAGAACTGATATCACAGGAGGGACTACATCCAGCTGTTGGGCCAGATCCTTATATTCCCCACCCCTACAAACCACACACTCCCACAAATGTTTTTGGCCTAGCTAGACTGGGCCCTCGAACTCTGAGAATGTTTCATGCTTCCTGGAGAAGGACAGGGCTAAGGTGTAGAAATTTGCCTACTGTATGGAAATAAACACTTGTTGATCCATATATTTCTGCCTCTGACCCTGACCACCACTGCATGTGTCCCTCAGAAAGATTGTCCAGAAGGGAATGCGGCCGTGAGAGTGAAAATGTTCCCCACTCCTGCCTTAAAGGTAACGGTACCCCTGACCATTAGGTCCAGTCGTATCCGACTCTGGGGTTGTGACGCTCATCTTGCGTTACTGGCAGAGGGAGCCGGCGTACAGCTTCTGGGTCATGTGGCCAGCATGACAAAGCCGCTTTGGGTGAACCAGAGCAGCACACGGAAATGCTGTTTACCTTCCTGCTGGAGCGGTACCTATTTATCTACTTGCACTTTGACATGCTTTGGAACTGCTAGGTGGGCAGGAACTGGGACCAAGCAACGACACGAGAGCTCACCCCGTCGCGGGGATTCGAACCGCTGACCTACTGATCTCCCTGGTTTAACCCACAGCGCCACCTGGGTCCCTACACTCCTGCCTTAGGAACAAGGAAAATCACACAGAAGTGGGGGTGGGTGGGAGGTGGGAGCGAGAGAAAAAGCCATAGTCTGCATAAACAGTACCATACAGTTATAGCTTTTCTCTTAATACAGTACACTGTTTTTAAAATGAGCTCTTTCTTTATAGGTTTACTATCTTTTCCAGACAATGCTGTTGAATTAGCAGAGATCTATGTTATTGGCTTTATAGTCATCATGATTATTCTCGGCAAATTGCTCTAAAATGGGCTTTGTGCTGCAAATCTAAAAATATTAACCAGGAGCTTCCACGAAGGAGACATAGCAATAGTGGTCATGAAAAGCGATAAAAACCTGCTAATAATGTAATCACTAGCAATCAGTAATCAGTCCAGGGTAGCGTATTTACTTCTCCATTGTGACTTAATTACATTTCCTAGGTGACTTCATATTGTGCCAAAATACAATTACATCAAAATAGGAACTGAACCAAGAGGATGTTGCAGAAACATTTCAAATACTCCCCCCCCCCTCCATAAGCAGTGACTTGAAGTGAAACAGAAAATACATTTGTAAAGAACCAACATTTTTTCTTCATTTTGTTGCAAAGGCTATAATTCTCTGGGTTATTAGAAGCCACTCAGAGAATGGCTAAGCAACCGGTACTGTATTCATTTATCCTTTTGTCCTTTTAAGCTCTCAAGCTGCAGTGTCTCCATAGTAACTCAGTCTTTTCACTCTGAAATCCATTAGCAGGTTTCAGCACTACCATAAAATCAAAGCCAGGAAATTTTTAAAAAGTGGCTTTAAAATTTATAACAAAGATTACTAGAGGGGGGGAAACATTCCTTTAAAGGCTGAGTTAAAAAAATTAAATCTTATAACTTTTTTTTAAATAGCTTTTCCTGTAAGTGGAAAATTAATGGGCATTAAAGGACACTATTCAGAGTTTCACGTCAAACGCATCATAGGATGTGCTAGTTTTAAATTACTTTCAAAACAAATATTTTCCTCTAGAATGTCATTTCAATGTGCTTGTTTTTTAATTTTATGATGATGAAATAGTAGTACTATCTCCAAACAATTCATTTAAGGCCAGAGGACTATAACATTCAGGTTAAACCATATTTTTTCCAATGTCAAAACTTCTCCCTGTGCCAAATAAATGTGTTGTTCAAACTCAAGGTATTTATTACATGAACAGAATTGTCACACAGGTGCAACTAAATATATCCTGAATGTACATATATTGAAAGACTGTATTGTTTCCTTATGTCCTTCTACATCTCTATACAGCCTATAATGGACTGGATCCACATTGAAGCTGCAACTCTAAAGATACATTCTAAGGAGTAAGCTACAATAAACACAGTGGGGCTTCCTTTTGAGTAAACATATATAGGACTTTGCTATGTTAGCTGAACATAGTCATGACTTGCCCCATTGAGGTCCATGGGAACTCAGTCTGGATCCAACCCCTTATACAACTCAGATGATTCAAAAAGACTACGAATGCTGTGTTGACCACGGAACAAAATGCATAACTAATTACCCAGCACACTGCCTTATATCTGAACATTTGTCTATCCAACCCATCATGCTCTATACTAGTTGGCAAGTGCTAAATTTAAACACCAAACCAGCCACAAAAGATTTGGGGTTCAAAACCAAGTGGACCATTTAGTATTACATGAATAAATCACCTGATTGTGAAAAGCACTGAGGTGCTGCTAAATATTTCAGCATATTAATTAATATCAATATTAAGCAAATGCATTTTTTCAATCACCAATGCAAAGCATTCAACACTTTAAGTGCATAATATTTTATATTTGAGAAAGATGTTACCTTCATATTCATTCCTGATCTTTTGTAAGTTGTTTCAAGAAATACACACTTGAGCTGTACCACAGGAACCAATACCCTGACATTAAAAAAAAAACAATATCCTTGATCTAGATTAAATATGTTATTTAAGATACAATTTTAACAAAAGTTCCTGGATTCTGGGAACATCAGCGCAGGTTAGTGGGATATTTAATATTGTGCAGAAACTTTCCCTCCGATCCTAAACACATTACACGGATTTATCAGTGATTTCAGTGGAATTTCTTCTCCTGTAATTGGTGAAGGGAGATAACTTTCACCCTTTACTCTATTTTCAACTGCTTGTGATATGAAAGCAATATTGAAAAAAGTATTTTATCAAAACTAAACTTAGGGGGGGGGAATGGTTTAAAGCAAACTGAGATGAAGGCCATATTCTTCTCCTTCTCAAAAATACAACACATATCCCTGAAATAGAAACATGAATGCTGAAGATTCTCTGTGTTGTTATGAAAGAAGCCACTTACTTATGATTTCTGTGTTTGGAATTACCCTTCTTTTTGTCGTTTATTCAGCTTTGACTTTGAGTAAATGCCTTCTTTGTGCCTCTGTACCGTGACTCTATAATAAAAAATGCAGAACAATATTTATTTGAATACTCTTGATGCCTGAGATCTTCAAATATCAATGCTGCAAACAGCAAGCACAACGTATTATTCACCTTTTCTATGTGGCTACCTCCGTAAGCTCTCTAACCATATATACACTGTGCACATCATTTTGTGTATCTGCACAAGAAATGTCCTATCAAAATAACAATTACTGGAATCATGGTAAACCTTTTCACTGTGGCATCACTGCACAAATCACTGCACCACTCCCAGTGGACTAACATTGCCCTGGTTTGCACATACCACTAAATCATGGTTTATAAAACCATGGCTTGGTGTTATGTGTGAACCTTGCCTAGCAGCTTAACTACTGGTGTCTACTGCCAACAAATCACAAATTGAAGTTATGGTTTGTTGTTGGCCTATGAAGTTTGGCCTTCTTTAAGTATTTTGCATGAGGGTTCTGTGTGGTGTAGTGGTTAAGAGCAGTAGACTCGTAATCTGGGGAACCTGGTTCGCATCTCCGCTCCTCCACATGCAGCTGCTGGGTGACCTTGGGCTAGTCACACTTCTCTGAAGTCTCTCAGCCCCACTCACCTCACAGAGTGTTTGTTGTGGGGGAGGAAGGGAAAGGAGAATGTTAGCCGCTTTGAGACTCCTTCGGGTAGTGAAAAGCGGGATATCAAATCCAAACTCTTCTTCTTCTTCTTCTTCTTCTTCTTCTTCTTCTTCTTCTTCTTCTTCTTCTTCTTCTTCTGTTCCTGGCCCCCACATGCATTGGCAGAGCTTGCATAAGTCCGCCCCATTCCACTCCCATTCTGCCCTCTTTCAGGTCCAAAATGACTCGTGCATTGGCAGTCACATGCCAATTGGATCTTCAGAAAATGGTTGCTGCCTGTATGGCTTGGTGTTATGTGTGAATCCGAAACCTTTCCATAACCATGGTTTGCTTGACAACTCCACCCCAGATGCTCACTAAAGCACAAAGGTGTGAGGCAAGAGCAGCTGGAAGGCAAAACCAACTTTGGAAAAACAAGCCATGGTATGTTTGACAACTTGTGGTTGACCCATGGTTTTCTAAACCATGGCTTACAGTTTTGCATGAACTACCGTAGGTCATTGCCTGCCTTGGGATTGCTGGAACTTGGCTTCATACCATAGTACTGGAAATATGAGAAAGAAGTTTCAGCACAGTACAACTTGTGCATTTCTGTGTTGGTTTCCCTGTTCACAGTCTTTTTTAAAATGGAACCAGAAACTGAGTTGTTTCATTTGTGACTGACAGTATAATCCTGTGCACATTTACTCAGAAGCAAGTGCCACTGCGTTCAATGGATCTTACTCCTTAGTAAGTTCATTTAGGATTACAGGGTCAACTTTGGGAAGCCTTTGTTACAACATCTTAGTCCTCTGCCCCACCTCAGAGATGTAACACTCTGTCAATTTAGGTTCTCTAGGTTTCTCATTTTCCAGTCTTAAATTCAGTTTTTCACATTTTGCACCAATCTTTTTTTATTGCAATTAAAACACATTTTAAATGGAGTTTTGACTAATGTACACATTTCTGAAAGCAAATTCAGCTAATATAGTGCATTTTTGTGAGCTATTTTCATTATTATATTCATTTTTATGCACATCTCCCTGTAATATATGCATTTTTATAAGCATTGGATGGAGAGGGGCAAATTTCAAAGGACAGTTGTGTTTCATTTTGCATATTGTTTTGAAAATTACAAATTTGATAGTTTTGACCTCAAAAACATACAGATTCAAATTTCTCCTTCCCATCTCCCATTGTATCATGACAAACTTACTAAGCCTAAGTAGTGAAATAATCTTGTATCCATTTGTAACCCTCCTATTTCTTCCTCTGTTGACTCCCAAGTGTCTATAAAGAGTCATCACTGTGGGCAAGCTTCCCTGGACTGATAAAACAGATGAACTGGGCAATCAAAGATATTGTCAGAAACAATTCCTATGATAAAGATAACGGTGGCAATTTTCCCTGTAGTGTAGTGAGGGAAATGGCTCTGGGGCACAAAATAATGGCATGTTATTTTAGGTGTGAGTGTGTGCATGTGTGTGCATGTGTGTTTTCAAAGTCTTGCGCTGCACTAAGGAAAAAACTTTTCCTAAAGTAGCTACAATTTTAATAGATGAATTTTCATAATTAATATATGAAATGTTACTATTTGCAGGAAGAATTTTCCTTTTTGTGGGTCGGGCTGTGTGCTCAGAAAAAGACAATGGTCTCCATAGAAGAATTGCTTCACAGAAGAATCCCATAAGCCCTCTACCTGTTTCTTCAAAACCTGTTTGGTCATAGAGGCTCCATGTGAAAAAAGTCAGCCATCGTATTCCCCAGACAAGTAGAAAAATAGCATGAAATTTATTTGAGCTGCCTCATTCCAAGGTAGCGAGAAAGCAGCCCCACCCCTCACTGACAACAATACTCTGTGTATAATTTTAAAATTGGGTGATAATGAATCATTCTACTTTTTACAGTGTTTCGGGATATTAATTTTATTTCTGCAGTGCTTTTGCACCAGTTTTATCTAACAATGAATTATGTGCTACAATTCTACCTTTGTGACTACAGCAAAACCCTCTTACAGTCAATAAATAAGATACTTCAGAGGTGTTTGCACACATGCTCAGGCATGCATGAGAAAGACAAAAGCATGAGTAAGTTATGATTTGCTTTTTCCTTTATATGGCAGTCTAAGCCATTCTTGTGATGGACTGAAGTTCCTTGGTTTCAATGGATATGTATTCTGAGTATGATCAACATTGGATGTCACCTACTATCGGCGGGGGACCGGGGGATGGGGACTTAACTCTTCATGCTTTTAAAAGTCTGATCAATTATTCTAAATTTTATTTGGAGCACTATATTATTTGGAAACTGAACAAGGCTAAATCTCTTGGTGGAGCAATTTAACAAGGCCTTCAGTATACTCTGCTTCTCCATGTAATTTCATTTGGACATTTTTAAGAATTACATTGATCAGAAGCAGGGAATCTATTATTGTCCTTATCTGGTTTGACACAGACCCATTTTACAAGTCCATATAAATCAACACCTCACTACTGTCTTCTCCGTTTCCTAACACCACTCATTCATTGATCAGCCTTGTGCTACATTAAGAGTGGAGAATCCCCAGTTTGCAGACTGGATAAGGCCCACAGCTATTTTATCAGGCCCTCTGGGTTCCCTCCCACCCATGAGATGTTCAGTGGGTTCCCTCCCACCCATGAGATGTTCAGGAAGATCAAAGGAAGGGGGGTATGTCTCAGCAGAGATGCAGATATATAGAAAGGGTAATACAATTTGCAATTGTATGCATGTTACTTTCAGGATGCGATTGCATTTTGAAGCTTTGAATAGCTGTGAGACAGTCCTTGCAGTTCAGTTGTACAATGATGCTATTTGCATTGTTTTGCTCAGGTTA
Source organism: Lacerta agilis (assembly GCF_009819535.1). Lineage (NCBI taxonomy): Eukaryota > Metazoa > Chordata > Lepidosauria > Squamata > Lacertidae > Lacerta > Lacerta agilis. The sequence goes on along the minus strand of NC_046320.1, from coordinate 31,929,954 downwards.
AAGGTAAAGGGACCCCTAACCATTAGGTCCAGCTGTGTCCGAATCTGGGATTGTGGCGCTCATCTCGCGTTACTGTCCAAGGGAACCAGCGTACAGCTTCCAGATCATGTGGCCAACATGACTAAGCCACTTCTGGTGAACCAGAGCAGCGCACAGAGACACCATTTACCTTCCCGTCGGAGCGGTACCTATTTATCTACTTGCACTTTGTGCTTTCAAACTGCTAGGTGGGCAGGAGCAGGGACCGAGCAACAGGAGCTTACCCTGTTGTGGGGATTTGAACCGCCAACCTTCTGATCAGCAAGCCCTAGGCTCTGTGGTTTAACCCATAGCGTCACCTGCGTTACTGAGTTCTTTTTGGCTTTTGCACAGTCAGAACAGATAAAGTGGGGTTGGAGAGCTTATTTTTTACAGTATTTTAAAGGCCATAGAGGAAATGGGAGGTGAAACTACAGGGAGTTACTAAGAATTATTATTATTATTATTATTATTTTATTATTATTATTATATTATTATTATTATTCAATTTAATATCGCCCTATACCCGGAGGTCTCTGCTTCCATGGGAAATAGCTTTGAATGTAATTGTATATGTGATTGTGATTGTTAAGTGTGCATGAATGTATGTGGGTCTGCCCACATTCACTACTGGAATGCACCCTAGCAGCTTTACAATGGGCTACTGCACTACATTAACCATACTGGTTGGGACTGATGGAAACTATAATCCAAAACATTTGGAGGGCACCAGATTAAGGAAGGCTATTCTACACCAAAGCCGCAATACTTTGCACACTTACCAGGGAGGGATCCTCACTAAACTTAATGGGTCTTACTTCTGAGCAGACTGCCTAGTTGTGTTGTAAGACTAGTTGGTTCCATATCCACTCATCATTTGTTCGTAACGTTTATACCTGTACAACTGTTACATGGGAGAAAAGTAGTTTTTCACAGAGGAGAAATAGGGAGACCTTTCCACTGGCTCCAACTCTAACCACCAGAGCAGATAAAATCGGTGTGTGTGTGTGTGTGTGTGTGTGTGTGAGAGAGAGAGAGAGAGAGAGAGAGAAATGTTTGGGATTCTGGCAATTTACGCCTCCCTGCAATGCTTTCCAGTTCTTCCAAACTACTTCTCTAATGTATTTTATAGACAAGTCTGGCTTGAACCAAGCAATAAAAGCAGTGTGGGAAAATGCACCTGGATGCAACTATTGCCTGAAACAGAAAAACATATGCTTAACTTTAGGACCCAAAAGAAAAACGACATAACAATCAGTAATAGGGCAAAAAATGGACTAATGCAAGAATTATGCAGGTTCAGCACCTTGGACAAGTCCACAGCTTCATTCCATTCAATTTGTCAGTAATGCTCTTAGTAATTTTTTTAAGGTGGGAATCTGACAGCTCACTTGAGGACATGCAAGTTATGCTAGGGTATCACCAGGTTTTGTGAGAACTGACCCATGTAACTTTTTCCCCATTTAAACTCATTTTTCTCAGGACATCAAATACTCAGACTTGTAAACTGGGTTCTAGCCGATTTGAAATATACCTGTGAAATCTATCTACCCACTGAGATCTGTAATGAGTACAAGTGAGCTTGGGGACATGGAAAGGAGAGGCAGTTTTAAGATCAGCTAGGGCCCAAGTCATTCACACAGTAAATCATTTAGCTGGGGATTGTAGGTTTGTGTCCCACGCAAGTTGTTCCTTGTTCTTGTTTATCCTAAGGTTAGCTCAATTGGTTAGAGTGTGGTGCTGATAATGCCAAGGTTGCAAGTTTGATCCCGTATGTGACAGCTGCATATTCAGGTTGGACAAGATGATCCTCATTGGGCGTTCCAACTCCATGATTCTATGAATCTATCAGGAGGTCCTGAAACAAAACGTGGCAGAGTGGGATCTTCCTGTTCACTCCATCGGTCATGCCCCTCTCCAAGATATACTATCATATTCCACCTCCTACTTATGTTTCCATTTCTCCATTCATTCAGTCAGTATTCTGTAGTCATTGGCCATGCTCAGTATTCATTGAGCTGCTTTGTTGTTGGGGAACGGCAGCTTGTTTTCGTCCCTTCAAGATTTTTTGCACTACTGCAGACCTCAAGTCTTCTGCTGCTTCTTTCTTTTTTCTGTGTGCATGGATGCGTACAGTGCTGTTTTGACTTGATTAGAGAAGAGCACACCACAGGCAGAAACCAAAGCTTAAACACTGATAGGGCAGTTTGACACCCAAGTGATCAGTATGTGCTTAATCACTTTTGTCTCATGACCACTATTTGGTTCAAAAATAGTAATGCAGGAGTTCAATGCAGGATGTATTAGATCAATTACAGCATAATCATAAGCAGATTTCTAGCATATAACCATCACTCAAACCAACCAAATTAGGAGGTATTTATCAGCTTAGAGAGATTTTATCTTAAAAACATAATAAAGGAGATTAATGTTCACCAGTATGTTTTTTTTAAGGGGGAAAATACTGAAAAACAACAGCCCTTCATCTGTTAGAAGTTTGAGGATAATATTTTCTGTCCAGAAAGATTCTACAGAAAAATCTGTTATTAGTGAGTCTTTATTTTGCTTAAATGAGTCACTGAGAAGAAGAAAAATCCCTTCTTATGTTACATTTACTTTAAAAGGGTCAAAGTCAGATCAGTTTCCCAAGCATTTGCATAGAAGATCAGTGTGTGACTATAAACAGGCTTTATTGTGCTTATGACTTGCTAGGTCAGGTACTGTGGAAATAAATCTGCGCCAAAAAGTGCATCTAGCTGTTCAATGAAATGTCTGCTTAAGTGCCAATGCCATCTACCTCTACTGAGATTGTATTTGAATATACACCCCAAGCGAAGATCTACCGCTTAATTACCACCATGCAGGGGTGGCTCGTGTCATTTTGCAGGATACATTAAGAGATCCTGTAAGCATGAACACTGCACACTCCCCAGACATGTCATGTAGTAGACACATTGACCAGTCTGGATAGAATTCACACACACATCCTTCCTGCCCCATCTCAGCCCACCTCTCTGGCAGGCAGCTGCAGCACCCATGGAATCCCTTCAGCCTAGGGGGATGGATGACAAGGTCCATGGTTCTGAATTCCACTGGACATCTCTTCACAGGGGCATTCAAATCCATGGGTCTTCTGCGCTGGGCCCTGAATCTCCATCTCCTTCTCCCTCCTTTCACTTCAAAGTGGCTGGGTACTACACAAAGTACAGCACTGGTGAAACGCCAGCTGGCTCTCATCTTCATTACATCCCATTTAAAATCAAAGGCCATGATCAAAAAAGTCAAGTTCTTTTTTTTAAAAAAAGTGGCACAAGATACCCCTTATGGCATAAGTATAAGGAAAATGCAATCAGCATAGGTCTGACAAGTATTAGCAAGCGTCAGTAATTTTGGAGTGTTAGAAGCTCATCAGTTAAAAGATTCTGTCAAAATGTTGCTGTTCAAGGTTTTCCAGTAGAACTTCTTCAACCAAGGCCCCAAAGTGCTTGATTTCATAATTGGATCACAGCATGCTCATTATTCTTATACAGTGGTACCTCAGTTTACAGACGCTTCAGGTTACATACGCTTCAGGTTACATACTCCGCTAACCCAGAAATAACGCTTCAGGTTAAGAGCTTTACTTCAGGATAAGAACAGAAATCGTGCTCTGGCGGTGCAGCGGCAGCGGGAGGTCCCATTAGCTAAAGTGGTGCTTCAGGTTAAGAACAGTTTCAGGTTAAGAACGGACCTCCGGAATGAATTAAGTTCTTAACCCGAGGTACCACTGTATATGCATAAAGACTGAGAAGAGATGGATCTGAGTTTACCATATTAGTAAGTGCTTCTGCATCAGTCCCTGAATGTAATAGCTGTGTCATTCTGTAGTAGTTTGGATAAAAATCCCCCCAAGCCACATTATTAAATACCTTTCTCTCCCCCCCCATGCCTTTTGTCAAGGCTGCAAATCGGATTCATTTTCATCCTCATTTTGACTCATGAATGATATCTGCTATATTTAAAAGAGTTGAGGATTTCAATCCACTTCCTAATTGACAAGTCTCTACATCTTACATGCAGTCTAATTGGCACTCTGCTGGCAAAGCCCATCCACAATATCTTAAATAGGACAGCTAAGGGTTTAATTCTCTTGGAGAATGAACTAAACTTTCATTGCAAGAAGTATCTTGATTTCTCCCACTTGTCAGTGAAACCTTTCAATAAAACAGAAAAGGATATAACATTTTACAGTGGTGCTTTTGTCAATGAGCTTACACCAGTAACAAGAATGGGTGGTTTCACAACATTCTTCACTATCTTATGCTTAATGGGTGGGTGGGTGATGGGGGAGGGAAGAGTAACAGAGGGAGCTGGCTTCCGTGCTAAGGATCCATAGCAAGAGTACAATGCCTCTGCAGCGCTATTTGGCTGGAAGTGCAATTGAAATGGTGGTTCTTCTCAATACTAACTATAGTGCTAGATTCCTCACAAAAAGGAGCCTGTGTTGATCTGCACTGGCATGACCCCAAGTATGCTAGCTCAGAAATGAATGCCATTTGGTTTATTGGGACTTACTCCATATAAAGTATTTTTAAACCTGTACCCTCTGATCCATGGAGTTTTCTTGGCAGGGATACTGGAGTGGGTTGCCAGTTCCTCCTCCAGGTGGATCACGTTTGGTCCAAACTCTCCACTATGACCTGTCCATCTTGGGTGGCCCTGCACGGCATAGCTCATAGCTTCCCTGAGTAATTCAAGCCCCTTCGCCACGACAAGGCAGTGATCCATGTAGTGTGGTTGCTGACCTTGAGCCAGACATCCTGGAGAGTGAAGTCAAATGGGGCTTAGAAAGCCTTGCTAACAACAAGGCCAGTGGAAGTGATGATATTCCAGCTGAACTATTTAAAATCCTAAAAGATGATGCTGTTAAGGTGCTACACTCAATATGCCAACAAGTTTGGAAAACTCAGCAGTGGCCAGAGGATTGGAGAAGATCAGTTTACATCCCAATCCCAAAGAAGGGCAGTGCCAAAGAATGCTCTAACTACCGCACAATTGCACTCATTTCACACGCTAGCAAGGTTATGCTTAAAATTCTACAAGGCAGGCTTAAGCAGTACGTGGACCGAGAACTCCCAGAAGTGCAAGCTGGATTTCGAAGGGGCAGAGGAACCAGAGACCAAATTGCAAACATGCGCTGGATTATGGAGAAAGCTAGAGAGTTCCAGAAAAACACTCTACTTCTGCTTCATTGACTACGCAAAAGCATTTGACTGTGTCGACCACAGCAAACTATGGCAAGTTCTTAAAGAAATGGGAGTGCCTGATCACCTCATCCGTCTCCTGAGAAATCTGTATGTGGGACAAGAAGCTACAGTTAGAACTGGATATGGAATAACTGATTGGTTCAAAATTGGGAAAGGAGTACGACAAGGCTGTATATTGTCCCCCTGCTTATTTAACTTATATGCAGAATTCATCATGCGAAAGGCTGGGCTGGATGAATCCCAAACCGGAATTAAGATTGCCGGAAAAAATATCAACAACCTCAGATATGCTGATGATACAACCTTGATGGCAGAAAGTGAGGAGGAATTGAAGAACCTTTTAATGAGGGTGAAAGAGGAAAGCGCAAATATGGTCTGAAGCTCAACATCAAAAAAACTAAGATCATGGCCACTGGTCCCATCACCTCCTGGCAAATAGAAGGGGAAGAAATGGAGGCAGTGAGAGATTTCACTTTCTTGGGTTCCATGATCACTGCAGATGGTGACAGCAGTCACGAAATTAGAAGACGCCTGCTTCTTGGGAGAAAAGCAATGACAAACCTAGACAGCATCTTAAAAAGCAAAGACATCACCTTGCCGACAAAGGTCCGTATAGTTAAAGCTATGGTTTTTCCAGTAGTAATGTACGGAAGTGAGAGCTGGACCATCAAGAAGGCTGATCGCCGAAGAATTGATGCTTTTGAATTATGGTGCTGGAGGAGACTCTTGAGAGTCCCATGGACTGCAAGAAGATCAAACCTATCCATTCTCAAGGAAATTGGCCCTGAGTGCTCACTAGAAGGACAGATCCTGAAGTTGAGGCTCCAGTACTTTGGCCACCTCATGAGAAGAGAAGACTCCCTGGAAAAGACCCTGATGTTGGGAAAGATTGAGGGCACAAGGAGAAGGGGACGACAGAGGATGAGATGGTTGGACAGTATTCTCGAAGCTACTAACATGAGTTTGGCCAAACTGCAGGAGGCAGTGAAGGATAGGCGTGCCTGGCCTGCTCTGGTCCATGGGGTCATGAAGAGTCGGACACGACTGAACGACTGAACAACAACACCCTCTGATCAGTCAATACCTCCCCAACACCACTATAAAAACTAAACAGTGAGTAATTAAATGACCCATCTATGCAGGAAAAATGAAATGATTGATAAAGGACTGATTCAATAAATGAGGGAACAGGGAACAGGACATAATTAAAGTGAAGGTAGCAGAAGCTGGAGAAATGTCATGCAGGTTTGGCACAACTGGGAAAGTTCAAAAGATCTACTGTGCAGGTTGGGCGAACAACGCTCAAGATAACAACAGGGGATATTTGATCTGGATGGTCAGGGGTATTAGGAAAGTAGACCAAAGATCATGGCTTTGCTGCATCACTGGGGGAGATTTTTTCTTTCATTCAAACACCTACAAAGAAATAGATCAATTTGGGCTTTGAGCTGATTTGGGTTTTGACCGTGTTTCATATACCTGGTAGTTTCAAAGCAGTTGTCCTAGTGAATTTTCATATATATGTGTTTAAAAAGCACTCCTCTCTTTTTGAGTTTATTGTATTGAATACTTTCATTTTATTGCATTCATGCCCATATTTAAATTATCTAGTAAGCAAGTCATTATCATTCTTTGGTGGTGGTGTTTTGAAATTAAAAATAGTATTTTTAATTTGTTTTAATATATCTGGTTGATTAGATTAATAAACATACAGTATGCAAACTCAAGTCTCTCATGGTATGTCTAATTAAGAAGTTAAATTTCTGTGCTATTTGCAAAAAAGACCCCTCCTGTGCTATAAAATCAGTAACACTTAACAAATATGAAATCTTATTCAAAAGAATTAGAGATCCCAATAGAACGTATTTCTGTCTAAGTGTGATACACAACACACACACACACACACGGAAATTCATTTAGTCTGTTGTATTATTGAGCAGTTTGGGTGTACTCAAAAACTAGGAAAATTCATATAGCTAAGGACTATGCAGTAGTTGCTTAAACACTTGTCATGTGGGCTTAAAAACCAGATACAGTGGTACCTCAGGTTACAAACACCTTGGGTTACAAACACTTTGGGTTACAGACTCCACTAACCCAGAAGTAGTACCTTGGGTTAAGAACTTTACCTCAGGATGAGAACAGAAATCGCGCACCAGTGGCACAGCGGCAGCAGGAGGCCCCATTAGCTAAAGTGGTACCTCAGGTTAAGAACGGTTTCAGGTTAAGAACGGAACAAAATAAGATTGTAACCAAAGGTACCACTGTAATCTTCTGCCTTGATCATGCACAGCATTACCACCATTCTCTATGGAAGTCTGAAAATATGAGAAAGTAAAGGGTTGGCCATGCTAGACTTTACTTTGTGGTCAGATACTATGATCAAGTCTCAATTGGTATATGCAATAAGCTTTATTGGCTATTATGTGACTTGCAGCTGTCTGCAGCTCCCTTTGTCAACAAGGCTGCCCTCTGCCTCTGCCATCGTTTTCTTATTGGACATGGTGTGTGTGTGTGTGTGTGTGTGTGTGTGTGTGTGTGTGTGTGTGTGTCAAGTGATACCTTGACAATTGAATTAGCTTGGTCCATATAGCTCTGTATTGTATACACTGACTCACAGCAGCTCTTCATGCTTTTAGACAGGGAAAATTCTCAGACCTACCAGAAATGCTAAGGACTAAACCTACAGCGTTCGGCATGCAAGGCTGTGCTGCCAGCCATGGCAGAGTGCAGTGGAGGGAGAAAGCAGCCAACCAGCCAAGTCTCAGGGGGGGTACTTGCCTGAAGGCAGAGTCAGTATGCAAGGTTTAGGCCCAGTCCTAAGGTCAGCAGTGAGAGATTTTACTTTCATGGGCTCCATGATCACTGCAGATGGTGACAGCAGTCACGAAATTAAAAGGTGCCTGCTTCTTGGGAGTAAAGCAATGACAAACCTAGACAGCATCTTAAAAAGCAGAGACATCACCTTGCCGACAAAGGTCCGTATAGTTAAAGCTATGGTTTTTCCCAGTAGTAATGTATGGAAGTGAGAGCTGGACCATAAAGAAGGCCGATTGCCAAAGAATTGATGCTTTTGAATATGGTGCTGGAGGAGACTCTTGAGAGTCCCCACGGACTGCAAAAAGATCAAACTTATCCATCCTTAAAGAAATCAGCCCTGAGTGCTCACTGGAAGGACACATCCTGAAGTTGAGGGCTCCAGCACTTTGGCCACCTCGTGAGAAGAGAAGACTCCCTAGAAAAGACCCTGATGTTGGGAAAGATGGAGGGCACAAGGAGAAGGGACAACAGAGGGATGAGATGGTTGGACAGTGTTCTCGAAGCGACTAGCCTGAGTTTGGCCAAACTGCGGGGAGGCAGTGAAAGATAGGCATGCCTGGCCTGCTCTGGTCCATGGGCCACGAAGAGTCAGACACGAGCTGAATGACTGAACAACAACAAAAGGTCAGGAGTATCTCAGTTCATGTTGTTAGATGATCTGGGGGGGTCAAGAAAGCTGAGGGTCCAAGGTCACAAGAAGCAGCAACGACTGCCCAGGAATGACAATGTTGTTTCCAGCAACTGTCTGAGGCTGAAAGCCCGGCTTAAGGAAGCTGGAGCCAACTGGTTCTCATCAGAAGCAAGAAGACTGATCAGAAGCAGGTGTAGTAGTCACTTCGCTTCTGCTCCTTCAGGCTGCTGCTCAGCAGGTGAAGCCGACTCCCTGGCCCATGACACTGATGCTCTTCCACTAAGCTTGTCCCTTCTAAAATATAAGTGCTGTGGTTCAACCCTACCTGAAACCTATGGGGCGGCTGCAACAATGCAGGGACCTCTCTTCTCTAACTCACAATCAGGTGCACATTAAAGCTGTCCAATAAACTTTGCCATATCAGAGGTATGGGGTTGCTTGCTTTTCTGTAACTCATTTTAGAGCTAAACACTGATAAGAGTTGGCTTACCCTTTGCACTGAAGGTGCGTGTAAGAAAAACCACAATACCATCCTTAAAGAGGGACAAGGATGGTAAAGGAATTAGGCTTTTGGTGGCCATCTCTCTTCATGTGCCTCATCAAGTTATTAAAAATTCAACTGATATGCCTCTTTCCTCCTCAAATGTTTAAAAATGGGAATGTTAAACCTTAAATTTATGGAGGAAGAGGGAAATTTAGCTGCAAGGGCAATTTGAAGGTAAGTAATGGGGATCTGCAAGAAAGGTCAAGTAGGATCATTGCTAAGTGGTTTAAGATGACACACAGCAGGGATTTTTATATGGCTGCCTCGCAAGGAGCAACTCCAATTATTTATGACACCATGAAAAGAGGTGAATAATAATTCTGCATCACTCTTCCAACGTTTTATTACAAAATGAACACAGGCAACAAAGTAGAGTTCTCCTTTCCTTCCAAGGTAGTTCACCTGCATTCAAATGCTAGAAGTTTCTCTCTTCCCTTTTGCTTCACCTCTCGACCTTTGCTAAAACCATCCAAGATAAGCAGCATGAACACTATAGAAAAACATTGCTTATTTAGGGAATAATGAAAATAAAGGCTGCCATCATAAGGATTTTGAATTTTAACATTTGAATAGTGGCTATTATGTTTTAATTTCTGAACACAATGAATGTTGCATTGTTACAATTAGACAGGAGAGCTGAACAAATACTTGATGAAAGACAGCCAATTAACACAATTTCACAGTTGGGGAACACAGAAAAAGTCCTAGCCATCCTGCGAGTCCATTGTAGCTCGTTCTCATTTCAAATACAATTTTTAAAGAAGTTGTGTAATCATACAATCTCATTTAAAACCTGGGTCACACTGAGATTTAAGAGATAATATCACTTTCTCAGACAAATAATTATGCATAGGATTGGCTATGAGCACATTGCAGCCTTGCCCCTTCCGCAAGAAAAGCAGCTTGATCCTTAATATCTTCATTCAGATGCTCAAGAAACTACACATGATTGCAGTCTGAGAAGCATAGCTGTCAACTTTTCCCTTTTTTAAAGGGAAATTCCCTTATTCCGAATAGAATTCCTCACAAGAAAAGGGAAAAGTTGACAGCTATGCTGAGAAGTGAAACAAAAAGCCATCATGGTTACTGCAATGCTTATAACCAAGAACTAAATGTTGCTAACCAAACCCCACATCTCAATAACCTTATTTTGCTGAACATACCAGGACTAGAGGATTTATTTTTTTAAAAAAACCCCAGAAGATCTGATGGAATGAGTGCAAATCTTATTTCTCTGCCCTTTGGCCAGCAATATAGATTGGGTCAAACCGGTCAATCTGAGAGGAGAGAAAATTAAACAGCAACAAGAAGAACAGCTGCAAAGGGAAATGGGTGAAAAGGAGAAGCAGACATAGGATGAGTGGAGGAGCGGATGCAGGAGGTGGGGTAATGGAGAACAGGAGGAACTAGAGACGGCATCAGACAGACCAACATTTCACAGATGAAAAGAAGAAGCCAGCCCCGTAGATACAGAAGCCTGTGTGGAATGGAGAAGAAGACCAGGGAAGGGAGAAAAGGGCAAGTTGGATACCCACAACAACATTAATTCCTGCTTTATTTCTGAGAGGAAGGCCTCAGAACTCACATATATCCCACACCCCTTCAAAGAGTCCTGTGCAGGTCTGTTGCAGACTAGGTTCTTATCTCAATCCAAGGAAGAAAGACACAGCTGTTGGTGGGTATAAACAAACTTGCATACTTCCAGTCAGTAGAGGGCAGGATTGAAATTAGCAGGTAGTATGGGAAAATGCCCTTTGTGGTTTCCAGTGAAACACCTAAACTCCATCCTTTCCTCTTGCGCGCGCACACACACACACACACACACACACTTTCATGCACAAGGTTGCCATGAAGTTAGCTCTGGTCATGTAGTGTAGACTCCCCCCCCCCATCCTTGTGAATATGAAGTAACTGTTGGTAAAGAACAATTTTTCTTTACCAATGGGACTCCTGTGTGTGTGTTTCCTTCTCAGCAATGCTATCGATGTGTGAATGCGACAGAACAGGTGGTGGGACTGAATAACGTCAGGCAGCTCCAGCTTCCAAGCTTTTTAACTCTGCTACATATCTTCACAACATATAAGCCAACTAAACTTTTTTTAAAAAAAACCTTATCAGTTTTAAGTTTCTTTTAGTTAGTAACATTAAGCTACAGAAGCAAGGAGGAAATGTGAAAAAGAAATTAAACTCACACCTCAGGAAGGCCATTTAACATTCTGGGCCCTAGGTATATTAACCATTTAGTGGTTTGTTTGTTTTTTTCCTTCTCAGCCTTAATTACCGGTAAAGGTTGTTGCTTACTCTTACTTGAACACCATACAAACAGTGCAAGAAGACAGCTTCCAAAATCTGCAGCTCTCAAATGCTGGAACTGGAGTACAAGCAGGTCCCACTTACCGAACACAATGCACTCCCTGGAAATCATTCATTAGGCAAGTGTTCACATAATGAGTCTGGAGTTTCCACTGATTCCTATGGGAACATTTCTAATATGTGATTTGTCTGATCCCTCTGCTCCCTCCCTCCATGGCTGCAGCTAACCAGCAAAAGAGAGAACAAATGAAGAACTGATTTGTCCAATCTCTCTCCCTTGCTCCCTGTATGGTTCTGCCCAAAATGGCTGCTGCTGACCAGCAAAGCACAAACAAATAAGGAAGTGGGCAAATTCTGGCAGTTTGAATATCTGAATTTTTGGTGTGTATAGTGAAGTTTGGGTACTAATTCCTTGTGTTTTGGTAAACGAATGTTTGTATAGTGAACGGAAAGCAAAACTTGCATATAAAAGTAAAGGTAAAGGGACCCCTGACCATTAGGGTCCAGTTGTGGACGACTCTGGGGTTGCGGTGCTCATCTTGCTTTATTGGCCGAGGGAGCCGACGTACAGCTTCTGGGTCACGTGGCCAGCATGACTAAGCCGCAAACCAGAGCAGCGCATGGAAACGCCGTTTATCTTCCTGCCAGAGCGATACCTATTTATCTACTTGCACTTTGATGTGCTTTCGAACTGCTAGGTGGGCAGGAGCAGGGATCAAGCAACAGGGGCTCACCCCGTCACTGGGGTTTGACCCGCCCTCCTTCTGATCAGCAAGCCCTAGGCTCTGTGGTTTAGACCACAGCGCCACCCGCGTCCCTTGAACTTGCATATAGATTACAGTAATTAAGTAATGCACGCCGCTCCACACACAGAAATCTCATAGCATTCACAATTTGCTCCAGTTGCAGAATTTGGGTTTGGCTACTGCAGAATTTTGAAGGTGGGTATGTATCCCATTAGAACCCAGGAATTAGAACCCAGAATATACTCAAGCAAACATCAAAGCAGTGGAAGAAAACACAATGCCCATTTAAAAAACAAAACATCCCTTCACCTGCAGAATACACGAGCAGGCAACAACTAGGGTCCAGTTATTTTTGTTAGAAAACAGAACTATGAATTTCAAATAGTTTCTGAAGACAGTATGTAATCTTGCAAAGTCTATTGTAAACTCAGTGAATCAATAACTCCTCTTTATATAACCTCTCCAGGAAAAAAATGTCACAAAAAGCTGAATAATAAAGCTTAGCAGCAAAATGTCAGACAGTTATTACTGGCTTTATTTTAATACCTTGAATGGGTGTTACTATGACTGAGAACTCTAAGAAATGATTAAATATGGAAGCAAGTAAACCACTTGAAGGAAGATACAATGACTGATGGTGATTTTGACAGCCTGATTACAGTCTGCATTTTATTAAGGTACATGTGACCTTCTAGCCTTTTGACTCAAAATGCAAATATGTGATAATTAGTGAAAGAAAACTTCATTTCAATACCATGACTGTGATAAAAGAACAGTCAATAGCATGCTGCACTTGGAATGCATTTAGGGCAATGTGTGACTGTGATATTTTACAAAAAGATAATTCCATTATTATTATTATTATTATTATTATTATTATTATTATTATTATTTTATAAAGTACCTACAATTTTCAAAGCACTGTACATATATTAAAAGATAAAACTGGTTCACAGTCTCATAGACATGCTATAAAAGGGGGAAAGATTAGATAATAGTCTACAGTATTTACTTTTCAAAGAAAAAAGAACTTCTAGTGATTACTGGACAAATGCACCAGATTTGAAGATGAGTCATATCTGAAGCTGGAGAAAAGTGCTTTTACCTACATGTACACATAAATGCTCCCTTCACCTCTAAACACCATGGATTGATCTAGAAAATCACAGCACAGTGCTAACCATGTCTAATCAGAGATAAGTCCTGTTGAATTCAGTGGGGCTTACTCCCAGGTAAGTGGGATTAGAATTGCATCCTTAGTTGCCATGGAAATTAAGGGGAGAACATAGATGTGACTTGTCATGTTTATTTCAATAGGAAAAAATGGATCCAAGCCCATGCTGTCATCTGAGAAATGCAAAACATCAACATCATTTTATACTACATAAGATATAAGCTCTTGGTCATAGAAGAAAGGTGAGTAGGTCCTTGACTTCAAAATGTGTAATTCCCTATCAATAAAAAAACCCCACAGATTCTATTATAGGACTTCAACTAAAATCTGAGCTGGGTAAAAATATATTTGATGGAGCTATAGATGCCTAAAAAGGGTGTGTGTGTAAGATTGCTACATCATTTCTTCATTGTGCCATCTCATTATTACATTTTTTTTTTAACCTACTCAAATAGTCATATAATGGACCAGTTAACTACATCTGCTACAGCCATTCTGCCTTGGGATCTTTAGACTAACTGTATAAAGGAAGAGTATAAAAAGGAAGCATGAAGTCCTTGGCTAGTTTGCTAAAAGACCTGTCATTCATTGGCTGTTTTCTCAGATTAAAAATGGAGTGCCATACCTAAACTACTAAACAGCAGTACTGTATGCTGATTGGCCAATTCAGTTACAAAGCACTAAAAAGGTTATGGCACCCCTCTCTAGCTGATACCTTTCACAATACCTAAAAAGGTGCATTAGCTTTCTGATCCTGTTTTCTCATTTTTGAAACTTAAATATAACAAGCTTTTCATGCACATTCCTTAAAGTGCCCCAAGGTTCAGGTATCCATATACTGTAAAAGTGTTTATTATTTCTATGATTGTTGGAAACTGCCTTGTATTTTTAGGGAAAGCAGTATAGAAATATTTGAAATAAATAACAATAAAGACATTTGTATCCATCTAACAGGAATATGTCTTCCCATGCAGGAATAACAGTATGTTAGAATTTTGCTAACCAAATCGAAAGGTTGTCATGTGAAGACATCTTAAGAAAGTGCTTAGTTTTTATATTTCTATTCTCTCCTTTGGCCCTAGCAAAATCTTGTTTTATGTGATTCCTGTCAAGAAATCCTGTCTATAAAGAAGGTTTTTGATACCATATGCATACAACACAGATCCAACACATCTGGCTAGTTATTAGAATGGAACAACCCACACATCCAGATTTTCTGGAGATGGGCAGCATGAAATTTATTTGAGAAAGGAGGATAGTGTGACAGGTAAAGACTTCTTTTTCCACAAAGATGGAATAAAAGGCATGTCCAAAATACAAAAGGTCCAGCTAAGCAGGGTTACCATAGAAACCAGGTTGCTATAACAGAATAGGCAATGTTGTTTTTGCTCCTTGTTAATGCCAGAAGATAGAAAGATGGAGCCTGACCTGGGTTCACATCCTTGCTCAGCTTGGGCTCACTAAGGTAGATCTGGGCAAATTGTTATCTGTCCATCTCCATTTCCTACTGTAAATAAAGATTATGGTAGTTTCACTGGCTTATAGGACTCTGAAATAGTAAGGTAAAAATATAATGAAAGTCTTTAATCAATTAATTAGTGTGATTATCAACTAAACCTTTAATCAAAAGTGCAAACTTGCCAAATAATTCATTCATAAAACCAGTGCAGGCTGGTCTACTAGGGCTACTGGGCACAGCTGTCCCAAGAAGGATGTCAAACAATTTTAAAAAGTCCCCCTCCCCCCTCAAAAAAATCCCCTCAAATCCATATGTTCTTTCCAGTCCCACACACATTTTATTATTGCTCAGAGAACCTCTGCAGATATTTCTGTCAATCTACTGTTCTCTGGCTGATCAAATCACTCCACCGTTCAGCCCGTCCTAATCCAAATGTGTAGCGGTCGCAAAAGAGGTCTCTCCTGTGTTCCTCTGGGCAAGGCAGGGAACATGTAAGAGTTGAATATTTAGGATTGTTAGTTTTTCCGCCTCTGTCTGGGAGAAAGTAAGGCCACATGAACAGCTATCCTCCCTTCCTTCTGATCATGCTTAGAGCTGTTTTCTTGAAGGCTATACCACCAAACAGCTCAAATCACATTGTTTGTAGGTATCATTTTATTAATATTTGCTAAGAGAATGATGATGGACCATGTATGAGTCTCTTTCTATAATAAATTTAACTATTTTTTACTTCATCGTTGCACTTGTATTTATGAATGATGGGAGAAGTGGTAGCTGGCTTCTGTGTGGGTTGCAACTTCAGCACTTGTGTTACTGGAACTGTAGGATTCACACCCTCCTCTTTGGATACCATGAATTTTTGTACACAATACTGTACTTGGTTAGAGACCTGCGTCCCAAATGTTGGAGAAGGGAAGATTTCAAAGGGTGACTGAGTTTTTGTTCAAATATTGTTTCATGAGGTGTGAATTAGGTGGGCTCGCCTTTCAATGTGAATGGAACCAAATTTCTCCTGCATCTCTAATTCAGATTCAGTATACATGACAAGATGCTGTGGGGGCAAGTGTATTAGATCTGCAACCATCACTGCTGTCCTAAAGTTGGAGGGTAATCATCTGAAGCAGGTAGCCTCCAGCATTCATGGCGGTTCCCTGCATGTCTTTGAACTGTAGAAAATCAGGGTTCTAGAATGGGCATGGAACCAGCACGCACTCATACCATGACCATTGTCATATGTGTACCTAATCCAAATGCTTGAAGAGAGCTCATGTTTCAAGACTTACATGGAAAGCTCAAACGCATCTGGATATCCAATGATTTCTGACTAATTCTTAAAGCACAAACAAGCAGTCATCACCTCAGTGCATTAAATTAGATCCTGCCTTCACTGCTGAGCTATCTGTGAACAAGATGCAGAATGATGAATAATGCAGGTGTTTACACAAAAAACCCGGCCTATTCTTTTTTTCCTCCACATACATTTAAAAGTAGAAGAAAATTGAAAGTGATTAATAGAAGCATTTGAGCAAATACCCATATGGTAATGTTTGGAAGACTTCTAGATGACAGTTGTTGTTTTCAAGTATAAATCTTAAATATGCAGGCAGCACTTGCTTTGGTGAGATCCAAAATACATTTTGTGGAGAAAAAGATGTTAGCAAGGAGCTAGTTTTAAACAATTTAATGAAAAATGCAGCTGTTTCTAAATATCAAATGTCACCTGTTACAATATGATTCCATTTCAAGTTACAAGATGACTTAATTAATAGTTCTATAATTGTTGTTGAGCTGGGCAGGACAGTATGGTTTTCCTCTTTTGCTACTGTGCAGTGTGACAGATAAAGCTGGAAGGGTGAGCAGGTTGCAAGAGAAAGGAAGCGTTTGCTAAAATCCGCTCTTCCCCCCTTCCACACACAGAAGCCTTGACTAGAACCTTCTATCAATGTGTTTATGTTTGATTTTGTTGTTGTTTTTCTTTTTTCTTTATAAAATTTAATAAAGATATTAAAAAAAATAGAAAATCAGGGTTCTAGAATCAGGGTATCTGAAGAAGTGTGCATGCACACGAAAGCTCATACCAAGAACAAACTCAGTTGGTCTCTAAGGTGCTACTGGAAAGAATTTTCTATTTTGTTTCGACTATGGCAGACCAGCACGGCTACCCACCTGTAACTAAAAAAAAAAAAAAGAACCTTCTACCAGCAAAGGGATTCTATTGCTTACAATCCAATGCAGCAATAGAAAATATTGAATGCCTGGTATGGGAATGAGGAGAGGTAATTCATCCACCCATAGTGTTATAATCATATATCTACATTTAAATAAATGCATCCTTGAGACTAACAAAAAGGGGAGCAATTAGAATACTTGCAAGTGGCCAATTTTATTTACCTTGTCTGGAAAATTCTATTGGGTGGATAAATGCTGATTTGTACAGAGTCAAGTTGTCTGGCATAGGATTTAAATAGGGATGGAAGAGATCATTACCAATCCATTTTAATAGTCATAGTAACTTTTCATTCTAAGACCTCAGTGGAATGGTTCAGTAATGTTACAGCTCCTCCTGTTAGGAAATCAAGCTGTTTCTCCTCCCGATCTAAAAGAAGTGATTGTTGCAAATATAGAGGCAACAATATTTGGCCTCAAATGTTTCTCTGGAACTCTGCATAGAATCCCTCTTATGTGCTCAATACAACCAGTACTTTATGTATGGAAGCAGAGTTCATTCTATTTGCAAAAATAGAAACAACTTCAGTTATAGGCTCCAAAATTACTCCACTCATTAGCACCAGCTATTGGAATTCCTAATTAAACAATCTATGGCCTTTTAAACTATGTGTGGGGTTATTGTTTTTCATTGTTACTATGTTATGTGTTGTTGTGTCTTTATATTGTAAACTGCCCTGTGATCCTTGGATGAAGGGCGATATAGAAAATTAATGAATAATAAAATAAAATAAACACAACCGTTCTGAGGAAACTAGAAGTGGATCACCACTGCCCTGAATCATTCTTCTTCCCTGTGAAGTTGAAGATTTTGATATATGCTTTGAAGGAACTGGAAAAGGAACTGGAAAAGCAATAACTGCATTTCACCATTTGAATGGAAGCTCCAATCCCACCTAGTCATAACTGGAGCAGGGCAATCACTGTGGTTATAATCCATGTTTCTCTTTGTTCCTTCTGATCACCATAACTGCTTCAAAAACATACTGGAACACAGCTGGTAGAAGTACATGATGACTTTGATGTAGCACCCTAAGCAAAATTCAGTTGGGGGAAACCCACACCATCTGAAAAAGCTCTGTTGTGTTTCGGTGCTTGCGTGCGAGAGAGAGTAATGCATATTTAACACAAATAGATATTTGTTTTAGTTTTTAATTACTTGGTGTCTGTCAAAATATATTTCCATTAGTGAACAGCACATTCCCCTGGCCTGCATATTTTAGATAATCTCCTGTCACTCTACACTAAAAAAATACCACTACTGGAGTTCTACCAAATCCCTAACCTATCACAGAATGCTTGTGTTTTATGGAGTATTTTCAACAGATCAAAAAGCAAGTGGTCTATTAATGAGCTCAAGGAAAGATGAAAGAGCAGTGTATGATTTCAGATGCTTAACGCTTAGCAGCTTTGGACCATACCTCCTCAGGGACTGCCATGCTTCCTTTGTATGATCTTGACAGATTTTACTGACGCACTCCTTCCTGCCTTGTTTATTTTCTGCTTGTGTTTTTCATGTTGCATATTTGTATCTTGCCGTTGTTAGCCATGTTGAGCACCATTCAATGGAAGTATGGGGTGTAAATTTAGCACACAAATAAAATAAACAAATGGCCCTTAAGAGCAACTGAGAGTGCCTTATTTTGTGTACCATCTGTAAGTCAAGGTTGAACAGCCAGTAGGGACACATATAAAGTAGTGGCTGCCCCTTGAGGTCCACCAGATTCTGGAATCTGCTGGAAAGCTGTAAACCTGTCCCCTTTGGGTTGTCATCCAACCATTAGGATTGAATAGATGTGGGGAAGACAGGGCTGATGCAACATATTACAGTGCCTGAGGTGGTTGCTGCCCCACCACAGTCTTCTACCACTGCTCTCACTTCCCTTGATCCCTTTGCTCCCTCTTTTTCCTGACCCTTCCCACTTCCTTTCCTTCTCTGCTAATGGCACCTCCAAGATTTCTGCAGCCCTTTTTATCCCTCCGTGACGTGGTAGAGTGGGAAAGTTCTTTCGCAAGGCGAGGCATTGTGACTGAAGTGGCCAAAGAGATGAGTTGTGTCACCATTTCTTGGCCATGGTTGTGGCGAGTACTGTTTAAAGTGCACTAGAGTTTTAAAACCATGATTGCTGCCATCATGGGAAAGTGGTGGCAATGGTGGCGCAGGCACATTCTGTGGCCTCCTCAATCATAGTGCCTCACTCAGAGTGAGGAAGATTGGACCTGCACTCGGAAGAGCTCTGTTGGAGTTCCACTGACCGCTTTCCTGAAATGGCATTTTTCCATGGAGTGCTGTCTGGCTGATGGGCTGGCAAACAGGCAGGCACCACCACCAGCAGCTACAATAGCAGCAGCCAGTTGGCCAGCCATGATGTTGATCAGGCTGCCTTGTGGGCAGCAAATTGTGCAGTCCACTACCTCTCGTGGTGCGCTGCTTAAACCATGTGACTCAAACTAAATTGGGTTTTAAACTAGATTGGGTCTTTTGTGTTGATCATGTGTGCTTTGTTGCATTTTAACTACTGTTGTCTACCATGAGCTGTTTTTACAGGGCAGGATAGAAAACGAGCTAACAAAATAAGTAAGAGATGGTTAGTTATTCCTATGAGTCAGTGGAGTCTGATGTACTCCAGTCTCTCTTTTGAGGGAAAATGCCAGAGAACATTCTCCAAGCTTGTTTTCTCAGAAGCTGTGTCTTTCATGCAGTAGCAAAATCAATGTAAGGTTGTTGACAGCCAGCACAGTTTATGGCATAACTGGCCTGCAAATAATCTCTTCTCTTCTTTCCCCCTGTTTCTTTTATCATGACAACAGGATGGTATTTGATTTTCTTCCAGTTCTTAGTTCAAAACCAATTAACATTGAACATCTCATGCAAGGTCCTTCAGAAAAGAAGCACACAGCACAGTTGCTCACTGTTGAACAAAGGTGAAAAGTAGAAAGTATGGGGTCTAACAGAAAACAGGGATGGGAAATGATGGGAGCAGTAAATTTCCTTAAATTCTCAGATATTTTTTCTTACTGTATAGTGAAGGAGAGCACCTCCTGTGCAAGAAACTGGAGCAAAGAAGTGTTTATGGAAGGTGAAAAATTGATGTGATGATTTCTGGGATGGAGGAGTTATGTGTCAATTACATACATTTTGCCCTGGAAAAGTATTTGCAAGAAACAGATAGTTTTGCACAGAATGGAAAGCAGACATGTTCCCTCTTCATCTACTCCACCCCATTTTGTGAATAGGTTGAATAAGGATCTTAGCGAGAAATAGCTTCTTCTAGTAGAACAAGAATGCCACACACACTAGACGTTTTATTATTAGCTCTAATACTGATGGATGGAACAATTCACTGTGAAGTTATTATCTCCTCTTAGAGGGAAAAAAATCAGCAGCAGTACTTAGACTGATTCAAGCCTTCAAAAAAGCATGAATGACAATTTTGCTGGTACACACATTTCTATTTTATTTCTGTGGGCTGTTTTGTCTGCTATCAAGTCAGTATTGAGCAACGTCGGGCAAATAGCAAAGGAATCACATGGTACAGCTACAGCGAGACATAAAAGGTTGACTTGTCTATTCTGCAAAAGGAGCTGTCATTAGATAAGCAATGGAAAATGACACAGGGAATTATAACCTAGCGTACACCAATTTTCTCAGAATGCTACTTTAGAAACCCATTAATGGCACTATATCTGCCTTGATTCTGAATTTTTAAAATGTCCATGTCCAGGGGTGGGGGAAGATAGCACAGGGAATCTGCAAAGCCAGAGAGAAATAGTTTTATGAAAATGGCAGAGGATCTCAACATAATCTATATCTATTTATTGTGTGTAGCCAAAGGCCTTTACAATGAACACAATCTATATCCATTTTTATTATTTGAAATCTTAAAGCAAATGAGAAATAGGGAGCAGGAAATTCAGATCACTTTATTTTTATTTTTATTTTAAAGCACAGAGTCTTGGATTAGGTTAATTGCTGATCAAGAAAGTGGCTCTAACTTCCAATAGGTTATTTGGTGATTTCTACATAAGCATTCATTCTACAATTGCTGTCCATATTAGAAAAATTGAATCTAAGTATCTAGGCAAGGATCTAAGCCTTGATGTCTTTTTGTGTTACAGTAGCTGGATATAAGCAAGTCTTTCTTGGGATAACAATTGAATGGGAAGTTCCATAGATGTTGATAACGTTTTCTAATCAGGAAGTTATTGTTATAAAATTTGATGAGATAAGCTAAAACGAAGGTCCCTTTGCAGGGTAAGAATGATTAAAATCCATATCAAGTCAAACATGAACAGACTGCAAATTGGAGGTGTAACTTTTGCAAGAAAAGACAAAAGATCGACCAAAACTAAAGGTTTTAATCTTCAAGATAAAGTTTTTAATTTTATGGGGCAGGAAAACCATCTCAAAATCAATTTAGCAAAGGTCTTGGGTTTTTTCACTGCCAAATGTTACACAGAATGTCAACATGGGGTAAAAGGGGGCTTGGAAGTCACTTGTTTCTGCTGCCAATGCTGCTCCAAACTGGTAATGTCACTATAGGACAATTCCCTGAACTGGGTAACCTGCTGTCTGGTCTCTCCAGCTTCACTCAGTCAGACAAAATAACAGCCAAGCAGAGGCCTGGTTTCTTTTGGGTGTGCTCATGCTCAGAGAGAAAGGAATGGAAATGATTTCCTGTCAAAGAAACTTTTCGCAGGCTGGAAGCTCTTGTTCTTGCACCTACTAGGGTTGGAGCAATTTATTCATTAACTAAGGAGGACCATCCTTATAATGTGTCTCGCTGGTCAGTGCCTATAGGATCCCCACCAAAGAATATGTGACCTGTCAACTGTGTTTAGGGTTGAATCCCAACAATTCATATGATCAGGCCCAATATAAACTGGTATAAAATAAGCTACAACTTCACAAACTTTTGTTAATAGAATCTTATCTTCTAGATCCTTACAATAACATGCACCAGATAAGACAAAATGTGTTTTCAGAATTAGGGCTTGCCTACACTTCCACTTGTCCCAAGCCTAGAAATCATGGGTCCAAGCGGTTTCCCCCTTGCCCCCCTCCCTCCCCAGGGAAAACCCACACTAAATCATCTGATACCCCCTTAAAATGTGTTTGTGGGTAGGGATTATTGGTTGGTTTTTGTTCTTGTTTTTATTATGTATTTTGGGTTTTTATCCTGTGTTTTCATGTTGTGAACCACCCTGAGATCTACAGATGACAGGTGGTATACGAATGAATGAATGAATGAATGAATGAATGAATGAATGAATGAAAAACCGGCACAAACATCAGTCCAGAGTAAACACAAATTGCCATTTGCAGCAATTGAGTGCTAAAGAGTGGTTTTCTCCGGGGGAAAGCAGTGGAACAAGAGGAAGTGTGGATATGGCCTTAGATTTAACATACCATTAATGTTCAGGACTCATTTATTGTTATTGGTGGGCTATGATGATCCTAGTAAAATAGTTTCACAGCAAAATCCCATGTACCGGTATTTTTAAATGCCACTGTGTACATTGCGGCTTACTCCCAGGTAAATATGCAGAGCACATTTTTATTACCTTGAATCATATTTTTACTGTTTCTGGGTTGTTGTTGTTGTTGTTGTTGTTTTAAATGATGTTTTGACATTTAAGTACTGCTTCAGTTGTTACTGTAATTCCATTGTACAGCTCATTTTGATGCTTCGCTAAAGGTGGTATAAAAATGTTTAAACATTGCATGCCCACCCCAAGTGAGTCTTTGTGGAGCAGCAGGGCCACTGCCGCATCCACAGACCTGTTAGTCATGGCACCAATGGGAGAAGAGTGGGGGGGCAGGAAAAATGAATCCAACCTGGACCTGACTGCTGCACTAGCTCCAGACCAGTGCAGCAGTCAGACTTGATGCCATCAAGTGATGACTGTGAGACCAGCTCAGGATCCAGCAGCTCCTGGGCTGGTTCAGGGCTACTTTCTCTGTGCCCTTGGAATGCCCACTTTCAGGGCTTTCCATTGACTCCCATCAGCAAGGTACCTACCAGTGTGCCTTCCAGTGTGTTTGGTGGGTGCAAGAGGAAGATTGGTCCTTGCTCCATTGGCAGCAGCCAACAGGATGCCAGCTGAGCTGGGAGAGCTGGGTGGGGGGTACCTCCACTAATCCAGCACAGCTGCCCAGCCAAGCATAAGAAGTGGGGTTGGGTTGCTCTGTTGATGTGAGTGGCATATGTAGTGCCAACAGTTGGTGTGGCATTGCACTATTTGCTTACTAATCTAAGTAGCAAACGTTGGTTTAATAGAGCAGTCAAAGGATCTGCTCAGACCATTTCAGGTTCCAAAGCTACAGCAACAGGGATCCTTAGCTCTATTTTTACTTCCTTATATGACCTTCCTCGGATGGGGTGATTATTGTAAAGTGTCTTGCACTATCATGCAGTCATTCAGATGTCAGTTGCATTTATTTGACGCACTCCATAGTTATCACTCCCTTATGGCTGCAGTCTTGAATTTAAGCTAAGCTCTGTGGAAGCTGTGCAAGGCAGAAGGAAAAAGAAGAAGGATGTTTTGCAAGCGTATGTTCTCTAGGCAGTAAAGCCAAGGTCAGGTCACTGATAATGTTGCACCTCCATCATTTAAGGACTTCATGAAGAGTTTAGTATTTATATATTTCCTTTCACTCTGTTAACCTTCAACCCTTTGGTACGTACCGCAGCGAATGCTTCCACTTATTCCCAGGTTTACAATGGAGCAGTAAACATTCTTCTAAATGACAGGATATGGAAAACAATTTTACACATTATTTGCAAAGGTCTCAATGTCTAGAGTCTGCCAGTGATCAATCCACATGTTCCTGCTGCCTTCCACCGCTTGTTTCTGCAGACTTCAAAATACCTGCATGGCAGCGTATGCTTCACAGCCTTTTTGATTCATGATGGAAGGAGTTGACACAATTTTAACAAGCTAATAGCATAGACAGTCTATTAATATTTAAATTTGACATGACAACAGAAGCACAACATGATCGAATTTAAGGATGTGTTTGCCGACATCCTTATATAAACAGTCCTAATAGGTGAACCCTCAAAAACAGATGGATAACATACTAATGATCTTCCAGAAATGCTTTTTTTTCTAGTCATTTGGTTAACCCCAGTAACACTCTAGCAATTTATTCTGGTGGACAAGCTTTGAGATACACAGGTAATGGGAGGTTTTGATGTACACAGGTCACATATTAATGAACAATAGTCAAGCTGAAACACAAGACTTACTACTCCAGATACAGCAGTGTTACTGTGCATTTCAATTTGACATGAATATCATCACAAAGGAACTCCAAAAAAATATGAAAGCTATTTTGGAGAAACAAGCTGTGAAGGGCTGCAGAAATTATCACTAGCAGATTCTAGCCTTCCAGACCTCCTCAAATAATGTGTAAAACTGTCACAAAATGCTGTGTCCTCTGCATATTTATCTGTGTAAGCTGTTTGAATTCTATGTTAGGGTTAAAGGTAAAGGTAAAGGGACCCCTGACCATCAGGTCCAGTCGTGTCCGACTCTGGGGTTGCGGCGCTCATCTCGCTCTATAGGCCAAGGGAGCCGGCGTTTGTCCGCAGACAGCTTCCGGGTCATGTGGCCAGCATGACAAAGCCGCTTTCTGGCGAACCAGAGCAGCGCACAGAAACGCCGTTTACCTTCCCGCCGGAGCGGTCCCTATTTATCTACTTGCACTTTGATGTGCTTTCGAACTGCTAGGTGGGCAGGAGCTGGGACCGAACAACAGGAGCTCACCCTGTCACAGGGATTCGAACCGCCGACCTTCTGATCGGCAAGCCCTAGACTCTGTGGTTTAACCCACAGCGCCACCTGGGTCCCTTATGTTAGGGTTGCCACATTTCAAAAAGTAAAAACCAGGAAAACCCAAAAGTTGTTGAGCTTTTTTTTTTATACCAACCCAAAAAATAAAATGTGCTTTACTTGCCTAAGATCTAGGACCAAGCACCACATTTTGGAAATTCCCCCAGGCGTCAATTCTGCCATTGAATGTTGGTAATGTCCAGGAACCCCTTCATAGATCACTGCCTTGTTGTGGTGAAGGGGCTTGAATAACTCCAAGAAGCTATGAGCTATGCCATGCAGGGCCACCCAAGATGGGCAGGTCATAGCCAAGTGTTTAGACTAAATGTGATCCACCTGGAGAAGGAACTGGCAAACCACTCCAGTATTTTGCCAAGAAAACTCAATGGACGTAAAAAGGAGACACTTTGAGAAGAAAGTGAGTGTTTCCAAGGCATGCTCTGGTTAATGGGGTCACGGAGAGTCGAACACAACTAAGATGACTAAACAACAACAACATCAATGTCCAGGAAAATCCAGATGTATGGCAGCTCTATTCTATGTGGTTTGAATTGTATTGGTGTAATGATTTGTAGACCTCTTTGCAAACCTACAGTACAAGAACATAACTTGATTGGATACTGCCATGCTTGTTGTAAGTATTCAGACCATACCTGACCAAAGGCAAGCTACAGTTTTACTTTGGACTGAACCCGCATAAGGTCTTAATGTCAGAAAAACCTCACACATGAGAACACATTCAGTTTTACTTTGTTAGCAATTCATTCTGTCTTTCTATCCACTGGAAAGCAAAATATACAAAATTTTACATTTGCCTGGAATAACTATTTGATGTCAAGGGAAGGTATTGTAATATGGTTCTGGGTAAAATTGAGGATGAGAACTTTGAAAACTCCCTCTGTTGGCTGAATCCCATTGCACAATCTTTTAAGGGAGGGTGGCATACTAGGTTTGCCATACATCAGGAAAATTCCTGACACTTCCTGGTTTTTGAGTGTAAAAATGGCACCAGGAGGGAATTTAGCCAAATTGGCAAAATATCAGGGAAAACCCGAATTTATGGCAACGTGATGGGAAAAGCAGCAGAAACAGCTCAAGAAGTTTAAAATCACTATTTGGCCGGTTGGTTTCCCCTCAAAAGTTCAACAATTTGGGTTTGTCTCCCCCACAAAAAAGCTTTAAAATTTTGGTGGGTTTCTAACAAACAGCTCAACAATTTTGTGGGTGTCAAAAAAAAATTATTCTTGAAATATGGCAACCCAAACTATAACAGGTCTAGTTTGGGTGATCCCACAAACATCTGGTCCGCCATTGTGATAACAGAATCCTGGACTAGATGGGCCACTGGCCTGATCCAGCAGGTTTGCCTTATGTTTTTATTAGAATTCACTTTAGCAGATACATGATGTCATGGCTGGGGTTGGGGAGCTTGCTGAGATCCTTCAGATTTCTGGGCCACAGGAACCTTGTCTACTTTTCCTTGGCTCTAGTTACACCTCACCAATAGAGGTGCCTTGGCCCAGTGACAGAGGAACCCCGGTTAAAAGAATCTCAGGTAGCCTGTGATGGGAAAGACCTCTGTCTGAGACCATGGAAAGTGGCTGCTAGTCAAAGTAGATAATATTGAGCTAGATGACTAAATTGTCTACTGAGTACAGGGCAGCTTTGTATGTTCTTAAATCTTCCAACTGCCAGGGCAGTGGCAAGGAATGAGAGTAACAATATTTTTTAAAAAACAGCTAATCAAAACCATCTTTGAAGCTTGGCACGTCACCTTCCTTAACAAAGGAGAGAGAGAAAGAAATCCTTTAAAACAAGTATTGCCCATTTTATGCAATGGTCAAAATGTGAATCACTAAAACATCCCCCCGCCCAACTGTTCAGCTTTCAAGACTTCTGCCTGCAAATAACAGACATTAGACACATTTTCCTAAACCAAGTTGCACATTTATTTTGAAGGCAACCCAATTATCTCTGTTCTGAATGGCTCAGCTGGCTAAACTGAAGTTTATATCAGATGGCAAGAAAATCAAGAGACATGAACGTCGGAAGAAAAAGAATGCCACCCACAAATAATTTTCATTTTAAAAACATAATAACAAACAGCCTCTGAATCAAAATCAAGCCACATTAATCATACTTTTTAAGCTATTGTAAAGGAAACAGAGGAGAATGTGCTATTAGACAGGATTGTCAGCTTTCTCCGAGAGCAATGCAAGATAATTACCTGCTAAAAGAAATATTAGAAGTAATTTCTACTCAACAAAATGCCTCTGCTCCTCCTCCACAAGGTTTGCCAAATAGGCATTGCCAGCACAGTCTTAAAGAAGACTAAAAAAAACTATTACTGTGATGTTGTTATATTCAAATATAACAACATAAAGGATCTGTAAACAACCAAATAATCATAACTATCTGAATCAAAATATAGTCTGGGCTGGGAAGTTCCCAAACTTGGAAGGATTGGGTCCCTCTCTGCTCCTGGTCATAGACTCCACCTATGACCCTTCACCAAAGGACAGGAAAGAATTCTTCCTTTTCGCTGTGAAAACCTTGCTGTGTGAACCTGACAAGCACACTGTGGCCCCAACCTGCCAAACCTAATGCCTCAGGGATTTCCCCCATCAGATCTCAACTGGTCTTTCCTGCCTGAAATGAAAGTCAATTAAACTAATCAAAAGCACCACTCCAAAAACAGGACTCCTGGAAGTATGGAGTAGGTGGAAAGGAGGAGTCCCAAGTCCAATCAGGGGATCCTCCCAAAATTCCTAGTCAGCCCTGAAACAGGCAGCTAGCAAAGCCCATACTGCAGAGGGAGGGAGGGAAGGCACTGCAAAGAGAAGAGGCGGAGGCAGCTCATAAAACCGGGCTTCTTCCCTATCCTGATTGGCCTGACAGCCCACCTGACCCTTCCCCCAACCCCTCCCCAGGTCAAAACTAGGCTACTTTGAGTTATCTTCCCCGAGGAGCTGGTGTATGGCAAATTCTTTTTCACTTGAGGGTGGGAGTGGCATATTGCCAAACATCATATTGCAGATTTTCATGTTCCCCACTATACGCACTTTCACATATACGTGGGATACCCAGTAACATAACCCCCAAATAAGTGAGAAGATGCCTGAATTGGGACTACTGTGTACTAGAGACCTGCAGCAGCATTTTGGCTGGGAAATTCCATAGTATATGATCCTCATCTCCAGCTACCTAATCAATAGACTGTGGTAGTATCTCTGTTTCTTTTCCTATCCACATCCCTAATACACTCACTCTCTTTTTCCTCCCACTCTCTGTCCTTTTGGTCTCTGCCTCCCTTCATCTTCTGCCCAAGATGACATTTGTGATGTTCATCATGCAACAGCGCTACTACAAGATGAATACAATAAGAAGGCTTTTTCTTTTTACAGTCTGTTCAGTGCATTCACGACACTTGGCAGAAGCAGGAGACACACCATT
Source organism: Lacerta agilis (assembly GCF_009819535.1). Lineage (NCBI taxonomy): Eukaryota > Metazoa > Chordata > Lepidosauria > Squamata > Lacertidae > Lacerta > Lacerta agilis. Next base: position 31,901,485 of record NC_046320.1, on the reverse strand, counting down.
CAGTTCAATGCTAGGAAATGGGGCTGCACACATGTACCCTTCCATTGATATGAATGAAGCAGATGCTGCTTGTATAGAGTTACATGTGTGCACAGGAGTCCCAAAGGAGTAGGATAAAGCAATATAGATAGATAGATATGTACCTGAGTCTGCAATCCAATACCCACTTACCCGGGGGAAGCAGCCCCACTGAACTCAATGAGGCATTCTTTTGAGCCTATGTACAGGATTGCAGACTGAATGTATATTTTTTTAAGCAGGTACTTTAGAGTGCATTTACCCAACAACTTGTAGCAACCTGACAGCAAAACATATGAACAGCATTTCAATCCTGAGCTCCCTAAGCAACGTTATTACTGTAGGTGCAGTTAATTTGGTATTTATCTGTATGTTGTGGGAAATGATGTCACACTTGGGAGTCTTCACTGCCACTTCAGGGCTAAATATTAAGCCAGACCTGCTTTATAGGCACCATTCATGTCATTTGTTACAAGTTAGCAAGTAAATATTTTAAAAACTAAATCCAGATTTGTGCCTGTGTGCTCTGAGGGTCTCCCTTCACTAAAGGCAGCTGTGTTGGTCCATAACAGAAAAAAACAACAACTCAAAAACCCACAGAAGAATACCAGAAACACATTTTAAAGTTGAAACCTATAATAAAAGCAATGATAGCATATAAAGGCAACTTTAAGTCATTTGGTTAGGAAGTCATGTCAGCAGTCATGGCAATTGTTTATGAGCTTTCTCCCTCAGGTGCCAAAATTGGCCTAGAACATTACACTCGCCGCTTTGCCGAGTGATTAATGTGGACAGATATTGTAATACTAGATTAGCATGCTCACTTCTATGTCCATATATTGCTGAAAGATAGAATTAAAATAGTTTTAGATAGCCTTGTTCATGCATTATGCCTGACTGGAAAATATTAACATAAATAGGAGGCATTGGCCCGTGCGCATTGGCCCCACACCCAATGATCTCCCCACACTCAACCAACAACATTTGCAGGTTGAACATGGAAGACCTGAAGGGGACTTCTACCCATGTTTGCTTGAATGTAAGTAGAAACTACTAGTGTTAAAATGAACTCAGGAACTCCCCTTCATAGGCAGGTTGGGTACTGAGTTGGTGGGAACCACTGGTTGTGGGGGCAGTATGCATGGGTCCATGCCCCCTACTCCTGTTCTTCAGACCTTCTCCACTTAACTTGGGGAGGTCAGAAACAGGAAAGGCATGGCCAATGCATGTGGACACACTGGGCTTGGGTTTCCATGCTTCCTATGCATGCTAATATTTGTCGTTCAAGCATAATGCCTGATCAGTGCAACTTAGTTCCAGAGAACAGTACATATGTGCAGAAGATGGTTCGTTAAATTCATATATGCATCCAGGTTTTTTGGGACAAGTTGGCAACTCTTTAAGTAGGCCACTGCTGATACCAAAATAGATAGGCTCTTCAGCTAAAACTGTGGGATTTATTTGTGATTCAAGCACTTTGTCCTCTTTCCAATGTACCAATCTCTTTAACAACTTGTCATGACTCAATATTGACTTTACACCAGTGAAGTCTTCTTGACAACTAACATAAAACATTTGGCATTTTAAGACATACCATCACTATAATTACGGTGGTGGGGAGGGGAATAATCTTTTCAAATTTAAGTGGAATGTCTTGAATGTCAGAACCTAGAATAGATAGGCTTATTTTGCACTATTTTAACTGTATTGAAATTATGATAATGCTTTAGCAAAATATATGTCTTTGTCTTTTCTAACCAATTTTTTTCTGTTAGAACATAATCATAATCACCTTTCTCAAACAAAACACAATCTACCCATTCATTGTCAGTGCTACATATTTTATTTCCCAGGAATAGTGGGAGAAAATTTGTACATGAAAATGTATACACTATACATGGGTGTATTAACTTGCTTTTGCTGAAGCAAATGCCATGAAGTTGATGTCTCTCAGGGTCTTGACAGCTATGGCACTGGGAAATGCAGATCAGTTCCTTAAGGTGGAAACATTAGATTCTCAAGTCATTATTTTCTAGAGTATGCTACTTACATTTTGAATGTCAGGTGGAGGTAAAGCACAAAACTTAGAGATACAAGTTGTGATTATAAGGTTTAAAGGATGGAGAGTTACATGGGCTTTGTGATATTGATTTAAATTCACCTCCAATAAATCCTTTCTTTTATTAAATATTTCACAGCAATAAAAGGGGAGATTAAAGGTAAATTTGGAATTGTATTCCAGGATATTATTTGCAATCAGATCATTGAGCCCGTAGTATATGGAAATATCATCATCAGTGTTTATTTTTAATAACTTGATGTCTTGAGTTACAATAAACACAGGAGTACTAGACGTCCCTCTCCAAGACAAATTACAAATAGTTTTATTGATGCAGAGTCTATCAGACGCCTTACATTCCATGCATTCATATAGCGATGTTTTAGGTACTAAAATGCATATTTCCCCATCTGATCCCATCCCCCGTCTGCTTTGTCAATCAAGTTAATGTTTAATTCATTCAGTGATGTTAAGTAAGAGCAGGCTGCGAATGCATTTTGTTTTTCAACTGCTAATGTCTTGCAGGATTCACTTGTTGTTTTATATCAGATGAAATCAGGAATTTCGGACCTTTCGAGAAAGACGTTCTGTTTTACAACAAAAGTACATAAATATTTGAAGGAGATCCAGATACATTGCGTGAAAGTTGCTAGGATGCATTTTTCCAGTCTTTCAACTGCAGTATTAATATTTTCAATGAAAAAAAATGTGATTTTTCTACTACAGTGCTATCACATCCATTATAACTGTATGAAATGTATCTGAATTTGTCACATGCACTTACTGTACTGTGTCCATGACATCATTAGTGATGAGCATCAGAACAGATTGCCTGCTCCATTTTGTCAACTTTTAAAAAAATGTCTCTATTTTTACATTACCTTAAAAAAAAAACTTTTTGTAGCATCTCAGGGCAAGCCTGCTATATCATTCCAGCACAGTAGTGCTTCACGAACCACAGTTCTAACTCCCCATCCTCAGGGTAAGAAGCCATGGATATAGAGGGCACCTTTGTTTTTTCAGATTTTCTTTATTAGATATATATTCTGCCCTTCAACCTGGAGGATTCCAGGGTGTTTCATGACAAAATGTATAAATCAATATGCAAAACTATAAAACTGCAATATAAACCAGATGTCAGAAAACAATATCAACAACATCAAGAACCAGAAATTCCAAATAGTCTAGCAGCCACTCCAAAAACTCTCAACCAAGACATGAGATTCCTTGAGCTGATCCCTAAAAGGGACAACCTGGTGTCTGTGGGGAAGGAATTCCACATCCAGAGTGACAAAACAGGGAAGGCCCTGCTCCACGTGGCTATGCCATGAATGTCAGATGTCAATGGAACTATGAGCAGGACTCCTCTCACAGAATAATAATAATAATAATAATAATAATAATAATAATAATAATAATAATAATATTTATTGTCAATGTACATCTCATTGCACTCTGTGTGCTTGTCACACATCACACCAACCCCAAAAGTCAGTTGCACTATATTATTTTCCATTCAGCAGCCTAACACCCCATGGATAGAAACTGTTTTTTAGCCTGTTGATACAACTGATTATACTTCTATATCTCCTGCCCAAGGGTAGAAGATTAAAGAGGTGCTGGCCGAGGTGTGAATCATCCCTGAGAATTTTTCTCCTTCTCCTAAGGCAATGATCCCTTGTGATGTCATCTAGCGGGCTCAGGAGACAGCCCATGATATCATGTGCTGTGTTCACCACCCTCTGTAAAGACTTTCTGTCCGTGGCTGTCAAGCCAACGTACCACACTGTGATACAATATGAGAGGACACTTTCTATTGTGGACCAGTAGAAGGAGGTCATTAATTGTTGCTTAACATTGTTCTTTAGCAAGACCCTGAGGAAATGGCGTGTCTGTTGGGCCTTCCTAACAACCTGAGTTATATTGTTTTTTTAAAGTGAGGTCTCCACTAAAGTAAACTCCCAGGAATTTAAAGGAAGAGACTGTCTCCACATACCCCCCTGATATACAATGGGGCTAGTTCCCCTCTCTTCCTCCGAAAGTCCAACACCATCTCCTTTGTCTTGCTAATATTTTTGTTTTTGTTGTTTAGTCATTTAGTCGTGTCCGACTCTTCGTGACCCCATTGACCAGAGCATGCCAGGCACTCCTGTCTTCCACTGCCTCCCGCAGTTTGGTCAGACTCATGTTGGTAGCTTCGAGAACACTGTCCAACCATCTCATCCTCTGTTGTCCCCTTCTCCTTGTGCCCTCCATCTTTCCAGGGAGTCTTCTCTTCTCATGATGTGGCCAAAGTATTGGAGCCTCAGCTTCAGGATCTGTCCTTCCAGTGAGCACTCAGGGCTGATTTCCTTAAGAATGGATAGGTTTGATCTTCTTGCAGTCCATGGGACTCTCAAAAGTCTCCTCCAGCACCATAATTCAAAAGCATCAATTCTTCGGTGATCAGCCTTCTTTATGGTCCAGCTCTCACTTCCGTACATTACTACTGGGAAAACCATAGCTTTAACTATACGGACCTTTGTCGGCAAGGTGATGTCTCTGCTTTTTAAGTTGCTGTCTAGGTTTGTCATTGCTTTTCTCCCAAGAAGCAGGGGTCTTTTAATTTCATGATTGCTGTCACCATCTGCAGTGAATAACTTCCAATATTTAGGTGCAAGTTATTCTCTAAGAACCATGTAGATACTTTTTGATTTTAAGGCACAGGCTGCCTAGTAATAAGAGAAGTGGTGCTTCAGATACTTGAGTCCTAGTCTGCATAGACCAATGCCAAAAGTATAAATTGGACATGGCAGCGAACAGGCAGCTGATGAAGATCCTCGAGGATAGGCATAACATGGTCCCACTTCATGCTGCAGGTCCATAACTTTCACCAGCTGCAGCTTCTGGACCATTTTTAAGAGCAACCCCACGCAGAGTGTATTTCAATAGTTGAATCAAGAGGTTAACAGAGCATGCAGTAAGCTAAGATGTTCTTGTCTAGGAAGGACCGCAGCTGGACATAAGAGCCACTGGATCCAGCAGGGCTTCAAGAGACAGTGATGACTCCAAGAACCCCACCCCCAAACAACTGTAAAACTGCTCCTTTAGATGGGGAGACCATGGGTAGACTCCTGGACTTGGAAGGAGCATTTGCTCCCAGAACCAGTCATCACTGTCTCCAACTCCTCCTGACTTTCAGCACCAGAGACATCCATGATGTCAGCAACTCTCCTGCTGGACGATGTCACGCTGCCTTCTGAGGTGCCCAGCTCAAAGGCTGTAATAGACCTCCGACCTCCTCTGCAATGTTGGAACCAATAAAACAGGCTGGGCCCCTTTAAGTGTAAATGCTCCATGTATCACATCTGGGGCTTCTCAAAGGCAGCTGGAGTCATATTTAAGGCTTGTTTTTGGATTTATTTCTTGCTTGAACAACATTCAAGGCTGTCTTCTGCTTTTCAACCTAGAGTCCATTTGGAGTTGTCCAAGTTGCTGCTTTCAGATTTTCTTGAGCCTGCTTACATGGAGTTCTCTGTTTTCTCCAAACTTGCTTTGCCTGCTGATCCTGATGTTATTTACTGAAGCCTGATATGTGACATTGGGTCCCTGGAATCAGTACACACATCCTTGAGCTACAATTTTGTCCCCCGGCTGTTCAGTTCCCAGAAAAAAAATGTGTGTGTGTGTGTGTGTGTGGAGAGAGAGAGAGCAAAAGAGAGCAAGAGAGAGAGAATTAGAAGCCCTTCATATGATGCATTCATAGACTGCTTACAGGAAAAATGGTTATGTCTGAGGCTTCGTAGGGTCAGAACATGAGAGGCTAATAAAAATTGCTGTTGCCAATTGAAAGGTTCCTATCTGCTTCAGTGAGTTTTTGAATCAAGTTTCCGCTGCTTCATTTTAGTTTCTAATGTAGTTCTGATGAGTGGTTTTCTCTAAGATGTTCGGCCTTCTACACCATTCTGCAGACTATGGGCTCACCCACAACGGCATCTGCAGAACTGGAGATGCATTGAGGAAACAATTTGCAAATGGCTCAGATCACAAAAGGCAGAAAGCAACCATGGGGAAAGTGTCTGAGTTGCTTTCTGGTGCGAAGACAGCTGGGGAGGGAGTCCGCAGGTGGTGGAGGCTCTGGCCATCTCCATAAGATGAATCTACATATCAGTTTCTCACTGCAAGGACATGCACTGCTAAACTAAATTTGGATGCAGATTCCAAGCATGAGAAATCTGCATGCATGTATCATGCAAGATTTCTGTAAATAGAAATGCCTTCTATGTAGGAATCAGCACCAATGTGTTTGTACTGGAGCAAAACTTGTGGAGTTTGCCACAAAGACTGATGAAAATACAAGCTTAGACATACTGTTTGAGTGGTATTTGGGTTTTTTTTTTGTTAGTGTCTTATTCAATTAGCAAACACCTGTTTCATAATTTGATCACAATGCCCATTTCAGTATTTCATTTAAAAGGGCATGCAACTCTCTTAGTGGCATGCTAGCTTTTCAATGTGCTCATTCCAAAGAGTGGTTATTTTGAGCGGGGCAATCATTCCTTTCCGAATTACACCAAAGCAATTCTCTTGATGTTTAAGGAGCAGAACATGAACAGACAGACTACTTAAAACTTTAATTGCATTAATGACAACATTTGAAAGGCGCTATAGTGTGCACAAGATCAGAGGTGATAAGAGCAGCTCACGTTTCTGCTTCACTGGGTGTGTAATCTCAGTGAGCTGCTACGAATGTATCAGCTTCACTGTCTGCTTGTATTTCATGGCATGAAAAATAAGAAAATAAAAGTCAAGTTGTAGAATGTTTCAACTTTGACACATCTTAATTAATAAATGATTAACAAACATATCATCCATCTTATTCATAAACTATTGGGCAACTTTAATTAATTTTCCCTGGAAACCCATTAACTGAAGCCACGTGGCGTTTTTAAATTCACGGTTTGTTTAAGAATCATTTTCTTTCCCCCTAAGACTAGCCGAATGTCCTACACGTCATATTATATGTTTGCATTCCATTTTCCTTTAGTTCTTTTGGAAGCATTTTACTATGTGAGGTTGCATTTGTGCAAACAAGCTCATACCCATAGGGGTTGGGTTCCCCTCATGTATTCAGCAGGATGCAGTGCTAAAATGGAGCAGAGAAGACTCCTCCCTTCTGCCATTCATAAGTGTCCCTCCAGGCTGGCAGGTTTTTTGCAGGTGTATTCTGCAATACGTCAATGATGCAATGGTGCATTAATAGTGGATTTATATTGCATTTATATATTGCTATCTGGAGGGTCACAAAAGCAGGAGAGAAAAACCCTAGAACATTTGTGGTAGAAAATGTTACGGGATTTTAGCTGGAAGCTGCAGGGGATGACCTGAGTGGAAATGAAGCAGTACATCTGCCCCCAAAACCTTTGTACATGCAAACAGTATTGAAAGCATGACTGTATGTAACCACCGTCCGATGGCACCCAAGCTTCTCTGGGTCCTGTGTTGCAATGTGGGGAGAGATTCAACCACAACTTTGTGTACACTCCGCTTGCCCACCCTCCCCATTTAAGAACTCATTGCCCCTAGGTGAAAAGTCCTTTATCTTTCTACAAACAACCTTCTACCAAACAGCCTAAAAACTTCATTGTGTCTCCACAGGTACAACTCAAAGCAGTGTGGAATTTGGCTTCGGCATGGGTAGCGCATAATTGAAGACCACAAAGTTTTAATGAAACAACGATAATAGTTTACTAAAATGACAGAAAAGGCTTTTACGTGAAAAAGTTGCAGAAAACAAGAATAACCCATCAATGGAGCAAAAGAAACGGTCAAATAATCATTGAGTTAACCATAATCTACTCCCCCACAACCAGCTTTTAAGTCAAAAGTGCTTACATCCATTTAGCTGTACAATACACCCTCCAGCAATGTTCCCTTTCTATCCTGAGATCATGCCTTGATCTGCTCATCCTTGGATGAATACCATTAATCTCCAGTGACTTGTGAATTTGTAATTTATCAATTAGCTCTAAAACACTTTTTTCCATCTTTAATTAATATGCAGATGAGAAGTGTTGCTTCAGAATTACTACTACTAAATTGTAGGGTAACAAACTTCAGGATGTAAAAACAAGTCAACCAAAGGAACAACATGAACAGAGAGGAAGTTAATCTTGCCTTTCTTGTGTTGTTACATGACATCTTTGCAAAACACACATTCTAGATGCAAAAAGCATATCTGAATGCAATTTACTAAGGAACTTCAAGAGGCAAAACCAGCATCTCTCTTTGAGCAAAACTTGAATGAAAGCTGTAGGACATGCTTTGTAAATAGACAAGGTACATTTCCAAGGCAAGCAACTGCAGCAAATAATAAGTGAAATGAAATCCTGTTGAAATGAGCATCATCCTTCTCCATGAAAAGATACGGCAGTCAATGAAAAGCTGCTGAACTGTTGAAAGTAGGCCTCTGGCAACTTGTTAGATGAAGTTTTACCTCTGTATGTACTTGTTATTTAATATTCAATATTTATTTAATTTATGAACTGCTTCCCACGAGGCATCCTGGAGTAATTTACAACATAGCAGATTTGAGCTGAAGGCATTTAGTTCTTGTGCAGACACAGGATTGGTGCCTTATTGTGATTCTCTGAACAAACACTCTGGCTAGCAAAGAAATTCAGCTTCATCTCAAGCTAAAATCAATTTGCCTTGGTAAATCCTCCTCAGAATAACCTACGGCAGATTTTGAGGTCAAATATCCCTCAAATATTTGATATCCAGTATTCAGCTTGTGTTTCACCTCCAACCGTATTTTTATATTTAACACCCAATATTTGATAGCAGTCAACATTTTATACTGATGAGCTTCTAATATTTGAAAAACAGTAGCAACGGAGCCTTCCATTTTCATTTCCATTTTCCTGGTTTCCTCTGTTTTTAAACCAATTCAAATAATGTTTAGTTTAGACTTCATTGAAATTTATCCTAGGGAACATGGCATAAAAGATCTGTTAGGATACTTAAGTACAGTGGTACCTTGGTTTGCATACATCTTGGTTTGCATACGTTTTGGATTACAAATATGTCAAACCTGGAAGTGTGTGTCCCAGTTTGCAACCTTATTTTGGATTGCAACCCCTTTTTTTATTACGAAATTTTTTTTTGGGGAGGCCCCATTGGCGAAAGCGCGCTTAGTGTTACAAACTGTTTTAGTTTACAAACGGACCTCCGGAATGGATTATGGTTGTAAACCAAGGTACCACTGTGTCTTGATTAGAATCATGATGTAATGTCTTCTCTACAGATGTAGAACGCTTTCCCTAGAGAGGTCAGCCATATAACATCTTTAAACCTGACTGTACAGTATGTTAAATCCATGGTCCCACTTCCGTATCTTTCATTATCCCAATAGTAAAAAGGTAAAGGTAAAGGGACCCCTGACCATTAGGTCCAGTCGTATACGACTCTGGGTTGTGGCGCTCATCTCACGTTACTGGCCAAGGGAGCCAACGTACAGCTTCTGGGTCATGTGGCCAACATGACCAAGCTGCTTCTGGCGAACCAGAGCAGCGCACGGAAACGCCGTTTACCTTCCCGCCGGAGCGGTACCTATTTATCTACTTGCACTTTGACATGTTTTCAAACTGCTAGGTGGGCAGGAGCAGGGACCGAGCAATGGGAGCTCAACCCGTCACAGAGATTTGAACCACCGACCTTCTGATCTGCAAGCCCTAGGCTCTGTGGTTTAACCCACAGCGCCACCCGCGTCCCATATCCCAATAGCAGAAGTTTGCATATTGTTGTACGAAGGTAACACCCATTCCTTTGTACACTTTTGCCTCTGGTCCCTCCCACACTAATGACATGCAGCCCTCAAAAGGAATGTGGCCCTTGGGCTTATATGACTGCAGTCATACTCAAACAAATGTTAATAATTATTTCTACAGGATTCTGTGATAACCTTTTTGAAGGACCCTTAACTTCTGACATGAGTTTCTCCAAGCAATAGGCCGTTCTATAGTTCTTACTGTGTGTTCTTTTAATGGATAGGCTCATGATCAAGAATATTTCTCACAGTTTGGCCTATGGCATGCCCATGCTCATCAACTCTCCTCTCCCTCCCTCCCTCCCACCCCCCCTCTCTCTCATTCCATTGTACTCTGAACTACCTTCTTAGATTTTCTGCTGATTACAGGCATCACAACTCAGGATAAAAAAGACTACAGACCTGTGTGTGTGTGACAGGGTGATTTGCAGATGAAACCATTTATATCTCAGTAAAAGACAAACCTCTTTTCACTCCTTTGACAGATTTTAGAATTCCAGGTTTTTGCTTATTTTTAACTATGACCAGGGCACATGATGTTCCTAGACACTCATCCAGCACATTTTGCTTTTGCTCTTGTCTCATGACAATCCTGCCCCAAAAGACTCGAAATATTTCTATAAGCATCCTTCAGTACAAAAACATTTCCACCTGTAATTTTTCGAATACATGATTATATAGTAGTGTTTTCAAAGATGGCCTAGTAATTTACCGATATCAAGAATCAAGCAAGCAACATTTTTTGAAACACACACACAAACATAAACACAAGCACAAAATCCTCCTCAGTACTTTGGCAGTTATATATGCTTTGAAAACTAAGAAGGAGGGGGGGGATGTAGAGCTTTAAAAGAGTCTTTTAGGCTACAGGAGAGAAACTGACCTCTGAAGCTGGAGCTTTTATGATGGAGCAATTATATGTTGATATTTTTGGAACTGGCTGTGTTTTAGAGAAATTCCAAGCAACAGTCTCACGTGGCAAAGGCACAGAGGTGGTACATTGCTCTTTTTAATAATTCCAGTGATGTATTTTTTTATGAAGACACTTTGGTTGCATGCTTGCTTTCTATCACTGCATTGCGCAGCATTTCCAAATAAAATGTAACCAGGTGTTATTTATTATTTCTTTGTTATTACATTTATAATCAAAACTTTCCCTCAAGGATATTAAAGTGGTTTCCACCATGTCCTCATGACAACCCTGTGAGGTAGGCTAGACTGAGGGACAGGGGCTGGCCCAAGGTCACCTAGTAAGCTTCGATGCCAAGTAGGAATTGGTATTCTGTTGTCCCAGCTTCTGTTCCACAGTAAGGACTGTATGAATTAGTGCAGAACAAAAAATATGGTGTGATTTTCATGTACATGTCTGCCCTAGTGAAAACTGCCCCCTAGGTATGGAAGGGGGGAGAGAGAGAGATAAATGGGGTGGGGGCTGATCCTAAGGCAGCTTTCTCCCAACCCCTAATCAGACTGATGGCAATGTTTCCTGCTTTCAAACCAAGTGGCTTTCTGACATTGGCCAGATGGAGACCAAATGGAGCCAAGTCAGAGTAAGGGCAGGAAGCATTTCAGAGTGAGGGCAAGAAACATTGATCTTATACTGTGTGAGAACATCCACCCTCCATGGGTCTTTCCAGGAAAACACTTGGTAAGCTGTTCACTAGGAGAGGTTTAGAATCCTTCTTATCCTCAGAGCCAGCCCCATCTTATCCATAGGAGCTAGGGTGCTGGCCCCCCCAGAGCCCACCGGCATACCATGTGCCCCCTCCCCAACCCACCCCCGCCCCCACGGGTGGGCGCTCGCGCGCTGCCAGCACAGCTGCTAGCGCCCATGCTGCTCCCGGGCCAGCTGTGAGCCGGCCGCCCTCGCCTCCCATCCCACACAGGGAGCCCCAACTGGAGCGTTGGAAGGGTGTGCAGAGCCCCGCGCCGCTCCAGCACCACACCCCTCACCCCCCGCTCGCCCACCCCCCCTCCCAAGGGGCGGCCAGTGCAGGAGGGAGGTGGCCCCAGAGGCGGAGAGGCGGCACACCGGGGGCGCCAGAGGGATCACCGCACCACGGCGGCCGATCTGCCTAAGACGGCCCTGCTCAGAGCCCTTCTAAGATTTATTTAAACAGTCTTGCTTCTTCATTCATCCTTCTACTATCAGGTGTGTAAGCAGCTTCTCCCCTCCTTCAGTTAAGCCTTTCCCTTCTTGACTCACCACTGGTGGCTAGCCCCAGAAGTGTTGCCTATTCCTTCCTCCCATGCTATGTACCAAGTTGCTGTGGATACCTTAGCTCTTTACATTTTTTCCATGCAATTCACTCTCTATCCTTGCTCCCTCCCTCCTTAGAACATCCTCTAAATGTGGCATCCACCATGCCTTTATTCTGTAGTGATGTGTGGGTGCTTTTAGGCTTGTGATGGACAGGGTAATTCTTCAGGTATAGTCTCTTAAGACAGAGATGGTCGACATAGTGCCCATGGGCACAATAGCACCCCTGATGCCCACAAAGCCTCCAACCCCCCCCCACCACTCACCATCCCCTGAGCCAAGAGCTGGTAAGGATGATTACCTTTTTCTACCTTGGGAAGTACAGAGCTGAAGGAGTAAGTTGGAAGCACGATGCTCTGTCCTCTTTTGGTTCTATATGCTTTGCAAGACTCAGATTAATTCTCCCAGATCCAACTTTTCCCAGATCTCTTGAGAAAGTGTAGTGACTATGCATGAGCTTTCTCTGTTTCTATCTCTTGGGAGGAGACATCTCGTTGGAGAGGGGAAGAGAAGTGGTGTTTATGGCACTCACTTTAAAAATCCAAATGTGCCCATGGACCTAAAAAGGTTGGCAACCCCTGGCTTAAGATGATGCTTCCTAGCTTGCCTGCCTGATATTTATCTATTTATTTATTGCATTTTTATCCTAGCTTTTTCCTCCATGGAGCTCAAAGATGCACAACATTCTCCTCCTCATTTAACCTCCACAGAAACCCTGTGAAGTAGGTTAGGTTGAGAGGCATCGATTCACACAAGGTCACCCAGTGAACTTCATGGCTGAGTGGGAATTTGAACCCTAGCCTCCCTGGTCCTACTCCGACACTCTGAACACTACACCAAACTTTCTGTTGTGGTGATGTAAGCACAAGGGATTAGCTGAAATAATGTATCTCAACGGGCCCTTTCAAAATGACTCAAAGCATTGAAGTAAACTGACGAATTTGCAGGTGTGTTAAGCTTCATAAATATGTCATCCTGGTACAGAAAAGATGACATGAGAGGGAAAGATGAAATTAGTGAGCCATATGTTCAACTGCCTTGCGGAGGAAAATTGCAGAACTCACAGTAAGAGCTTGCCGATTTCTGCCTCGGGATGTGGTAACTTCCAAGTAAAGTATGAATAATCCTTCTTCCACATGGGGAGATGGTGGAGAGAAAACAGGAGGGAGATTTTTCTTTTTGCAGCAAAGAAGTTGTTGCACAGGCCTCCGAAGAAGAAGAAGAAGAAGAAGAAGAAGAAGAAGAAGAAGAAGAAGAAGAAGAAGAAAACATAGCAGTAAAACTGTAAATGTAACATGCTTAGATTGCTAATTTAAAAAGTAACCTTCTCAAAACTAGATCACAGGAGGGATTAATTCTGAGGACTGAAAAGAAATAGATTTTGGTCCGGCAGGATTTGCAAGAGTCATAGAAAAGAGAGAGAATAAAGAGCTTACCGCTCTGGGGAATAAGGTTGGGATGGTGGCATTGTAGAGGCTGCAGAAAAGGAAAGAAAGGGGGAATCTGAGTCTTAGGCTCCTCATATTGCAGAGAAAAGATGGTAAGTACAACAAAAAAAAGAAGGGAGGGAGGAAAATTTTGGTGTTTTTTTTAAAACCAGTTTCAATGAAGTGAAATAAAATTTTGTCTGAAAAAGAAATAAGCACAATTCCATTCCTTTCTCTGACAAAATATTCAAACTCTGGTGGGAAGGGGGGGAACACAGTAGAGGAAAAGTGGGGGGGGGCATTAAAAAAGAAGTATTTGAGAGGTTTCTAGAAAACAAGTTTACTGAAAACAGTTAGTTGCATTTTCTGTTCACGCATAAGGGCATTGCCCCTTTAAAATTGATTTCTTTCTAGTTGGATATGCAAGATCAAACACAAAAGAGAACTTGTCCTCTTATGTCATGACTCCCAAGTTTATCTGTTTGATAAATTTGCACCCTATCTTTCAAAATAAAAACCAAGAGTATTTTGGAAAAATATCTATAAGAGATAACAGTAAAAAACAACAACCAGGTAGATAACCAAAGTTAATCTGGACCATTGATGAGTGAGTTTGTTGAAGCTTTATGGAAGACCAATATGTAATGTCTACTGGAGGGGTGGCAAACCTGTTGCATCTGAATGTTGCTGGACTGCAATTCCCACTATCCCTGACCATTGGACATGCTGGCTAAGGCTTATAGGAGTTGGAATCCACCTGGAGGATCTCTAACTTACATTTGGAAGGAAGGATGCATCTGGCACATGTTGAAGGCCCTGGTCTGTACTAAACATTTAAAGCAAGTTGTAACAATATATATAGATAAAGTCATCGTGTATGGAGTTACACCATGTATAGGGTGTTAGGGGAGGGTGTTACCTTTGGTGGGGAACGCATCATGCTCCTTTTGGGGCAGTTTGTCTGTCTACCTTTGGTCTCCACCCTGCACTCGGTTCTCACCTGTGGCTCCTAGAAGCTGTCAGCATGTGACATCGGCTATCCCTCAGAAAATGGTTTCAACTGGCAGGCTAACCAGGTGAGGGTAGTTGATGGGTCTCAAACCCTCGGTGAGTTAGGGGCTTCCCCTGCATGTGAAGACAGGTTCTAATGGATGAGTGGATGAGTTATTAGGACACCACTCTTCACTTCAGAGAGGCCAAGGTGGAAGAAGGAGTGGAGGGCAGGCATATCATTGCACCAGCCTGTAGCCAATGCAGTGGTTGGGTCTGGGTTCTGGAAATGAACTTAGTGGCTTGAAAAGTTATGCACTTCCAGCTCAGTCCTCTGCCCTATTCAGCTGGAAATACCATTGGAGTGGCCTCCACATAAGTGTGTATAGGATTTCAGCTTTTATTTACTTTGGTTAAGGCTTTAATCATATCCAAGTCCCCTGTTACACTTCTCTGAATAGAGCATCAGAACTGTGTGTTGTTGACTCAGAAAAGGCACATCTGATCATTTTTCATGACCTTGTTGGCTTGACGGTTTGTGAATACTTGAAAGTAAGGAAGTTATATCCCTGGTGATGGTAGTGGCTGATTTATATTAGGCAAGTGATGAAAAGGTACTGGTATATGTGCAACGCCCAAAGCAATGAATACCCTTAGGTCAGTGAAATTGTGATTATTCCATAGCAGAAACCATAAGTGTGACAGCAAGGCATAGAACTTTCATATAGAAGCTTGTACACTGATAAAAAAATACAATGATATGGTGATCTAAACCCTCAAAACCTCAGTAAATGCACCATTCTTAAAATGAAGTGGTGGGGGTAGAATCAAAGGTGTGTAAAATACAGAAAATAGAAGCCCTGCTGCATCAAGTCAAAAGCCCATTTAGGCCAGCATTTTGTTCTCATGGCAGCCAGCCAGATGCCTATGGGAAGTCCACAAGCAGAACATGGGCGCAACAGCACTCTGCCCACTTGTGACTCTCAGCAACTGGGATTCAGAGGTATACAAATTTCCAACAGTGGAAGCATAACATAGCCATTATATCCATTGATAGCCTTACCCTTCCCTTGTTCTCTATCCTCATAGAGGATATTAGTGAGCATTAGAGAGGCTGTGTTGCATTATAACCAAACACATGGTTGCAAAATAAGTTTAGGAAGGTCATCTGCTCTAAAATGGATAACCAGAGGATTATGTTTCTATTAATATTAAAGGTTTTTAAAGGATTAAACAGTGCAGAAGTGTGGAACTAAAACATGCCACGTTAATTTATTCGGGTCTCTAGGCAGCAGGAAAACCAGAAAACTCCAAAACCAATGAAAGGAAAACAGCTAGGAAAGCTGAAAAAGCATGGAAATACAATGTTAGCAAGACACATCTCTCTCTCCCCCCCCCCTACTTGCTTAACTTTTCAAATAATTCAGTCTTGTGAGACCAACATAAACAATCCAGGCTGTGACACTATACAAGGATGATTGAAGGAATTTAGATCAAAACGTACTGGAAAGTCACACAGCTCGAATCTCTCAGAGAGAAATTCCTACAGGGGTACAACCATCTATACCGTTGCATAGTTTGTTTGTCTGAGTGTGTGTGTGTGTGCGCGCGAGCAAGAAAACTGCAGGAAATAACCCCCCAAGGACAATCAATAAACATGTTATAATCCACAGCAAAGATACTTGAAGTAGGCTGGCTTCAAGTAAAAACCTATTATACTCCTGGGAAGAAAAGAGGAGCAATAAACTGAGGTGTGCAACTATTAAGGCACATCTGCCAGTTTTCTCATTATGGCAAAAGCAGTATAGGCTAATAGAATGTAACAGCTAACTTTTTTTTAACTTCCCATCTTCCTTTTAATTGTATGTCCTTTAGTATGGCTTTTTGGAATGGCTTGTCTTTGCCATCCCCTTTCAAAGCAGTCGTTTCTAGCCCTATCTAAATGCATGCACAAGCAGAGGCAAACAGGATACATTTAAAGAACATTTAGTGTGGCTTCTCCCCAACTAATTCTGGGAACTGTAGTTTGTTAAGGGTGCTAGTAACTATAGCTCTGTGGCTGGAAAGGTATCATTTCCAAGATTCTTTGAGGAAAGTCATGTGCTTTAAATGTATGGTATGGACTTACGGGATACACTGGATTAATGGCCCATCAGTATATACTGTGTGGTACAAACTATGCCATATGAAGGCTAAACTAGGTGAGGCAACTGAGATCCATGATCAGATCCCCAGCCTCTTTAAGTTTAGGAAATAGCACCTGCAAGAAAAAAGGGTGGGATATATATAGATCAGTACTATGGCACATAGGGAGGGGGTTAAACTTTTCTCCCTCCACCATTTTTGTGATGAAAATCCTGCCAGCTGCTATTTGCTTGATTGGGGAAGACTTACATGTACAACCTGTGGACATGCATGGTTGCCCTAATGGGGCACTAATTTTTATTGGGAGAATGGTAAATGGGAGAAAGGGTTAACATCCCACTTCCCTAGTGCTGCAGTCCTGATCTAGGTCACTTGAACTGGTTCAGCCTTCTCCCCCCCCCCCCCCGGCACCTACTTGCAAAATTTAAAAATATTTTTAAAGGTCAATTTTTCCTAGACATGTTAACATTTTTAAAGTAAATGCTGAGCTATCATTTAGATCAGGCTTCCTCAACCTCAGCCCTCCAGATGTTTTTGGCCTACAGCTCCCATGATCCCTAGCCAGCAGGACCAGTGGTCAGGGATGATGGGAATTGTAGTCTCAAAACATCTGGAGGGCCGAGGTTGAGGAAGCCTGATTTAGATGCTGCTGTAAATTAAATCGCTACATAAAATGCACCTGTGTCATATCATATTTTCTCATATCTGTGAGTTTCCATTCCTGATGCAGTCCTCTTACCTCTCCATTTTAAATACTAATTGCAGGGGTGTCCCCAATGCATTTCCTCTCACTGCCATCAGTGCTAAATACACTGTTCTAGCTTTTTGCAACAGTGAAAAGGAGGCCACTTAGCCTTCAAAATTCTTGTTCTCTTGAGGATATGTTAAATGTGAAGGATCCAATTGACTTTTGTATTCAAAGAAGGAGCTTGCAAGGAAAGGTTATGTATAATGTTACAAATATGTAAAATGAACAACTGAAAGATGTCAAAACATAAATACAGAGCTACAAAAATGTGTGCATAACTAGAACAATCTGTTGTACCGTAGCCACTATGCATCCAGAAACCGCTTTTCCTTTTTCTCTTTTCATATTTTTGGCTCTCTTTGCTGTTTATGCTGTGATGCACAGCTCGGTGAATGCTGTGTTAAGCACCGAATGCTAAATTTATAATAACAATAATCAGCATGGTTATATCCCGGGGTAGCTGCTACTAAGATAACTCACTGTCCTGCCATAATTGAAATGGGAGACAATCTCTCCATGCACTTTCCCCTTGTTTCTTCACTGGGTCACACACTGCTAATTAACTACACTGTCTCCTTGCAGGAGCTGAAGATAAACATTCTTAAGCAGATTATTAAATTGTTTTGCTGGGGGGGGGGAACATCCGACTCTCCTACTGGCCCACTCTCAAGGTGTATTTGATAACGTCATATTGCTGCACAAATAAAAGCACTTTAGCGATACTATTGGACCATGCTCTTATCTTACTGCTTGGGTTCCCTATTGGTTGCTGTGCCAAGGAGCAACAACAGAGTTATTTACTGAGAGTCTTCCGCACTACAATAGGATGTGAATTGCTAGAAAGAATACAAGAATTTCTAATTTATTTCCTGACTATTCCTATTGGTGGGCTTCAAACACTGATCATTTGGCAGCAGGAATCCTGTGTTGCCTTATCAGCTCCATTTGCCTTGGTAGCAGAAATCAGTTAACCAAAGGCTGCCCAGCATGTGATACGAGTAGGTAACTGACTGCACACTAAAATTCTTTACCAGACTGCCATGGTCTGGATCTCATGTGATCCTACAAATTGGCTTGCAGAACATCTGAAATCACAGTGGCTCATAAAGCAAACTTGCTTTGGCAGGCTGGTTTCAAGAGCTGATCAAGAATGTTGCTTGATGTACATTTCTACCTGTTTCCTTTTTTAAAAGACACACACACGGAGATGCAACCAGCAGCTATGAGAGATGGACTTGTACATGTATTGTGACGTACACAGAAAATAGTCTATTTCTGGTCACAAAGTTTCATCGGGGAGGATTCTTCCAGCTGCATCTATGGCCTTTTCCAGACAGGGGGTAGCCTGACCACTGTAGTGGATGTGTTGGTAACTTTGAGAGTGGATTGCTGTAATACGCTCTATGTGGGGCTCCCATTGGGTCTGATGTGGAAACTCCAGCTGGAGCAGAATGCAGTGGCTGGACTACTGGTGGGGGTTTTGGGGCAAGAACATGCAGCATCATTGTTAAAACAGCTGCACTGGCTGCCCACTTTCTAAGGAGCCTGGTTCAAGGTTCATGTATTATATTTACAAAGCCCTGAACCACTTAGGTCCACCTGAACCCCTATATCCCAGCTCAGTCATTGAGAACATCTGCATGAGGGTCATTGGTTGTTCCCAGAGTTGGCTAGGCTCATTCGACAAAAACCAGAAACTGAGCCTTTAGTGTCATCAGCCCAGTCCTGTGGAATACTCTGCCAATAGAGATTGAGTGGGCACCTTCTGTGCCAACTTTTAAATGCCTGCTGAGAATGTTTCTATACCACCAGGACTATGCAGGCCATTAAGAAAACATCCTTCCACAATGGTTAATTGGTGTCTGATTTTAATCTTTGTTGTAGCTTCTATCATATGACTTTATGTTTTATTGTTGTAAATCACTTTGATGTAATTTTTATGACCTACTGGTATATAAATACGTTAATAAATAAGTACCGGTAAATCATGCAACCCACAGCAAGCCAAACTCTTGGCTTGTCCCTGTTAAACAAAAGCAAAAGAGGTATGAAGACATTTCTTCCATGCAAGTATAATGAAAGCATATGTCTGCGTTTGGACTCTGCCCACAGGTAAAAGCAGGTGTACCTGCCAGCCCCACCTGACAGTCATACATTTAGTTTTAGTGTGAAATAAACTGTAATTCCAAAAAACCCCTTACATACTAATGTTGAACATGTAAGACATCAAGGGGACAGTGGTTGCAATCTAGCTCTGCACATGCAGTTCATAGCATTCTGCTATAATGGTTGCTAATGTAAATAATGGGTAGAATGATCCACAGGTTTTCCTATGAATGGAATGAGCTGTTCATCAGCTGTGTACGTCATTGCCTATACAGTACCTCTTTGCAAGACGCTGGCTAGCTCTTTTGAAATAACATGAGTCAGCCAGCAGCTATTGCAACTTAATGCTGGGTCATCTGAGCACCACTGAAAAAAAAAAATCAAGTTCTTGAAGGGGGCTGTTATTCTGCCTGAGTTAAAAACCATCTCAATATCTCTGCCTACACTTCCAAACCACAATTATGAATAAAAGATAAGCTCTTACTATCATAGTTGGTTAGGAAAATGGAACCTTACTTAAAAATATATATTTTCAGTATTTTACGCAATTGTGTCTTGTTTTATTCCAGCCTTAAGAACATCATGATGTGTGGGGGAAAGTGGTGTTTCAAATGTATATAAATCTTAATCCACCACTAAAGTAGTTTCAGGTTTCTGCAGGGATGGAGGACCAGTTAAGGTTGTCTACCCTTGGACCCAGATAGCCCAGAGAGAATTTTCTTAGGACATGCTACTATCAAAGCCAAGCCATGTGCTTGAAAAATGGAATGGTTTGATCAGCTAACACCTGCAACACCTTTAGACCCCCTTTCCATTTGAGTGGGGTGTCCCTATTTTCCATTTGAGTGCCCCTATTTTCCAGGGACGTCCCTGATTTAGAGAAGTCATCCTAGTTTCTGATTTGATCTCAGAATGTCCCACTCTTCCTTAGGACGTCCCTATTTTCATTGGAGAAATGTTGGAGGGTATGGAGTTATCCAACCCCTGAGCCACCTGAAGGCAATCCTGTATAGGGAAGCTTTTTAATGTTGAATGTTTTATTATGTTTTGATATGTGCTGGAAGCTGCCCAGAGTGGCTGGGGCAACCCAGTAAGATGTGTGGGATATAAATGGTAAAATTATCATTACGGAATGGGATGTCCCTATTGTCATTGAGAAAATGTTGGAGGGTATGCTCTACTCCAAGGCAAATGTCCCCCCCCCCCGGCCTTTCTTTCCAGCTCCTGGGCCTGTTTCCAAGCCACACACTCTATTCCCAGTTCATCCCACACCGTCCCTGCCTTGCACCCCAGATATTTTTGTCTGGCTAGAATTTGTCCTTGAACTCATGGATCATGCCCGTTCCTTGCCTGGATGGAAGACAGAGAGGTTGCTATACAATGGTTGCTATACCCATTTTTGCTTCCTGCCACCCACTGGAATGGGCTGTTGGACAATTGCCCAGAAGGGAATGCTGTTTTCTATTTATTTGAGGCAAGAAAGCAGGAGAGGTGACAGAATGAAGATGGAGGGAAGCTTGGCAGAAACCCAGTGAAACATGAGCTAGGATCCATTTTTACCATGCCCTTTTGCATAAGGACAATACAGCTACTGTCATTCATGCCTTAATTCATGCTAGATTACCGTAATGCATCTTTGTGGGGCTGCCATTGAAAGACTATAGGAAAACACAATTGGTTCAGACAGCGGCAGAGAAGTATTAAAATGATTCTCACCACTCAGATCACTGCAATGTTTAAAAATCTGCACTGGCTCTCAGTTTCTGGGTACAGTTCTATGTGCTTGTGTTGAGCTACAATGTCCTATATGCAGTCTGAGGCCAAGATATCTGAAGAAATGACTTCTCCCATATTGACCTGCCCCTACACTGTGCCAATCAGCTGATGACTTGTTCTGGGGGCTACCACTAGCAGAGGATAGGTGGATGGTGACCAGAGATGGAACCTCTTCAGTAGTGGTGTCCACACTTTGGAATTACTTCCAAGAGAGTTTTGCATTGCCCCATCTCATCTTTTATGGAGGTAATAAAATGGTGTGTTTACTGAGTTTTATCTCTAGTGCTGTTCTTAGATTTGCTTTTCAGATCATTTTGGGATGTATTTCTTGTGATCATATTGGATTTCACATGATTTTATACTCTATGTTGTAAATTATTACATTAGCCACCTTAATTACAATGAGTTAAAGATGGAATATAAACATTTTAAATACATAATCCATTTAGTTACACTGAAAATTAAAACACACAGTCTCCATCTTTCCCAAAATGTAGTTGGCCCCCAATATGAAAATG
This sequence comes from Lacerta agilis, assembly GCF_009819535.1. NCBI lineage: Eukaryota > Metazoa > Chordata > Lepidosauria > Squamata > Lacertidae > Lacerta > Lacerta agilis. Next base: position 31,879,631 of record NC_046320.1, on the reverse strand, counting down.
TCTGCACCCTCTTGTCTCCTAAGTGTAGCTGAACACTAATCACTTGACTGTCCTTGATTTTATTCGCATTAAGGCATTTTCTCTAACATTGCACCACTAAACAAGCATAGCTTCAACTTTAACAAGTAATGCTTCCTGTTGTTCGCACCAGTGTGACATTCTGTAAAGACAGAGGAACACTGATATCTACATTGTGAATGTTTCAGTCTTGGATAAGGTTACTTTTGGTAGGCTAGTTGCCTTGGCAACACAGTCCCCCCTCTGTCCATCCAACAAAGCAATTCCCACTTCACCTCTCTCAACCACTCTCGGCCTCTCCTTTTCCCAAAAATGATACAAGGGGATTTGCAACCAAATGTCACAGTGGACAGTGCTTCTGTTCAGGACTCCTGCCGCTCCATTCATTCCATTCCTCCCTTCCCCCAATTTTCCATTTCCTCCTCAAAAGCCAGCCAGCATTGTGTCACTACTGGGCACACATTGTTGGTGCTGACCTCGGACCCATATACCTGAAGGAGCGTCTCCACCCCCATCATTCAACCCGGACACTGAGGTCCTCCTTCAAGTTCCCGCACTGCAAGAAGCAAAGTTACAGGCAACCAGGCAGAGGGCCTTCTCATTAGTGGTGCCTGCCCTGTGGAACGCCCTCTCCTCAGATGTCAAAGAAATAAACAACTATATGACATTTAGAAGACATCTGAAGACATCCCTGTTTAGGGAAGCTTTTATGAATGATGTCTTAATGTATTTTTAACCTTATTTTGGAAGCCGCCCAGAGTGGCTGGGGAAACCCAGACAGATGGGCAGGGTAGAAATACTATATTATTATTATTATTATTATTATTATTATTATTATTATTATTAGTCTTTACTGGGCTATTTGGTGATTTACCCTCCACCATGGGCATCTTCCCACCAATAAATTTTGTTATTTTGCCAAACCATGGGCCTTTCCCTGCAGTTCCAGCCTGCTAATATTCCCCTCCCTCCATGTCTCTCTCTCTCTCTATCTCTCTCTCTCTCTCTCTCTCTCTCTCTCTCTCTATATATATATATATAATGTACAGCCTGAGTATAAGAAACAGAGGGAATGAATACCATTGTTTGGTTACCTGCTAGGTACTAATCTGCCAGTTAGATATTCTGGTCATGTACAAGCAGTATACAAGTCTAGTGCAAGTACACTGTCAATCAGTGTAGACAATACTGAGCAAGATCGACCAGTGCTTTGACTCCATATAAGGCAGCTTCCTGTGTTCCTGTGTACAAGTACAGTTAGGAATCTTTGGGACGCTGTGCATGCCACCCCTAGATTCCCCATGCCCATAAGCCCTATTCAGGAGTTCTACTTCTGTGTTAAATTAAACTGTGACATTGTGAGTGTGCAGCAAGAAAAAGTGTGACTGTTGTAATCCCTATCACCCTATATGAGTTGGAGGGATAATTTCTGCAGCAGGAATGCTTCTCTACCTGGGCAAGCTTCCCATCTTAAGTGTGGTGTTTTTTTATCGTAAGTGTGGTGTTTTTGTTTTGTACAGTTTTGCCTTTTAACACATTGCAGGGCGTTGGAGTAGATGACCCTTCCGACTCGACAATTTGTGGTTCTATTCTCATCACATTGTAACTCTCCATATAAATTTCCTTCCTCAAACGGAATTGATTCCCTAAATGAGGATGGGAGGAAAGCCCTCGCTTGTATGTATATGGAGCGTCCCAACACAGGTCCGCTATATAGGAATTCCATTTTTAAAGTCACTGGGGTGGGGTGGGGAAGAGTTTTAAATTAGGACCCTAACAGCACACAGAAAGATAGTCAAATGTGCCTGCGGTAACAAGAAAATGCCAGCCATCCTGTTAGCAAAAATGGGTGGCACAGGTAAAACTGTCTTGCTTTCATGGCAAGGTTAAACATGAAAAAGCAATAGCACAGTTTTCAATAAAACTTTGGATGAATGAGGTATAAATATGCCAAAAATGAAGAGCGATTATCCCAAGCTCAAAATGTTAATTCTTCTAAATCCTTTGGGGAGAGAGTTTCCCCGTGCTTGATCCAAGCTGTCACATCTAATCAGGAAATCAAGGATTCTTGACATTCTTTATGACTCTATGCTAAACATATGGTGGCTCTCCATTTCACTTTCTCCATTCAGATAAGACCCTCAGTTAAGAATAGAGATGCTGGAAATGTTGAAAAGGCACCATGGCTGCTTTGTTAAATGTGTCTAATCAGTTTGAAAATGATTATGACCCCATCTCTTTTTGTGCCCAGCTGATCTTAGGGTTCTCAGAAGTGTATCTTAGCAACCGTCTTCCTGTGACATCACTGTGTGCTGGTTTATTGTTCAGAAGCTTTAAAACCTAATGAGATGGAATGTGTACATTTTGGGGTGAGCAATGTGCCCAGATTGCTGGCCTGTTGCTTTTCGTATACCGTAGTTGATATACTATGCCACTATGTCAGTCAATAATTACACACATTAAATGAAATTGTATTTGTAATTGGTTGCAGCTGCTGCCCACAGAAATATGCTTTAAGAATTGCCATTTGCTTGCTTCTTCTTTCTATTCAAGTTACGAAAAGATAAGATCATAATAACCCTAATAACTCCAGAACTCCCGCCCACCTCAATTTCTATTTCCATGATATAAAAACAAGATTGTTTCTGAGGCTTTTCTTCTCTGCAAAGCCTCTACATATGTAGTTTTATCCAAACAGTGTTCATTAGTCACTTGGTAGTGGTGGATGTATGAAAATTAAAAGTGAGATACATATACATTACTAATACAGGGTCAAAGATGGGCTGCGGGCTACTGCTGTAGAAGAGCTAGGAACCACAAGCCATGGAATACTGCAGTTGCCCAGAGTGCCAGCCTAAAAAGTCTTTATAATCTTTATCACGGTCAGGAGTAACCTATGGGTGGACAGTCACTCTGGAGCCCAGAAATGCTCTGATCTGAAGCCCCACACAAGGGTTCCTGCCATGGGTCTGGCCTCCCAACAGAAGCAACACTGTCAGGTATTAGTACAGAGCTAATCCTGCACTCCCGCCAGTGTGTCTGAACTGCCCCAACCTTGCTGATGTCTGGTCCCACACAATATGGGTATGTGCTAGCGATGTCACTGCTGGGAACCACATTCATACCGGCACCCCTCCCCACCAGCCGCACCTGCCACATGGCTGCATGAGAAATGCAGAGAGCAGAGAAACTCCTTGCACATTGCCTTCATAGACCTGACAAAGGCCTTTGACCTTGTCAGCTGAAAAGGACTCTTCGCACTGTTCAACAAGATAGGATGCCAGACCCTCCAAGTGTCCCTATTTTCCAGAGACATATTTACAGAAGCCATCCCAGTTTTTAAGTTGATCCTAGAATGTCCCGCTTTTCCTAGAATGTCCCTATTTTCATTGGAGAAATGTTGGAGAGTATGGAGTTATCTGACCCCCTCAGCCATCTGATTTTAATAATCTAAAGAAATTACTAAAGATGATATTTCAAGGAACGCAGGAAGAGAGGACGTGAGGAAGTCAACTCACAATGATAAGAAAAGATAGTTGTATTAAGATTTAAGTGTTTATTTTGTATTATTGTTTTTATTGTTTGTTTATGTTTTTGTTGATGTGTATGTTATACTTTGTTCAAAATAATAAAAATTTAATTTGAAAATAAAAATAAAAATATTGGCTTTTCAGTGACCAAGGCAGCTTGGGCACGATTAGCGGACCCCAACACTAACAACATCCCTAAACTGCTTTAAATCCTGTCACACTGTATAAACAAAGGAAAGTTTTTCCAAATAATCTGGTAAATGATAGATATGACACCCCCGGTGTCCTCTGTGTGCCTCTAATGTGCACACATTGAATTTATGATGAGCAGCCCCATTCCAACTAAATCCCTTTCTTGTTCAGATAAGCATGTTATTCTCCCAGAGAGGGAAGTACCTTTTTCCAGGGGGAAGTATAGAGAGAGTGTTATTATACTATTGAGAGAAATAATTCGCTTAGAAAACCTCTCACCTCTTGGCTGCAAATACAAATTTGAAGCAAGTCTATTGGCTATTCGACAGTTTCATTTCAGTGCAAAATGAGCCAGGGATGACAAGCCAACTCTTGCAAATGACAAAAATTGCCCCCCCTTTGCTATAAGTTCCACCAGAGAATCTTAAGGATTGGTTGGCAGAGAAAACAAGCTGCCCCATTGCCTTTACAGATGGTTCATGCAGAATTAAGATAGGCAAAGAGGCCAACCCATTCTTCCGCTAACAACATTAATTCCTCCCCCCTGTAGGTACATGTACAGCATCCTCATTGTTTGGTTCTGCCAATCTGTTCACATTTACAGGGATTGAAAGTCACTTTTACAAACGACACCAATAACAACAAAATAAGTAATAGGATTCATCATATAAAATCTGCTGAAGTGCATCCAGCTTGTTTGGAACGTTCCCAATGAACATTTAAAGCAGTTTGCTGGAGGCAAAGCAAGATATAAGGCTATTATCCAATTAAATTAGTGTTGCATGCACCCCAGTCTCCAAGTGGCAAAAGACTCGAGGGGTGCCTGCACTTTTCCACAGTTCAGGAATGAAGGCCAGTAAAGTCTATGGGATATGTGGTTTTATTTACACATATATACAACCTAAGTATAAAATGGAGGGCTTAACAGCATTAACACTCCAGCAGATCTTTCTAGCCCCAAACACAGCTTTGGGTCCAGCACAGAGCAAGACAAACCTCTGTGTCTTCCAGCATCAGCCAAAAACTCTGGCTATTGTTATGCACAAATCTGTGCATGGCAACAGTAGGTTTAGAAAAGCATGACTTTGTTGCTTTTCTATTGTGTGCGTATGTGCATGTGCGAACACACACACACACACACACACACACACACATGTCACTGCAGGCAGTAGGCAACACAAGTGAATATGCACAATGGCCATTGTTAAGCACATTAACTGCCCCATTTACATTACCCATACCTTTAAGCAGATTGCATTCAGTAACACATTGCCTACACTGAAGTGGTCTTTTGAAATGTTTGGAGTAGCCCTTAGAAGCCTCACTGCTGCTCTCTTATGCCAAAGTAAACTATGACTGAATGATTTCCATAGCATACCATCTGTATTTGCATGCACACATAGATAATATTTTTAGCCATTCCTTAATGAAATTCAGTAATTCATTTTTTTAAAAAAAGAAGTCTTAAAAGAAAAAAATACTGTTATGCAAATCAGATTTTTCTGGTCATTTCTTTTGCTGTATAACACAGCAATGTCCACATTCAAAGCTTTGCTTTAAAAAACAACAACAACAACTTCTGTTCCAGCCTACAATAGGAATTTCAAAATGAAGCAGTGATAATTTTAAAATTACAAAGACTCCGATTTTATATACATTGATTCGGGAACAAGTCCTGTTGAAGTTACTTAGACTTTCCAGTAGTCATGCACAGGATTGCATTCCAAGAGGAACTTTACACATTACATTTTTACAGTGCTTTTTGGGGGGGGCGTGCAGGGGAATGCATACCCCTAAACATTTTGGGAACCTAGATTTGGCCTCATTGAGGGGCAGTATTTCAATATGAGTAGGAAAATGAGAGTACTCCTAAACATTTTTTAAGGGAAAAAGTACTGCATTTTTACATGTGTACCGAAAAAAATGTGAACATGTGGCAAGCAGGTGTTCACAAACACATGCATCATAAACATTGGTCAGAAAGTTGTGATTGGCTACAACTCCCTTTAGAGTGAATGCCCAAACTAGGTTTGTCTCTGGGCTTCTCTGGACTAGGGGGTTTTCTGTGAGTGTATTCTGCAACATGCCATTAGTGCATTTGTGGTGGATTTATAGTGGATTGTCCACACATCATTCCACTTCCTTAGTTGTTCTGCAATGTTTTCCCAATCTTTCTGCCTTATTGCCACCCGGAGGAGCACTCGTGTGCTGTAGTGCAGCAAAAGTGGGAGAATCCCCTCCACCACTAGGTACATTTGTGGCATCAAAAGTTACAGGATATCGGCAAGAGATTATGGGGCACATACTGATTGGAAATGGAGCAGCAAGTCTGCACTAAAACTTCTGCAGATGCAATCAGTACTGAAAGCAAGATCATTTACAACCTTATGATATCACCATGAGCACAAATAATCCTGAATGCACAATACAAAGGATGTCCGGAGAGACATTTTGTGATTACCCAATGAGCATGGGCAAGTCTACACTGCCCCTGGCTCACGTTGAAGCATCTGTTCCATTGTTTATCCAAGCACCAGCCATGATACCCACAGATTTTTGCATGACACAAACCATTTTTACTGTGTGTCTGAAAGAGCTTCTGATAGCAAGCTATCTGGCCTGAAAGTCACTTCACATCAGCTCCACTGACATGATAATTGACTCTCCAGTTAAAAGCACACCTTTTCACTATTTGCTCTGTTAAGAGTCATGTGTATTGAACTGTGTACTTCCCCTTCCATGTAGGTCAATTAGCCTCTATTAAGGGTCTGTTATGTCTATTTCATACTCTGCAAGTGACTCTAAAGACGACACACTTTACTATGTGCAATTACCTACTGGGATACAGTATACAGCTTGTTAGGACTTCAGTTTGTTAAGCAGCATGTTAATTTCATTCCAGCTTTGTTAATTTTATTCCCTCTTGAACTATGCTGTTCCATGTCCTCTCTTGACAACATGACAGTTTGGATTACATTTTACAGAAGCAGGAAGTATAACTAGCATACACAGGGGATGCCATGCATTTGGAGAATGTTTGCAAGGCATATTTGAAGATCTGCTCTTCAACTTTTCCCCAACAATAAAGTTGAAGCACTGTTAACTCTGGGAGATGTGTGCATTACAAGGAATATGCAAAACATGATATTTATTACAATTAATCCTAGGAGAACTTTGTGAATTACAGTAAGCCTAAAGATATGTATGTACGGTAAGTGAGTGTTAACAGTCACCAGCCAGATTGCAAACATTCAAGGCTTTCTGACTGACCAGTGGAGAAAATATATATTTATTTGCAGATATTCACAAAATTTGGCTGGTAATATCAACACTCACATGAGAATTTAAATAGTCACCAAAGTTTGGGCACTCACTGTAGCGGCTAGGTGCCTGATAAGCAATTATTACCTCAGTAATGATATTGCTATAACCCTTTTAAATTATGAAATTATTTAACTTAAATGACTGTTCCATTGTGCTGTTTTACTATACCTATTCTCAAGGAGAAACAGGAAAGCAAGCGCCAAATATGCATATTTATTATAAAGTATATCTTAAAAGCATTTTCACTGGAAAATGAATCAGGCTGGAAAAAATAATCACAATTTTTGTTACTGCAATTTTACAACAGATCCTCTTCCTTATTACTGGCTAATTGGGTTTATCCAATTTAATTGGACATTTATAAACTTTGCTTTATGTAATTGCTTCATAAAAATTAATTAAAACACTTTAGAGAATTATAACAATGCCTCCTCAATAAGATACTAATTGCTTATTCATACTTTCCTTCAGAAGAACTGTCAAAACATTTATACATTTGGCAGGGGCAACTCTCATTTTTCATTGTGATGGCTAGTTGAAGAGCTTTTTCTGATTTTCACCAGGAATGATTCTATGGGGGTAAAAAATAAAACAAAAACTGAAAACGAAAACAAAGCATAGTGGCCACGATTCCTTTATGAGCAGGCAAGAGATTTCACATGCATATGAAGGAAACCTTCGGCTGAACAGCCCTCCTTCCTTGCATATTGTAAGCTGGTTTTTGTTGTTTTTAAAATATTTGGTAGTGTAAAAAGCTGCTTGTAACAGGGTGGGGAACAGATATATTGGGGAGAAGAAAAGGCTAAGGAATAAACCCTACACAAATCCAGAGTGGTGTCCCTAAGGCAGTGGGATGGCCTCAGAGTCAAAGCAGGAGTTGCTAGCTAAGTCCAGGACTGCAGTCAGAGGTGTAGCAAGGGGGGGGCATAGGGGGCAGACCGACCCATGTTCCATAATGGAGGGGGTGACAAATTATCAAGGAACAATTACTGCCCTACTAGGGCGGTTCATAAAAAACTTTTTTTAAAAAAATGCCTGCTCCAAAGGTTTTATCTATACTAGGGATTATATAGGTGAAACTCGAAAAATTAGAATATCGTGGAAAGGTTCATTTCTTTCAGTAATTCAACTTAAAAGGTGAAACTAATAGATGAGATAGACTCATGACAAGCAAAGCGAGATATGTCAAGCCTTTATTTGTTATAATTGTAAAGAATATGGCGTACAGCTGATGAGAACCCCAAATTAACAATTTCAACTTTGGGGTTTTCATAAGCTGTACGCCATAATCATCACAATTATAACAAATAAAGGCTTGACATATCTCGCTTTGCATGTCATGAGTCTACCTCATATATTAAACTCCAGTAGCTAATGAAAACAATTGCTTACATAAATTGACTTTTCCACAATATTCTAATTTTTCAAGTTTCACCTGTATATATGAAATTTCATGCATATCAGTTAATATCTTGACCCTCCTCCACTGAAATAGCTGTTTACGTGGCTGTTTTCCTATGTTGTGAAGGCTGAAATTTCAGTTCAGTGGAGCACTTACTGTTCGCAACCCTAACCCTGTGGAAAGCCATCTAATTAGACTTTAATTTGATTCTGAGATGTTTTTAGGAGGTAATTTAATTATTGTTTGATTTTATACCAATGTTATATATCTGATGTTAGCCACTCTGAGCCCTATTTCAACCGGCAAGGGCGGGATATAAATAAAAGTTATTATTATTATTGTTACTTGTTATTATTCCTTTGTAAGAAAATATGAAATAACGTAAAACCATTTTTGCAGGAGGGGGATCAATGGGGGGGGGTGACAAGAAATTTTCCACCCTGGGTACCACCTGACCTTCCTATGCTTCTGACTGCAGTACTACCAACTAGAGAATAGAAGAAGAAGAAGAAGAAGAAGAAGAAGAAGAAGAAGAAGAAGAAGAAGAAGAAGAGGAGGAGGAGGAGGAGGAGGAGGAGGAGGAGGAGGAGGAGGAGGAGGAGGAGGAGTTTGGATTTGATATCCCGCTTTATCACTACCCTAAGGAGTCTCAAAGTGGCTAACAATCTCCTTTCCCTTCCTCCCCCACAACAAACACTCTGTGAGGTGAGTGGGGCTGAGAGACTTCAAAGAAGTGTGACTAGCCCAAGGTCACCCAGCAGCTGCATGTGGAGGAGCAGTGATGCGAGCCCGGTTCCCCAGATTACGAGTCCACTGCTCTTAACCACTACACCACACTGGCTCAGGTGCTGGTGTTTCAGAACCATCAGAGCCCAAGCTTGGTGGTTCAGAGCCTACAGAATCTGAGGCTGGTGTCCTAGAGTCTGAGCTGGATCCCTCGTGGATGTTGACCCCTAACTGATCAGAGGATGCTACATCTGCTTAACAGCATAGGAACATGCCAGGGATAAGGAAACAGAAAGGCAAAGATGCAGGTCAGGTGGCTAACCCTTTAAGAGCACAGTCTTCAGGCCAAGAGGGTGGAGTTTATGAAGGAACGGTTGGAGGGACTCATAAGACCTTGGTTCACCCCCAGCCCTTATTGCTCATTCTGAGCTATCCCTGGTACTGCAACCACCAGCCTTGACTCCATAAGTGTTTGATATGCACAAGACAAAACACCAGTAGGAGCTGGATAGAGACAACTCCCCAACTTTCTGCTTCTTTCCCCCTCAGGTCAAGAAGTGTCTTCAGAATATTTCTTTCCATTTTTTAATGAAAATCTCAGAAACTGTTGAGTATGACTGTAAGAGAGCATGCTATTAAAACCCAATGCTTATGACACATTTCATTGGGATTGAATTATTTATAAACAAAAAAAAAATCCATGTCCACTCTGAAGATGAAAATTTGCCTCCCTTTCAACTGTGAAAACAAGGCCTTATGTTACAAGCACAAATGGGCTTTTAACTTGAAACACTTCTTCAACCTGGTCTGTTCCATGGACACAGTAGTACCCTATCTGTGTGGTGTATAACTAGCTAGCAAAACAGGTAGCCAATGTCAATTTTACAAATAAGTTACTGTCATTTATAAGACGTAATTGTCACTTTTGCATGGCACTAGCTACAGACCTGGAACCTCAGTTCAGTCTTTAGTAGCTGCTGAGAAACTAAATGGCTCTGCAGTGCTTCTAAATGAGATATATCATCTTTTGACCATGAAATGTGTTTGCTTTTAATAGCCATGTAGGCATTCAAGAGATGTAGTAGTTTGTACCTGTGCAACATTGTGATGAGTGAGATGTGCCTGCCACACATGGCTATAACTAGAATTGGAGAAGTGGGGGGGGGATATGATCTGTTCATAACCCCATAGGGCAAGTTCAGATATCAAATATTAGACATGTCATCAGAGAGGCATGCCAAACATGCAATCTTTGGCCCTAGCTCATATTTTGAATATTTTCTAAGGAGATAGTGAGCTACACTCTTGCATAATGCCAAAGCTTGCCCAAGAACCAAGGATGATCACCATGCCCATCAATCAAAGAAAAATGCTGTCATGAAATATCCTCAGCATTAGAAGTGGGTAATGTATATCAGCTATTAGTCATCATTAAAGGTGGGAAGTGAGAGCTGGACCATAAAGAAGGCTGATCGCCGAAGAATTGATGCTTTTGAATTATGGTGCTGGAGGAGACTCTTGAGAGTCCCATGGACTGCAAGAAGATCAAACCTATCCATTCTCAAAGAAATCAGCCCTGAGTGCTCACTAGAAGGACAGATCCTGAAGTTGAGGCTCCAGTACTTTGGCCACCTCATGAGAAGAGAAGACTCCCTAGAAAAGACCCTGATGTTGGGAAAGATGGAGGGCACAAGGAGAAGGGGACGACAGAGGATGAGATGTTTGGACAGTGTGCTCGAAGCTACTAACATGAGTTTGGCCAAACTGCGAGAGGCAGTGAAGGATAGGCGTGCCTGCCGTGCTCTGGTCCATGGGGTCACGAAGAGTCAGACACGACTGAACGACTGAACAACAAAAAGGTGGGAAGTAGTAGATCAATTGAAATCCATAGATTTTAAATTAATCAGAACTAAACAAGTCCATTGAACTAAACAAGTCCATTGGAGCATGTCTTGTCCATTCTAAGCACAGGCAGTTTTTTGTTTGTTTGTTTGTTTGTGTGTGTTTATTAAATTTGTATACCACCCTTCATCCATAGATCTCAGGGTAGTTCACAACATAAAATATTTGTACTCCATCACATGGCCCAATGGGATTGGAGGGTAGGTGACATTAGGTTCCACTCATTTTTCCAAGAGCTCAGCATGCGTCAAACTCTCTCACTGAAATCAATAGGACTTATGTGCTTGACTTTGACTAGCTCAAATCCCAACTAATTTATTACAAACTGTCCCCTCAAGACACAATTTAAGAATTAAACCAATTTATTATATTTGCAGCAAAAAGAAAAAAAGGGCATGATCTTCACCATTACTCATTTTTTCTCCAATCTAGATATTTCCTTGTTTCTTCTGTCAAGTATCTCAGAAATGGGTCCTGGGGAAATCACTCCTCAAAGTTATGGAATTAATAGAAATACTTCATTTCACTGTATCTATTTAAAAGGAATATTTAACATGAGGAATACGTTTGGAAGTTTAGCTTTAAAGCAAAGGGTGAAACCCCTAATTATAATCTGGACTCTGAAGCATCTAATCTTCTCCCAGCTATGTAATGAAAAGCTTATGACTCTGTCAACAGTAGCTGATCAGTACTAAAAGTGAAGCTGTATAGCTCATTCCCTTAAGCAGAAAGAGCTTTTTGACCACACCAGAGACAGACTCTTAGATTCATGCAATTAGCACAGCAGCACAAGGACTAAAGCCAAAAATAATTAAATAGGTTTCCAGGCCCTCAATGTACAGACCTGGAGGTTGGTCTTCACAGCAGGTTAATGGGGAAGTGGGGAATACAGTGCACACAGTGAAGAAGAAAAACATTACCTTTCTCTTCCTAATGTTCTTATTGAGAGCAATTTAGACTGTATAAGTTTATAATTCAATTTAGTTTTCCTCTTTTTATCTCATCCTTGTAGAGATGCGATTTAAACAAAAGACAGAGAGCGGAAACGGGTGGCCAAGAAATAGATGCTGTTTTCAATCTTCTGCTTGTGGAAAGGGCTTCTTCATGGTCACACCTAAACTTTGGCAGAAACTTTGCCTGCCAAGGGAGGCTCATCGCAGTCATTTTCTGACGGCTTTCTGCCACTGTGCTAAGACATTTCTTTTTCCTCAGGTCTCAGGCCTGCTGAGATGTTGATTTTAATTTCCCTTAAGTATTAATTCAGCCTTTGCCAACTTGGTGCCCTCCAGATATTTTGGACTACAAATCCCTTCAGCCTCAGTCAGTACAACCTGATGGGAACTGTAGTCCAAAGCATCCGGAGAGCACAAGGCTACTAAAGGCTGTGCTAATCTCCACCTTTGAGGGGCTCCAGAGAGTTTTGAAGACACCAACAACTTAGGTGAGGCTTTTGTGTCTTGGATAAAGGAAATGCTTCCTGATGCCATTATACAAGCAGCCCATACCAAGAAGATACACAGAGCACTTCATCCCAAACTAAAGAATGGTGAACCCCCGAGAGACATTATTGTTTGCTTTGGCTCCTTCATAAATAAAGTAATTTTATTTCAAAAGTTCAGAACTTTGGGGGGGGGGAACGGTAAAAGAAAATTCAACAATAATGATCTACCTGGATCTCTGCACAGGAATGCTGCAATGCAGATGTGAACTTAAAAGTTACACAAAAGGTTACACTACAGCACTCAGTGAAACAGGCATAAGGTACTACTGAAGGAGGTTAATGTTCTATGGGTCCACAGGAAGCTATTTTATTCCAAATCAGACAATTAGCCACTAAGTTTTGTCTACAATGGCTGGTGGTGGCTCTCTAGGTTTTCACAAAGAGGCATTTCATAATCTTCCCTGGAGATGCCAGGGATTGAACCTGAGATCTTTTGAGTGTGCTGAGCTGCAGAAAAAGGACTAGCCCAGAAGAGCAGGCATGCTACTGGCAGCATTATTTGGGTGTCTGAATGAATGGGAACTTTTGAATGGGTTAACTAGAGTCTTACAGTGGGGGTCAAACTTGTTAGCTTGCCCGAGAAACTAGCTTGGAAAAAAGCATGTCTGTATGGTACAGTTCTTATACTCCCCCAAAGCTCTCTACCACCTCCCAACATTTTCTGGGCTGCTGCCAAGTGGCCTATCTCTCCCTTTCATTGCAATAAGGAGAGAAACTAACACAATAGGGGAATATGAACAGGCTAGATCTGACTGCATATTTTATGTATAATTCATAGTTTGGAAGGAAGACCACTGAAAAGGCTTAATACAAGCAATCTCTATTGCTTAATATAATAATTCATCCAAATACCTACATTTCAGCAGCATTTTGTTAATGCATGAAGCAAATTGTTAGGGCTGCACTATTGGATTTTTCTCTCCAGTGGAGACAATGGTGCTGATAACACCAAGCCATGACCTCACCAACAACGGAATGAGTCCGTCTAACACACAATACAGGAATAACAACCTTTTTTCATTCAGAACAGTGGGTGGCTTTTCTTTTCTATTTTTTTCTTTTGCAGATTAGGAACAGGTAATTTCAACAGAAAGAAACAGCAAGGGGGAAAACAACAACTTTCCTGAGCAGTGACTAAAATGTCAAACAAAGACAAATGAATTGCTCCCCTAAAGGGAAAGACACAAAATGTGGCTCATGGACGTTGCAGCCTTTCCCCTTAAATTGTCCTTGCCAGCGCTGCCATCACCAGCACGGCTGTGCATTTCTTTCTACTGCGTGGTATCTGCGTGGAGAGGAACAAAAGCACAGAAGCTGCTCGTAGACATTGGCACATGACACTGACAGGGCTGAAAGTGAAATCAGACACACTGTTGTGTGTGGAAGTGCTTTGGAGGTGCATTATCTGCCCTCAAAACAAATGGCATCAGAGAGCTCTGAGCTGTGCTTTCCAACCACACCCACCAACTTAGAATATTTATTTGTCTTCATTCCAAGACAGAAGTCAACGTTGAAATGTAGTGCAAAAGAAACACTGTACAAAGTATGTTTCTGTGGCATCCTGTGGATCCAAAACCAAAATTCTTGGAAGGGCTGTGTAGGTGGTTCAAACTCTATTTGTATGTCTTTTTAAATACTTTCTAAATTTGCTGTATCTATATAAACCAGGGGAGGCAAACTAAGGCCCAGGGCCCAGATTCAGCCCAATTGCCTTCTAAATCCAGTCAGGGAATCAGTATGTTTTTACATGAGTAGAATGTGTCATTTTATTAAAAATGCATCTCTGGGTTATTTGTGGGGCATAGGAATTCGTTCATTTCCTCCCAAAAAATATAGTCCGGCCGCCCACAAGGTCTGAGGGACAGTAGACCGGCCCCCTGCTGAAAAAGTTTGCTGACCCCTGATATAAACATTACAATACATAGCATTTCAACAATTACAACAATTGTTACAGCAGCAAGTACCTCAATTGTTGCAACAACAAGCATCTCAACAATTACAGGCAGAAGACCAACAAGGTTTAAACTTTGAATGCACCATCCAGCAAGGGTTGATGGGCTACAGCAGGGGGAGTTTGAACATATGGATCAGGCCCATGGCTCATCGGCACTGAAAAACATTTGATGCACAGTCAAACACTGAGATTAAGAGTCTCCTATGCTACCAGCTGAGCTATCCCAGGCAACATGACTTGATTAAGATGATTTTTGTATTCTTACCAAACTCCTGGTCTGAAAAAAGTTTATGATCTCACCCTTCCCTGTTTCTGCAACAAAGAAGGCTTCTTTTGTCACTCTAAAAATAAGCACTATTTTTCTCCACCTTGTCAAGAGAATTATTCTCTCCACCCCACCCCTTTCCATTCAGGAGCAAGCCTGAAGTACTAAGATATATTTTCCATGCAATGCCTTTTAGTAAATACTTCCATTAAACACCAATTATTTCTCCTCTGTCTCAAGTCAGGGAAGAAATTAGACTTGTGTTTGCTTCTTCAAGCCTTTAGCTCTAAAAACATAGCCAGAAAAAGTATTTGCTTAGTTCACTGAGGTTTAGGGAAGGTTGATCTTACTCAGTCAGAGATGTTTAATTTCAGTAGGAACATTGAGTGAAATTACTCTTGAGACAGAACAAACACAAGTGACAGAAGGAAGCCCACCAAGGCACTCCCAAATTATATTTGAGGATGGACCTCATAGTTATAGATGCAAAACCATGGACAATAAGTCCTACTGAAACTGAAAAAAACCCTCAGAGACTCCTAGTGCCAACTTTGAAAAAGCTAAGTACCGTACATAATGGTAGCTTACTGTTAGAAAATGACAAAAAGGTAAGATATGAACCATATCTCAACTATTTCAGAGACCCAGTGTTCTTCATTAGATTCTGAAATTAGATTCCTCCCCCTAGATATGGGTATGTGGCTATAATGTCCAAATATACATGGATTTCTCCATACAAAAAGTGGGTTCTTGCCTAGCTTTTCTAACTTATGTACTTCCACACTAACACCAACCGTAAACTACTTCACTTTTCTACTGTGTATATATATGTCACAACTTGTATGGAGTTAAGCTACTTTGTTTTGTTACCATCTCAAGAGAAGAGTAGTGGCTATCCCATGGTCCTATGACTAAAGTAAGAAGGGTCCTACTTTTGCAAGACAGATAATTGCTATTTTTGTCCAGGAAGAAGGCAGAAGTAATTAAAGTTACAGGTAGGTAGCCGTGTTGGTCTTCCGTAGTCGAAACAAAATAAAAAATCCAGTAGCACCTTTGAGACCAACTAAGTTTGTTATTGGTATGAGCATTGGTGTGCATGCACATTTCATCAGATAGATTTTTTTTACTTTTCTAGAAGTAATTAAATACACTTTAAAGTTCTCTATTGTCACCACTGATCAAAACTTCTATGTGGCCATTTAGCAGTATCTTATCTATCACTATTGAAACTAATACCTTAGTAATTCATTCATGGGTCTGATTTGCATACCTGTTGCTGGAAACCATAGGACAGGGGCGCCAATTCCTAGGGGCCGAGCACTTTTGGGCTCCTCCCCAATATATTTTGCGAGGGGACCAGGCCACCACAAAGTCCAAAGGTGGCGGGAAGCAGCCCCAGGCCGGTAGCGACCAAAGGAAGCAGAGGCGTGGCCATAGAAGCCGTGCTGCCGCCATGCTCAGCTCCTCCTGAAGAGGCCGAGCACAGAGCTGAGCATGGCAGGGCTTCAATGGCTGTGGCTCCTTCTCCTCCTGCTGCCATGGAGGGGAAGGAGGCAGGAAGCAGCCCTAAGCTGGTGGTGGCTGCAGGAGGAGCTGTGACCATTGAAGCCATGCTGCTGCTGCTCTGCTGCCACACTTGGCTCCACCCACAGCTCCTCTGACGTACTGACACCATGCGTGGCGTGCCACTGCCCCCCCATTCTTCTTCAGAAGGTGGTGCCTCTTCCACAGGAGGAGAGAGTGCTCTCATGTTTGCATCCTGCTTGTGGGTTTCCCACAGGCATCTGGTTGGTCACAGTGAGAACAGGACACTGAACTAGTTGTGCAATTGGCCTGATCGGACATGACTGAATGACTGAACAAAAACAACAGGCTCTTCTGGTGTTCTTCAACTCAGAGATAAGCATCTATGAGAGCAGAGACTTCCAGTTTCAGAGCACATCCAGGAACACAGGTTTGATCTTTCTCCGTTTGCCTCTGCTCTGCACTCCTCACACAGATAAATGTGCGAGAAAGTGGTTGAAGGGAACCCATGTGCTGATCCTTTGTCCTTGGAGGTTGCTCTTTTGTATTCAGATGGTCTGTTTTCGCTTTTAAATAGTTTTAGCATTTAATTAACTTTAATGATCCTTTTGCAGTATCAGTCTATTTTCCGTGGATACACAATGGGCTATTAGTGGGAGCTTTAAAAAAATGTTTCAAGCCTAAGGCGGGTGTGATTTCTTTCTTTTCTTTTCAACAGAAGAAAATAAGTGTTTGGAAATGCACAACAAACATATGCCAATTTCTTGAAGTCGGCTGAGTGATGTGAGATATAAATACTAGACAGGCTTAACATTGTTGGGGGGGGGGTTGTAGAAGAAGGCATTATTATTCTCCACTATAAAGAAAAAAAGAGGAAAAAGTCCCCCTCTGGTTAGGATTACCATCTATTCATACTGATAAAATGTCTAATTACCTAGCTATAAGGATATGCTTTATTAAGTAAAATAATCAGAAAGGGGTGTTAAAGAAAATAACAAAAATGTGACTTAACAAAGGCAGCCACACTGCTTTTTCCAAGGCAGGACTCTCCCCATCTGGGATAACATCCATTGTGGAAAGAAAAATAAAAAAACCTCGGGGAAAAAACTCTTTTCTGTATCTCACAGATTTGAGGGAGGAAAATCAGTCTTCTAAAGCATGGGTCACTCACAGGGTGAAGTGTTTGCAGCATCTGGTTTTACACTGTATAAAAATAATTACCCATCCTCTCTTTCTCTCAAAAAAAGCTCCACCCTCCTCAGAGTCCAGGGGCTAAAGCATTGGGACATTGATCTGGAATAAAATGGGAAACATTGGAAAACTCAAAGACTCCAAGTGGGTGGCTGTAAGGAAATAATTCACATACTCTGCAGGAGGAGTTGTGCTTCAAACAGCAGCAAGCCACCTTTGACATGCTAAGAAACAGCTTCTCCATTTACTTATTTTGCTGTAGATATTTCTCCACAAAGGCATTCCTGGAGGCACTGTGAAGAGAGAATCTCCCACAAACAGACTAATGTTTAAAAAACAAACACAAAGCTATAAGATGAGGCTCTACAGAGAGTACTTTTAACAGGAAACTTCCAAATACTCTTTAGTGCTTCAGATTACATTAGCTTGAATTTTTAACAAGGGGTAACACAGCCTACTGTGCACCAGCTGTTGCAAATGAGGTTGCCAATCAGTGTTTTTAAGATTTCTGGCACAAGCACATTCTCTGTGACTTTGACTCAGAGTAGGTTCTGTGTTTATTACATTTTTGAGGAAGCTATGTATAAATGAACATGTAAATTCCTGATGTGAGTTGTATCGCAGCAACATCTGGTGGGTCAAACATTCCCCACACCTGTTCTAGGGAACTTAAATAAGGGCAGCTGATCCCATCATTTTATACCTATAACAACCCCATGACATAAGGTGAAGAAGGGATCTCTCAGCTCCACCTACACAGCTTTGTGGGTGTCCTCTCCCCTCCCCGCCATCCAAACACAGCACGCTAGTCTCCTCAAATCATGTCAATTTCTCTTCTTCTCAGTTTCTGTTCCCCCCCCCCAACGTAAATTCACTTTTCTATGTTTCCACATTAGTCCATGATTTTTAAAGGCATCGTGAAAATTCACCTGCACCTTCGTGCACATTTCTCCTAATATACATATTTTTCAATGCAATGTACACAAAACAAAAAACACCCTAATATAATTGTGTGTACTCTTTTCACTAATGTCTGCATTTTTGTACATGTGCATTTCTGCTCACATCTGTTGGTAGAACTGCTCCACAAAATTCATAAAATTCAGAGATGTGCAAGTTCTGACGGGTAGCTGCATTTCAGTTCACGTGTTGTTTCTGGAAGTGCAAATTAGGAAGGTTTGTATTTAATACCCAAACGGATCTAGTTCCTCCTGCGTTTCTAGTTCTGCACCACACCGGTTCTTGCCCTTCCATGCATGCTGCTGCACAGTATATTTGAGTCTTCTGGAGACTCAAGGCCCCATCTAATGCAGGTGCCAGTGTCTACTATTTTATACTGCTTTAAATTGTGTGTATAAATAACTTTGGCACCATTTGAATGCTATCATTTAAAAGAATGCTTTGACAGGGCAGCCTCTTTCTTATTTTATTCCTTTGAAACCACAGCTGGATGTAGGGATTTCTTTATCTTTATAAACGTATCAGGCACATTACCACATCAAAGCTGTGATCTCATCAAGAAATACAAACCAGGGGATTACACGTAATGCCTGCATGAACTATACAGGAAAAATCCCCCCAATCCAATGTTAATTTGTGAAAGATAAAGAACACTTCTGGGTTCTTAAATAGGTAATCCAGGGTATAAGTACCTCAGGATCACATACAGCTTGATCCTATTGTCTTCTTAAAAATAAGTCCCACTGTGTTCGGTGGAGTGTAATCCTAAACTCTGTTAACTTCCTGTGAAGATAATGGATGAGGTAAATTTTAAATGTATGGATGTTGCTATGAAATGAACTCTGCATGGTATGAAAGTAGTTAACTATGTGAGGGGGCAGTTGTTGTTTTTACTCCTGGCTATGTGGGTTCCAGTGACACTTAATCTGTTGCTAATGTAGCAAGTGATGTTTTAGTTAAACAGCCTTTATATGAGGTGGGAGCATCCGAAAATAATTTATGATGGGTCATTTTGTGGAGATTTCATTCAAACTTGTTGGCCCATAATTATAAGTCAATGAGGGTCCATTGGAAACATGGTGATTGGTTAGACAGTTCTGGCTGGACACCAATATAAAGCAGGTTCAGCACTGTCTGCAGGTCAGTCAATTTTTAGTAGACTGTAATAGTAGGTTCAGTTAGGGGTCCAAGAAGAGTAGTAGCAGCTGAAGAAGAGTGAAGTCATAGGGTTGCCATACGTCCGGGAAAACCTGGACATGTCCTCTTTTGAGGGGCCAACATGCCCATCCAGGCAGATTTTTACATTTCAATGTAAACGTCTGGGGTTTGGGGGGGGGGCTTGGGCTTGGGCAGCTCAGACTGAACTGGCAGTGGCTCAGGCTGTCCTCTTTTTTGCTCTTCAAGATATGGCAACCATAAGTGAGGAGCTACCCTGGGGTCTGAAATCACTGAAGACAGAAGCTAAGAAGATCTGCTGCATAGGAGAACACTTAGGGCAGGCTTCCTCAACCTCGGCCCTCCAGATGTTTTTGGCCTACAACTCCCATGATTCCTAGCTATAAGGACCAGTGGTCAGGGATGATGGGAATTGTAGTCTCAAAACATCTGGAGGGCCGAGGCTGAGGAAGCCTGAAATAAACAAATATGGTGGTAGGGAACACCTCAAGTCAATGCTGAGAAAATATGGGGTTACCAGCTTCTTCCACGATCGTTAGCATTCACCATGCTGACTGAGATGCCTCCACCAAGAACTTCTTCCAAAGCGCAGCAGTATGGATAGACTTTTCTCTTCCCCATCAGTGGCCCTACAGTGACACCCATTGATTCCATCCTCACTATCTGCTGCTGCTCCTGTAAATGTTCTTTAACGACGAGGGCCTGACTGCATGTGACATTAACAACACAATTAGCAATCATGCCGTGAGGTTTTAAAATTTGAAAACAGGTTCATCATTTTTATAGATTTATTTTTAGATGGTATTTAACACTGAGGCAGCTTAATCATATATACTCAATAGTGAACCGATCTTGTTGGAGATATAGGATGCCTAATGCTGACATTTTACACATCCTTTGGAAATGTCCCAGATTAAGAACATTCTGGTCTGATATCATTAAGGCAATTAAAATTATCATGGGGAATATTCTACCCTAGTGAACCACTTATTCTTTTAGGATATATCAAAGAAGTATAGCCAAAGCCAAAGAAGCCATACAGAGAAACAGGTAAGTGACACAGAAAGAGTCATTGGAACAACTAAACTCAATAGCACATCAAAAACTGGTTGTGAAAGTCCCCCCCCATTTGAAAAGCAGTTTACCTGGCTGCATAGAGAGCTGCCATTGAGGGGAACAAAGGCCACCCCCTCCATCACTTGGGTTCACAGAAGAATGTATTGTAGTTTTTGAGGGGGTCAGTCTGGATGATATTTTAGTTTAAAGCATTCAATGGAAATACATGGTGACAGCGGAACTATACGGGGGTAAAGAAAGCAGATGAGTATCTCAGCTACTATGTAGGCTGTTCCACAGGAGTGTGGGTGGGAGAGATGAGCTTGTGGTGTTACTTGCACACAACATAATCCACTACAAACTGTGGGGAGGGGGAATTTCCCACACAATCAGGAATGATTTTCCATTCTGAAAAATCTTACTTGAAGCCAGTCCCTGATGACTGAAGTTTCTCACTGTATGCAAACCTTATTTTCCATTTCATCTTGCTGCTAAGAAAACACTTATTATTCTAAAAATAACCCACAGGGAATATGAGGGAGCAATTGAGCTATATCCCCCCGCCTTCCTGAGAATTACCGGTAAATTTGTTCCACAACACAACTGAAACCTTACAGTGCATAGAGAGAACAGCTTGCATTCCTCAAAATTCCTGGGGTTGAGGCATCATTTTAAAGACAAACTATATTATGTAACCTAAGAAGTTGAAAGAGATAAAGTAAAAGTTGAGACCGTTCAGATTAAGTGGGGGAGGGAAGTGCTTTAAACTTTGGAAACAGATAACAGATGCTTTTGTGCCTGAGAAAAACCCAACAGGAAGACAATGGGGATGGGGAGGGAACTCCTTAGGAATTCTCTGAGGGATCTCCAATTACCGCTTCTTTCAGAAAGAAGCTGTCATGGCCGTACATATTTCATGCTCTGTGCATCTTATCACTGCTTGTGACCAACAGCAGGCAATAAGCTCATAAGACACCTACTGAATGCTGTGGCTTATGTAGAGTCGGTGGTGAAAGGGGAAATGTTCTGTGCTTATTATGTTTGGCAGATGCCCGATTCATCCACCTGGACCATTTCATTAAGCCCAGCTTTGACTGGGTAAATTAGAATTCAGTTGTAATTTTGAAAACAGCAGAGACTTCCAGGTCTCATCCAATCTTATACATTTCTTTGAGCATTTAACTGGGGGTAAAGCCCGTAGAACATAGAACCTCTGAATAAACAGGCACAGGATTGTGCTGTTAGAAAACGTACAGTATTTGAAAATAACAAATAGGCTCTGGTCAGGGCACTGTTCCACCAGGTTGCTAGATTCCCACATTATCCATACTTTCTTTTAGGATCAAATCAGATGAGACTAGTAAATGGCATTTTTAAAGGAAATAGATGTTGTGGGAGGAGGGGCCCAATCTAGATCAGGATCCTGCTGAGAGTATGATGCCCATTTTTGGCACCTTTCTCTTGTGCATATTGGGTCAAGATCTTGCCCCAGGGGGGGGAAAAACATTTTCTTCAGGTCTATGATCCTGTGCAGAATTCCAAAATGCACATTTATGGGTGCTGTACCTGAAAAAGTGATTTTCCCGGGTCTGCAATCTCACACGGATCACGTGACTCACACAGGAAACGGAAATGGAAGATGGTGTCCCAGGTTTGGAGGGCATGCGACTGCCACAAAATGATTTTTGAATACCACTAACTACAAGTACTTTTACTTTTCTCTCCAGCACTCTGTTTCTAACTCAACTCCTGCATACTCAATTTACGGCTCCATAATTAGGTGCACCTGCTTGTCAATTAAGTTACATCCTTGCTGAAGCATTTTGCTATAGCTCACTGCACTGGAGCAATTAACCCCCACCTTGACATCCATCAGCAACTCACTGTACATGCTTGCTTGAATATAGGCTACAAAACTATATCACAGGATAGCCATTTGTGGGTAGAATGCAATACCATGGCAAGATGGTACATTCCCAAGAATTTATTACTACAAAATTATTATCAGATGGAGATCTGGTCCGGATCAATTTCTGCTGGCCTAAATTATTAAGACTAAGAGTAAAGCTGCAAAGATTGTCATGTGCTTGAGAGATACAAAGTGTCCACTATAATGGGGATGAGGAGTTTGTGACCCCCTAAGTATTGTTGGATTCCAACACCCATCAGCTACAGCAAGAATGGACATTGGTTAGGGATGATGAGAACTGTAGTCTGACAACATATGGAGAGCCACAGGATCCCCATCCCTGTACTATAGACAGTTATTCCACTCGGAAGATGGGGGGAGGCACCAAATCTCAGTGAGAGAGCATAGGTTTTGCATGCAGAATGTCAATCTTTGGCATGTAGAGTTGAAAGCATAAAGTAGCAAGTAATGGGAAACAGCCCTGCCTGAGACACAAGGCAGCTGCTGTTGAAATAAAAGTTAACCACAAGTTCAGCCTCTCTGCTGCCCAAACAGCCCAAGTTGCCATGACACTGTCATCTGTCCTTCACTACACCAAACCAGACCAACACCAGGACCTGAGAACTTGTTCCTTTTGCCCCAGTAGGTCTAGATTGAGGGCAGGCAAGTTCTGATTGTAAACCTCATGTACGTGCAAAACCAGGAATTTACAAATTTAATAACTGCCCTGAGCACTGTTGCCACATGGAAGCTGTTTGCAATAGAGTGGATTGATTTAAAGCAAGCACACATAAATCATTTAAATAATTCACCAAGGGGAGGGGGAATCCCAATTGAAATTGCATTGTTTCAATCAAGTTTCTTCTTTTTAGAATATATAGAGTTGCTATAGCAATTAAAACATAATTGTTTGCATCTAAGTAAAGCCTTTATAAAACTAATTTAAAAACAACAACAAACCTTTGGTCATGGAACTCATTTGCACTTCAGATTGAATTGTATCTGCTTAAAGCCTGATGGCTGCTTGTAGATATTAAGTAAAAACCCTGACTTAAAGAATAAGGTTTCAGTCCTGTGCACACTATTCGGAATGAGGTTCCTCAGTGCTCTCACACTTCAGCTTATGTTTTTGACACCCATAGGCATATAATGACTTTGCTCATCAGAATAAACATAGCTCTCCTGAGTGACCAATGTACTTTCCGAGAAGAAGCAGAATGTTAAATAAACAAAATTTTATCTGCCTCAAACCATATTTGATTGCATTTTTAACAAGTATCTTAGCAAGCCTATGAGCAATGACTATCTTTGATGTGGTTAACAGCTATGATAAATTTATCTCTTTCATGGGTAAAATTAGACTCTCTCTCTCTCTCTCTCTCTCTCTCTCTCTCTCTCTCTCTCTCTCTCTTTCTTTCATATTAGCCATTTCTGAAATCATTCTGAAAACTGGTTCCAAAGCAAATAGATAATACTAAATATTCTCCCCATAATCTTCTCCACATGGAGCTAAGTGTTATGGAATGTAGTCCCAAGGCTAAAATGCCAACAGAACCCTGTGGCAAGAGAAGTGAATGTATACCATTGTCCACATTATGTCCCCAAATGCCTTTGGAATATATAACATATAAAGTTAGCACAGAAATGTCAGGTAAAACATCTGGAGCTGGAGCTAAATCCAAATTGAACTTTTTAAAAGTTGCAGTAATATGCAGAAAGTTTTTGTTTTGTAATTTGGGGAGAGCAGGGCAGCCTGGTTCTGGGAAAGGAGAGGTATGGGTGGGTGGGTGGGTGGTGCAGGCAAGATAAGGGGCACATGGCACAGGCAGTTAGTGACTGTGCTGTGTGCCAACCCCTCCTGCAACCTAGAAAAATGTCATTGTCCTCTCAACCAACCCTTGGGTCCGTGGCTGCAGTTGCTGAGTGGCAGGTTGGCTCTGATCTGATGAGGAGGCTGATCATCACAGGATGATCATCTGTAGCACAGAGATCTGGGTGGGTAAGCAGGGTGGAGTTGGTTTCAGCCAGCTGTGCCCATCTGGGTACTCAGGGGAGCATCAGGGCAGATTTGAGGGTCAGAGATAGGGAGCTGCTCCAGTCCATAGAGTTTCTCTCTTCCTCTCTCTCCAGGCTCTCTGTGCAGCTGATGTGTGTTCCTGGCATTGGGCAATTGGGACAGATCAGATATTCTGCTGGCTTACCACCCACCTTGCTGCCCAGCAGTCTCCCAGTCTGAGCTGACAGAGCTGGTCTCAGAGGCAGTGAGGACTTGCAGAATGCTGGTTTGGGGGATTTGGGGTTTTCAACATCTATGCTGAGGCAACTGGGTCTGGGCTGGGTGGTTCATGGCTGCCATGATGACCATGGAGCTGTCCCAACATGTCTTTGGCCCAATGCATGTGGCAGGCCACACTCTGGACCTTGTTCTCTCAGCTGGGCAGGAAGACGGTGATCTGAAAGTCGGGGATATTGACATCAGTCCCTTGTCATGGTCAGATCACTTCCTGTGGAGATTCAGGTATTCATCACCTTTTCCCTTCTGCAGAGGTGGAGAACCTAATAGGGTGGTCTGTCCTTGGAGGTTGATGGATCGGAGCAAGGATCTAGATGGTTCTAGGGGATAGATCCAATGGGTTTCCACACAGCTCTGGGGGATTTTCTGTTGAAGCCCTGGCTGATGTCTAGTACATCCAAATGGCTTTGGACAAATGACATTCTCTCAGTCTCATCTATCTTATAGGTTTGCTGTGAATATAAAATGTGATTAGACTCCACATTTGCCCTTATCTGCTTGAGGGTAGGATTAAAAATATGCTAAATAATGAGTATGTACACCAGTTGATGGCAATAATATGTTTTGTCAGTTAAGGCACCCTCCAGTAATGCAGGTTGTTGTTGTTTTTTTAAATGAAAATAAACACAGTGCACTTGTGATCACTGCATCAGTTTTACTAACTAGTTAATGCATCTCTTGCTTTTTCATGCCTCTTATACATTCATATAGTACTTATGATGAGTACCTATCCCATTTATCATTTTCACACCTAACCATTGCTTCTTCCTTTCATTTGTCCATCCATACCACTGATAACATACATTACAAGCTGTTTCAGAGACAGAAAGTTTTGTCATCAACTTTCGCCCAATCCAACCGTTTGTTTCTTTTAAAAAATACTTATTTTTATCTATTTCCTTATGTCTTTCTTCTATCATGAAACCAAAGACAGCGTACATTTGGTTCCCAACCAGCTACTCACGCAGGCACTGACCAGACCCAGACCTACTTAGCTTCAGCAAGATGGTGGCCTCATGTACCTTCAGAACAAACCCTGTGAAAAGTGTAATAAAAAAACAACAACAATGCAGCAAGTATAGACAGACTGAACATCAAAATTAGGAAGAAGGCAGGAGCATGTATTTTCTGGTTCAGAGTGGAGGGAAACCCCAGAAGTGCACATGAAACTCTTGGTAGCTTGAAACCCAATAAAAATTATTTGGTTTTTTTTAAGGGGGGGAAGTGCTACAGAAATAAAAGCAGCCAAAATGAGAAAAGTGTATCAGATGCAGGATGCAGAAGCTGAGGGGCTGTGCTGTTTTCCCTACGTTATGCCCATCTAGCTCAGCATCCTGTTCTCCCAAAGGCCAGATACCTATGGGAGTAGAACCTGAGCACAACGCCACAACCACCTCCTGTGGTTTCTGGCCATTGGTATTTAGAAGCGTACTGCTTCTGACCATGGAAACAGAACATAGCCATTATGGCCAATAGCCATTTATAACCTTCTCCTCCATGAATTTAAAGCCATCAAAGTTGGTGACCATCAGTGTCTTCTGTGGGAGTGGCTTCCATAGCTTAACTAGGCACTGTGTGAAGAAGCACTTTCTTTTGTTTCTCTTCATTCTCCCAACATTCAGCTTCATTGGGTGTCCCCTAGTTCCAGTATTATGAGACAAGGGATGTCTGGTGTCACTATGATATGATTAAAGATTTTTGGAGGAATGTCAAAGGACAAATTCAAGGACCAACAGTGCACACGAAAGCTCATACCAAGAACAAACTTAGTTGGTCTCTAAGGTGCTACTGGAAGGATTTTTTTATTTTTTATTTTTTATTTCATTTTGACTATGGAAGACCAACACAGCTACCTACGTGTAATTGCTACTAGGTGACATTGAACACCAGGTTCCACAAAGTTCCTTTGAAACTGCTTGGGTTCCGGTAGCAAAAATGTGGAAAACTGACAAGAGACTCCAGTACTAACAAGAGACTTCAGAAAGAAGCAAATTTGGAAAATTAGTGTTTATGAATAAAATAACAAGATGGAAGCAGATATGGGAGGATAGGATTCATTCCGTGGTGGAGCTTTCTTAGGGAGGAAATGGTTATTGTTGTTGTTGTGCTGGCATCAATATAAACCCAATGAGACAGTAAAAATGGAAGCATTAAGCATGAGTTAATGAACTGCTTCTAACTGGATGAATATTTATTATGGAACTGGAAAATGAAATAAAAGCAGGGGGCGGGGAATCAAAAGGGACAGCCTAAAATAACTTGCTTTGTTATTTGCATAAGGCACATTTTGAAAATCTGCCTCAAGGTTTTCCATCAAATGGTAAACTTTTTAAAAGATAAGCATAATCAGGAGGAAAAGGTCACGATGATTCTACTTCAGAAGACATGCCAGCTCCCCTTCATCCAAATAATCGCTACAATCTGGCTATTTCCTGAGAAGGGATTTAAGCTGTCCCATGTTTAATTAAAAGCAAACTCATAAAGATCTCAGTTAAACAAGTTGGATGTAAAATGTCTCTCAGCTTTGTTCTCATCTCTTTTGTTATTGCAGTTTTGTTTGATCACACAGACATCATGGATTTTTCTGTGAAAAAGCATTCTCCCCCCAGCTAAACACCAGACTATCTGCAGTGCTGAGCAGAATCCTCAAACTGCAAGCTCACTGTGGTGTCAACAGCTAATTAATTTCATTCCCATCCTCAGATTTCACAGTGCACTTGTTATATGAGTTACCATTGGTTACTGTGGCCTCATCCCATTATTCCCAATGTAAACGATGGCTTGCTGCTTTAGAGCTGCCTAGTGACAAACTCTACAAGGTCTCATGATAACTGTGAAATTAGCATGCATCTCTCAGTTGTCCCACACAAAATACATGATGCAAGTTACTGTCCTAGTTTCTAGAGAGGCAGATAACTTTTAAAGAGACGGTCTGCCACCACTGGAAATGCAAAGACGTCTATCGAGGGAAGAAACGTGGGACAATAGATAGCATCTTCAGTGAAATGCGATGGAATAAGGACACATCTGTAAAACAGCTGCCCTGTGATATATATTGTTCATCATTTCTCTCTCTCTCTCTCTCTCTCTCTCTCTCTCTGTGTGTGTGTGTGTGTGTGCATACACACACACATACATACATACATACATATACACAACATATTCACATATATGTACCATAAATTCTGAGCTGTCAGAATATTCTAAAGCCATTGTTTGAATCTGATAATGACTCAGCTTTCTTACTATATTCAATAAATGAATTCCAGTATATTACATATATATATATATAATCTTTTTTTCTTTGAATCTAATATGAGTCCACTTAGCCATTCCCACATCAATTATTATGCTTTTGAGTATTGTGGAAAAGTGATTTCTCTACAACAAAAATACTGCCATAAAAGAAGGAACCTAGACTTCTCTGAAATGACCAAACACTACACATCTCTAGTGTGCACGTGAAAAAATATTTCTGCAGAGGCCATGTTACAGCAGAAAGGCAGGAAGAAGCTGGACTTGAATCAAAATAAGCAGATGCCCATTTTATTGCTGTGCTAACTGGAGCGTCATGTTTTATGCTTTTTGCTTTTCAAGCCAAATTCTCCATAAAATGAGAAAACATTACAGACCCTAACACTAATCCGTTGGACACTTGTAAGGCTGTACACTGCCAGAGACTCTTGAGCCCCACAAGTTATCATATAAAATCACTCTGTTCTGTCATCAGATTCCTCTGTAGTGTGTGGGTGCTATGATCAAATGACAGTAATTGATGATATAAAGCCTTTTACTAACCACAAGGGATCCTATGTGTAAATGTAATTAGATTTCTGGACTCCAGGATGTTCCTGGGATAGAGCGAACCTGTTTCACAGTCAAAAATATTAACCGAAGTGAGGGGAAACCGGTTCCCTGTTAGTTATGCGCCATGTCATCAGATAATTCTTTTGACACAATTAGCAAAGAGAGAAAGCTCTACTACCAAGAATGACTAAAAACAAATCTTTCTAATTACTGTAATTATGAGTTCTTATTTGGTGGAATATATAGCAAAGCTGGTTTCAAATCCCCTGCTGACACATTTCAAAATATTAAGTAACTTTTGCTCCAGAATAGCAAGCCAAGTTGCAATGACAATGGATGTTTTAAGGTAGACTATTATATACAGAGTGCCTGATCCAGAGAGATACACACGGAAATGAAACATAGGTTTGCTCATGAGCTGCTGCCCACCAAGCCTCCCTGTTTGGCCCATGGCATGACATCTTTTTTCTATTAGGTGGGGAACTGGATCTAGCCATAGGGCTGGACCCATCTCTGTCTTCAGTTTAAGGTTGGTCACAAATTACGGCTAGATCCAATTCCCTACCGGTGCCATAAATATGAGTTTTATTGCTGAGTTGCACTCTGGAGTATGTGAAGTGAATTCTTTTTATGTTTCTTATCCAATCCAGCCCCTGCATCCTGCTAATAGAAAAATGATGTCAAGTACAATGCCTGGGACCTTTATACAAGCTCCCCTCTAATTTTAGTTTGGGTTCCTCTGCCTTTTTGTTTCTCTTTAAGAAATATGGTCAATCATAGAGCTTGCCACATGGATTCTCCTCTTTTATTCCATCTTCACCTCCCCTCCTCATCTGTGTTGAGAACTGCTAGGAATTTCCCTGAATCCATCAGTTGAAATAAGAGCCCTCATTAGTAGCCCTCATTTGCACAGGTAGGGAATTTGAGCGTCTCTCAGAGCTTTTTTGTATTGTGCAACATCAATTTTTTTACATCTGAATTGGAAAATTTAACAATAAGGTATTGGGGCTATGCTCTGAGTGGTGGTTTCTAATATGGCACCTGATAGACCCATTTTATATTGCCTCAACTCACCTCCACATCCAGGTACAGTACTTGAAGCCCCACCACAAGTTAAGTAATTAAGTCTCACTTTCCCACCAACTCTGGCAGGCTTTTTCTATAAAAAACTGGGGCAGTAACCATAGTTCTCAACCTGCATTTTCAGCATCAACTCTACCGTAGTTTGTGAAAGCTTTAGCAGTTGTCAAATGCTGTTCTCCATGACCCCAGTCACTGTGGCAGCTCTGTCTGTGATATTTACAGACAGTCCTGTGGCCTCCTGTAGCCAAGTATCTGAAGCCACCTCTTTTCTGAGTAATTTCATCACACTGGCTACCTTCGCCATTGCTTCCTCTTTGTCCCTTTCAGTGGCATGGTCCACCTCTCCACATATGAACTGATCTGGACCCTGCAATCATCATCTGAGGCTCATCTTCATGTGCCTCCTCCACAAGAGGTCTGGAAGGTGGCAACACAAGAACGGGCATTTTCTGTGGTGGCTCCCTGTTTGTGGAATGCTTTCCCCAGGGAGACTCACCTGGTGCCTTCATTGCATGTCTTTAGGAGCCATGCGAAAACATTTCTCTGGCTGATCAACATCCAATGCCCTTTTAAATGTGTTGTGGGAGGAGGGTTTATTCTCTCTCCCTCCCCCCCCCGCTTAGTTTTACTATGTATTTTGTAGTTTTATATGATGATTTTATGTTGTGAACCTCCCTGAGATCTGCAGATGAAGGGTGGTAAACAAATTCAATAAATAAAAACAGCAAGAAGAAGAAGAGTTTGGATTTGATATCCTGCTTTATCACTACCTGAAGGAGTCTCAAAGTGGCTAACGTTCTCCTTTCCCTTCCTCCCCCCACAACAAACACTCTGTGAGGTGAGTGGGGCTGAGAGACTTCAAAGAAGTGTGACTAGCCCAAGGTCACCCAGCAGCTGCATGTGGAGGAGCGGAGACGCGGACCCGGTTCACCAGATTACGAGTCTACCGCTCTTAACCACTACACCATGCTGGCTCCCTTGGGCTGATAATGGCCTTTATAGTGTGTTTGTGAGAGGGGGGTTATTGGTTTGTTTCTCTTTTATTATGTATTTTGTACTTTCATTTTGTATTTTTATGTTTTGAACCACTCCGTGACCTTTGGAGGAAGGGTTGTAAACAGATTTAATAAATAAAAATAGTAATAAAGAATGGTCAGTCCTGCGGCATTATCAGGCCCATCAGTTTCACTGCTTGGCTCTGGTGTCTTGAAAGAGGCTTACAGATTTCATTCTCGGAGCTCTATGGATCTTTGTATCACATCCCACCAGATGATATACCAAAAACAAAACAAATTTTCATTCTAAAGCTTATTGTTTCATTTATTTATTGTGAAGGTGGGAGTGGAGCTGCAATCCCCCCCCCCAACTATCATGGATAATGATGGCATGTCCCTCAGTTTCATTTGAGTTAGTTATATCTGCAAGTACAACATCAGCTATACTACAGTGGGACTGTGCATGACCAAAAGAAGCCCCTGTTAACTGTTTTTAGAGTTAATGGTAATAGTTTTCTGAAAATGCCCAGTGTCAGTGCTATATTTCAAACTTTGTGATGAATCAACTACAAGAAGAATGGTAATAGGGCACTGATTTTCAATAAAATAAAATAAAATCTAAGCATGGCAGTAGCCTCTAGCGATTTCTATATAGGTTATCCAACAGTATATAGCTCATTATGCATAAATGCTTACTTACCAGAAATCCAACATTTTTATACCTGTGTATCATGCTAATTGCTGATCTTTCCAGCTTTGCATCTAACCTCCATACTAGCAGGAGAGCCACATGTAGTTAATATTATGGCCAATCTCTTTATAATGACTGGTGGTTAGGATTAGCCATTTATGTAACTAAAGAGTGTGAGTTTTACAACAAAAACTTACTCAGCTCAATTGAATCATTAATTTTCCTTGTCTATGGACTGAGAAAGAGGATACCTTCTTGAAACAGAATATAAATTATTGTAGATGTGATCATTTCCATGGAGAATAAAAGTATTCACAAGTTAGCATGGAGAGTATGCTGTTGAAGGTGGCCTTAAAATTAATGGCGCATGAGTATGGCTCCTGAAAGAGCTCCCTAGCGATTTTTCATTGGTTGTGACAGTACATAAAAACGTAGTCAACCGTAACACTCTAATGTATAAATCCAGCCTGCTCAGGGCTTTTTCTAGACCCCCCCCCCAAAAAAAAATGCTAAGGAAGCAGGAGAGATAATGGGTGGAGAACAGCACAATTGTGATAGAAATTGACATCCTTATACATTTTCCTTCCTGTTCTAGATCAGCAGATTCCCCTGCATATGCTAGATAGACAGTGGAATTTATTTCTGTGTAAACATATATAGATTGCACTAAGCCCAATGCAAGCTACTATACATTATGGCCTTAATTATTCTCCCATTTATATCAGAAAATCGAAAACATATGAACACTTGTATGATTTTTTTTTTCTCCAAGGCAAGCCTTTAGAATAGATTAGAAATGGGGCCAATGTCCCATCAATTCCAAAATCTCACTGAGTCTCCTGATTAATTCTAAATCCAATCTCTGGTTTGGATCCTTCAAAGCTTCCTTTGTCTCTCCCATCATGGTTGAAGTCCTTGCTATGATCTCCATAACATAATATAGATGGTTAGGACAACCCATTCCATGCCAGGAGGGATACAGCAGACTCAAATCCCTCTAAGCCTCAGCATTTAACCCTTAACATTATCAGTCAATCTAGAGTCCTCTGGGGACAACCAGATCCCAGCCAGATGGGCAGGATATAAATAAATTATTATTATTATTATTATTATTATTATTATTATTATTATTATTATTAAACTGGGGTCTGAAAACACCCCACTCCACAAATTGACATTAAAAACTCCACCTGAACTAAACTTCACCAGCCACTCTATCATAGATACCATATGTACTTAGTGGATTTCTGTTTCTGTTACATCTTTCCATTATGACAAAATTCACTGGCTATTTGAAATTCAGTTCATTATTCTACCTTGTGTACCAGAATCAACATAACCCTGTGGGTTTGGTGAAATTGAGGGACTCCCCCTCACACATACACCCCAGGGCCACCTTAATGCTTTTAAATTTTTATTTCAATAGAGACCTCTATCTCTTTCTTTCTCTCTTGCATTTCAGCAGTTATTTATAGTATATGTAAAATATTACAGGTGGCAACTAACATGGCGGTTTTCAAATTCACTAGCCTTCCTATGGCAGATGCTCTCAGTACTCCCACTGTAAGCTTCCAGAATCTCCTCCAGTCGGAAACAGACAGGTGATGGCCTTATTTCAGCCCCACCATGAAATATTTATGTGTCAAATAATAGTTAACATGTCTGGGATGGTGCACAGTATTTCAAGAGATGTATTAAGTTACTGGTTGACAGTGTAGTTCTGATGAAGTAATGTTTGAAGGATAGAGAAACGCCAGGTATTAAAAGACTGGCAACACGCCTACAACTTTGTTACAGAACAAGATCATTTCCTCTGCGAGACCAGGCATGCTAAGTTGATTGGTCTCCTTGTGTCTTTTTATGCTGTTTTACCCTCAGGTTGAAACTGAATGCAGAGGCCAGAAAATAAAACTGTTCGAGCAAAACTCCATCGTATTATACACTTGAGTCAGTGGTCAGGAAGAAAGGATTAAAGACTCAGAGAAGAAAAATATGCACCAGATCCCCAGCTGCTAAATTCGCTAAGTACTCTGCAGGTGTTCAGCTGAAAATACATCCAGCTTTATCTCTTTCTCTATTTAAAAAGACATTAAAAACCCCATTCTACTCAGTGTGCATTTGGTAATTAGCATATCCTTAGTTAAGCTACATAATCTAATAAAGCATCTTAGCAATTGTTTAAAAGTTTCCCTGCAACAGAATGCAGTTGCAATCTATTATTATTGTTATCATCATCATCTCATCCATATGTAAAGGTTTAAGTTTCTATGACCTAACAGATCATCTGCTTTCCAGCTTGAAAGGCTATCATTTGGTTAGTGACCAGGAAATCGGCAGCTATCTTTATTTAAAAACAGCTTCCAAATCCATATTTTTGGCACCTGCTAACCTTTGATTCTCCTACATTAACATAACTAATTATGCTAATCATGTTTTGATTCCTCAGGCAAAGGAAACAGGGAACTAATTTGCCCTATTAGAAAAGGAAAATCTGGAAAATCACTCCTGATTGTACACTGCAGGAATCTACCAGAGGGCATATCATTACCGCCCCATTGCAAGCAAACTTCTTTTTAGAACTTCTCTCCCATGAGCCACATAAACACTTGGAATTGTCAGTCATACATTTCTACCTGCCCACCCCTTTAAAATTATCTCAATGTAAAACTGAAAACAATTATAGCACAAAAATATCTTCACCACAGAGTCTGTGTGAAGGAGCTAGATCTCTATGTAGCTTCATCCCTTAATTACTTACGGTACTCCCTTGTAAGGCCATATCATCAGACACCCCACAGACACAACTGAGCCTTTGTCATTTCCTTTCACTTCTCTTCACTATTACTGGCATCTCATTCTCTCCCTCCCTCCCTCCCTCTGCATCTCCATTGACTGCCTGTTCCCAGCTGCCTTGATTCATGATGGCTCTGCATGTGTACACATATGCAATATAAATGAATGGCTCCTGTCTGAACCAAGCATGCAAGAACTCTTTCTTTCTGTAGTGTATGTTTGTTTTATTATTTTTGTCCCCTTTTTCTTTCTTTTTCTTTCCCTCATGCAAAATACAGTTACTAAAGAAAGTGGTAGCAGGTAGGGAGAGAAACTCAATTCAGTGCACATTTACAGTTCAAAACCTACCCGATTAGCACTTTCTAAAACAATACAAGAACCAGAACGCAACCATCCTTTGAAATTTGTGCTTCTCCAGATTTGGCAGTGCAGGTCTTCAGCCAATTTGTGTGTGTGCAAAAATGCACGTGCTGGAGTAAAGTGTTCACAAGGATGCATATGTTTGTGAAAATGACATTCAAATATGCATTGTTTTAGGGGGGAATTCTTTGTAAAAATGTGTGTATTAGGCAAAATTGTAAGCAAGCATGTGTGTATGTGGAGAAAGTAGCAATAAAATGCTGGTGAATTGACAGGAGGACATTTTTTTTTCAAACTGATGAGGAAGAGTAAAGAACTGGACTTATTTGGGGAAAATAAGAAGCTAAGAGAAACTAGAAGTGATAGATTCATCCATCTCTACCAGCTGTAACCAAGAATCAGCACAGGCCACTGGAAGCATCAGGTGTATATACTGTATGTGGCTATGAACACTTGAGGGTCAGAAGTAGAACTGCCCTCC
The DNA here is from genome assembly GCF_009819535.1 of Lacerta agilis. NCBI lineage: Eukaryota > Metazoa > Chordata > Lepidosauria > Squamata > Lacertidae > Lacerta > Lacerta agilis. Next base: position 31,844,498 of record NC_046320.1, on the reverse strand, counting down.
TGCGTGTTGCATGCAGGGCCATCTTAAGAGTATCTCACGCCGTGGCGCGAAGATCCCTCCGGTGCCCCTTGCGCTCCACCAGGCACGGCGAGCAGGGGTGGGGGCGGCCCGGCGGGCAGGGTGTGACATGGAGGGCAGGGCACGGCGGGGTGGGCGGGGCGGGCGGGGCTGAGGCGCCCTCCAGGCCATGGCGCCCTGGCACCTTGCACCAGTAGGCTCTATGGCTGAGACGGGCCTGGTTGCATGCATCTTTTAAAAACTGTGAATAGCAGTCATGGGGAAGGATGGGATAGGATCGGGACCTTGGTGTGCTGAAATTCTGATCCTGATTCCCAGAGAGAACCATTTAAAGTTGAAACTGCAAATAGCGTGTTTACTGGCACATGTAGTTTGGCCCCGTTGTTCCCAGTAATGCTATTATGCGTCTTCTTCAAACTGCTATTTGGTGGGTTGATACGTTCCTCACCATAGCAGGAAAACTGTGACTGGTTGATCTGTGTGCCTGCTCAGTCTGTTGTCCAGGTGCTGTTGGTGGGAAACTTCAAGGACCCTCCTTTCCAGTCCTACAAATAGAGAACTGTCTGGGGACTGTCCTCTGATAGCCCTTCAAATAAAGGTGTGTCCTCTGTAAAGCAGGAACCAAAGCTACCCTCATTCCAGAAGCTCATACCCAATCATATTTTACTTGGCTGTCAGTTAGAAGGGACCTCAAGAGTAGGAGTTTCTGTCTGGTCTCCGGGAACAGAGGGGAGGAGAGTGTTCATTCTGCTCCCAGTGCAATGCAAAACGGGGGTGCCAATTCATTTCCTTCCTTCTGATCTTGGTGGCACACTTCATCTTGGGGAGAGAGACAGAATCTATTTGTTCAGCTTGTTTTCATGCCATCAAGCATGCATCTGCTAGCTCCAGCATAGTAAGCACCCTCTGCTGATTGCTCTAAGCCAGGACAGTAAATCAAAATACCTCATTTATGGTCTCATGAAACATTATGTAGGACAGCTGCCATCTAATTGAATTGCTAAGTTACAGAAATCATTGCTAGCAAAGCACCAGAATCTTAGTTAGTTACTTCCAAGAGGAATTATGGGAGACTCGAAAGCCAGGGCCCCTATCCTCGTGCGCCAAATGCAAAATAAGGGCAGTGACACATCATTTAGCTAGGAAGAAGTCATTGCCGAATCATGGAGAGGAAATGGGGAGGGGGTGCAGAGAGGCCTAAGATGCATGGAATCCAAGAGCAGAGACCGTATTCAAGTGTGGTTGTTTGAAGCAAGAGAAAAATTAAAATAAATTATAAGTAGATGAATAAACAAAGGTTCAAATAGATGAATAGCAGCAATAGTATCCAGTATTCTTAATTTCAGGGCAACTTCAGTTTTCAACAGTATAACTGCATAATTGTAGAACAGGAAAAATGTAAAAAGAAGCCTCACTTATAGAGAAAATGGGACAATTTGCTCAAGGTTAGGGAGCTGCAAATTTAAAGAAGTAAAGTTTGGGTTTACTGCAGAGATGTGGAACTTGAACCACCACTCCAAATGTTGCTGGGCTCCAGTTCCCGCCATCCCTGCTCACTGGCTATGCTGGTTGGGGTTGATGGGAGCTGGAGTCCAAAAGCATCTGCAGGGCTATAGGTCCCCCATCCCTAATCTACTGAGCCATTTTTCCTAACATGCATATTGTAATATATGGAGAGTGATGCAACAGGGGAAAATGGAATGGCAGGGAGTTATGGATAGTGAGAGACCAATGTGTAGATGATCGCAGCACAGACAGACAGACAGGTTGTGTATCCATTGTTGTGACCATCAGAGGAGTGAGGTCTGGGAGAAGAAACGCCATGGTGCATCTGCAACAGCGCAACCGGATGCCTTCATCTACCCCAGCTGCAACAAAACATGTCTCTCCCACATCAGTCTCTCCAGCCACAGCAGGTGCTGTAACCTTCCAACAGTTTGACTTCACTCCCAAAGGTGCACTTCCTCCATCGTCTCTGAGACAGATGGAGGCCAACAACCACAACAGAATAGAAAAACCTTTTCCCCCAACACATTGCAGGGGGTTGCACTAGATGATCCTTAGGGTCCCTTCCAGCTCTACAGTTCTAGGATTCTATGATGTCAATGCAGATAAAAAGTAACGTATGGAAGAGCACTAAGATGAGAGCAAAAACACACTAGACTTTCCTTAAGGAAGGCCCCTAATTAAGATTTTAACTATTCAAGTCACTGAAATGCTTCAAAAATTCAGATTGCTTCAAGTACTCATTTGGCGGACCTACAATTAATGGGCTATTCAAATGACCTTTGAGGAAGCTTCATTTAAATGAAGTTACATTTATCCTCTCTCTCTCCCTTCTCTTCTCCATACCATCCAGGTTTTGATCAGCCTACGGCAACGAGACATGCATATATGCTCAGTGCATGCTAAGGATCCAGACTGCCTGTGAGCGTGTGACATGCAGCCTGTAGCTTGCAGCGTGAGAGGAGAGGGATGCAAGCAAACCAGCCCCTGCTGCATATTATTTTCAGCACTACCACCAAGTGGATCTCTTTGTTTTTCTGCAGCTGCCTCCACCAAATATCCATTATGCCTTCTGGACTTTAACTGGGCCAATCTGCTCCATATGTCTGGTACAGTGGTATGGCACCTAGGCATGGGGCAAATGGCAAGGTCTCGGACAATTAACATGGGTTTTTTCTGAGCTTCTTGAAATGGATCTAAGGAAAACTCAAGGTCTTTCTGAGAGCACAGAAAGACTCGGGCTTTGAAAGCACATTATTTCCCCCCAGAGAATCCTGGGAACTTTAGCTGACTCCTCACAGAGCTAAAATTCCCAGCACCATTAACCAACTATATATTCTAGGATTCTTCAGAGAAAATGATGTGCTTTCAACATATGCTATAAATATGTTCATCTGTGGGGCTCCCTGCCAAAAGAAATAACCTTGGAGAAAGGTTCCAAGGATACAAATGTAATAAACATATCTGAAATAATTAGGAGGAGATTTCACCTTGAATGAATATGTACGCTAGCGACATCCACCCAACCAATGTTCATTCATTTTAGATGTAACTTTGTGGCTATCAATTATTTTCCTCTTGGATCCTAAAGCTGAACTGCCATTGATACAGAAAGACACGCTGCACTTTTTACAGGTAAGCTCTAACAGCATCACATTATTCACACTGTTGGTGAAATTGAAACATTCATTTAAGCCTGCAAAGTTGTAGCAGACCTCTGACTCTCCAGAGGTTTCGCCCTTCCACTAAACACAAAGTTCATCAGCTCACAAGGCTATATAGCGAGCATCTTCACTTGTTTAGCTTTTGTTTTACGGCATTTTCTATTTCTCTCTTTTATACTTGCACTCTTTTATAAAAAGGTGGGGAGGGAATTAAAAGGGAGGTTCGGGGTAGCCAATATGTTCTGCTCTAACAAATAAGTCTTTCCAGGTTTTCTCATTTGGGCTTGCCATGTGCAGTCCTGTGCCCCAGGGCACTGAAGATCCAGAGGCCAGTGATGCCAAACATGGGTGCCAGCAGGCCGCAGGCTGATCTGGAAACTGAAAATTGGGGAAAATAGGTGAAGTGGGTGGGCAGCATTGAACAGAGGCTGCCTATCTTTGTTTCCTTTGAAAGAAATTGAGGCACAGCCAAGGAGATGGAGGAGAGAGAACCGCAGGCTATCTTGACCTCCACTAGAGGACATTGAGACATCACTGAAGCCACTATTGCTCAGCAGGAAAAACAAGCAGGTAGGTGCCATCCTTCCATGGATTAAAAACTGGGAAGAATCTAGGTTTGAGAACCAAACTTGAGGATCAATCTAGTCAAATAGGTTTTCAAAGACTTCCCCTAGAATAGGTGTGCTTACCTATAATAGCTACCTGACTTCATGCCTTTGTGCTGTACTAGATAAGCAAGAATGAGCTTCATCTTTAGCCTTGCTAGGTTTGTGCCCCCAGACTCTTAGGGAAATAGCACAGGGTTTGTTTGTTTGTTTGTTTGTTTGTTTGGCATGTTTTTACACCCCACCTTTCCTCCAAGGAGCTCAAGGTGATGTATGTGGCTCTCCTTCTCTACACATTACCATCACAACAACCTTGTGAGGTAGGCTAGCATTAGAGATGGTGACAGGCCCAAGTTCGCCCAGTGAGCTTCATGGCTGAGTAGGGATCTGAACCGTAGTTTCCCAGGTCATAGTCCAACACTTTAAACATTCTTTAAAACATGTACTTTAAAACATTCTGTAGGTCACTTTAAGACCTTTTTTTTGTAAAAAGTGATGAACTATATAAGTAAATAATGTGGGTGTGGTCACCAGCACAGTCCCTGACTGGTTGGCTGTGGAAGTATTTCCAGGAATAGTGTGGGTGTGTCTGTCATTGTTATGCTTATATATATATATATATAATCTGCTTGTGTGTTTCCCCCTCCCAGACCGAACATGCCTAGGATGTGGCAACTGTTCTGGCAGTGTAGTTGCAGTATATCTTCAGTTGCTTTGCTCATAAATGTGTTACCTAAGTCATTTTATGCATAGCCTGATGAGATAAGTCTCATTCAATTCTGTCTTTGCTTAGTCTTCACATACAAAAAAAAAAATCACTTTTTTCCTTGGTGGCAACTTGAAATATTCCCAAGCTGCATAACACAGGCTCATTGACCCATGAGAAAGTAATCACTGAAGACAGATTTCTACAAAATTGCTTTCGAACATTACATTAATTCTGGATCAGCAAGTTTATTTCTTAGCAATTTCCCAATGGTGACATTTATACATTCCTGTCTTTACATTTTATTATAAGCCTTTAGATAATTCAGAGCCTCAGTTCTCCCCCCTCCCCCCCCCCATTTATGTTGCTTGTCAAGATGCTGGCTTAGACAAACAATGCTGATAAGAGGGGTTGGAATGAACAAGGAAACACATGCTCTAACAAGGTCAATTTGCTACAAAAGATAACTGTATTTTGGGACGCAGTTATTGGGATTTTCCAGTAATATTGGCCTAGCCAAACGTTAAATCCTATGGCTCTGGACTTAAAAGTATTAGCATATATTTTGGTGATGAGGTTGAACCAGGGTATGTGAGCTAAACCCATGGCATTATTTCAGCGCTTGAAGTAGGCGGGGGTTGTGGAGAGAGGGAAAAAGGAAGTTTCAAATTAGGGGAGACTCGGGGCCCCTCCAGAAGTCCCTTTTAATTGTGCCTTCAGGATGATTTGTGCTCATGAGGAAATCGGCGTGGTTATGCATATATTCTATATTGACATTGTTTATACATCCACCAGAGAGAGAGAATGCCTTAAGAGAGATGGAGGTGGTATTTAAAGTGGTGTCATTGCCTGTGGTTCATGCATACTGTTGTATGTCCCACTGTCTTCTTTGAGTGAATGTGTACAACACAGAAGAATTTGCTCCTGCTGTACTATTCTCAGCTTTCTGAAAAGAGTGGGATAACAGCAAATGGGAAGGGGAATTTATGTGTCTCGGGAGGAAAGCCACTTCCAGTGCCAGTAGCAATCATGCACTTAATCTAATTTGTGGTTTGGCCTACTTGAAACAGAATATCAAGTGTACTGAGCATTATTAGACTTTTGAGCTAAGGGTCTCTCCCCACTTTTTAATATAGCATTATAAACATGTGTATACTCTTCCCAGAGATGTTGGAATGATGTAGCTGTTCCAAGAGCTATAAATCTCAGTCAGCGCATAAATCAATAGTGTGCCACATTTGTTCTTAAGGTTCCTATACACATTCCTTAGGATTAGTATGTGTTGACACGCTTACATACATACCATTGTATAAAGTCTACATTTCATTATGCAGACATCGATTGCCAGGTAGGAATTCAATTTTGTTCAATATAAGGAGTCAATGTAACATATTTCTCTGCTATCTATCTCAAGGTGTTATCCATTTTTGTCCAGTAATAAAGGACAACCTCTTTGTTGATGACTAGATCACTGCAAGTAGGCAGTAAGTGATCTTAGCTCCTCATGATAAACACTTTGTGCAATGGTGATGGGCTGCTAAAGTGATCACTACCTGATCCTTTTACTTGAAGACTGGGCCTAGAGCCTTCTCTATGCAAAGTCATGTGCTCTGCCTCTGAGCTTCCATAATTAAGCTTATACATAATTGCTGCAAAAACATTTTAGCTGTTGTCATCATTTCAAATCAAAGTAGTTGAAGACAGATGTAGATAAATTCTTATATACTATGTGCTGAAAACTTTGTAGGTCTGATGTAAATGTGTTTATGGAGACCACTGAAGGTTAGGAGGTCTTTGGTTGAAATCTCTGGTGTATTTACTTTTTCTTTCTCTGTTTTTGCCCAGTTCTAAGTCTCTTGTGGCATCTGCATCTAGGGAAAGCTGTTTCTACGACTCCTTCGGATACGTCAGGCAATAAACATAAATAAAACCAGATTGGAGGGGAGGGGTATAGGTTGCCTGCAAATGGAATGGATAGTGCTGAGTCTCCATTACCCATGGGACAAACGTTGAACAGATCACCTTGATTAATGTCTGTAATCTATTCCAACTTGCCGATAACATAAGGTAATGCAGAGGACAAATTCTTGGAATAGTGCAAAAATTCCTAAGTTAACTGAGGGAGCAGAAAACAATATGAACCTGCCCAATCTGTCAGACAGTGAAGATAAAATTCTCAAAATGGTGCCTGGGGGTTTGAAGACTTTGAAAGGTTCACAATTGACCAGCCTCTTTCAGAAGGATTCAGATAGATTTTTTATGTTACTAAAATATGGTCAGGTACTGACTTGTCAGAGGCATTAAAGCCTATGGAAGACAAATCGGGTGCACTTTTTTCTCAAATGTTTGATTTGACTAAGGCTGGATCTATACACATCAAAGAAGCATTTCAGTTTAAAGCATTGTAAATTTAAACAGGGAAAACAGGCAGAGAAAAATGGGACTCCACATCATCATATGGTGGCACTATGTTATATCGCATATAGTAAGGTAAAGGGACCCCTGACCATTAGGTCCAGTCGTGTCTGTATCTGGGGTTGCGGCGCTCATCTTGTGTTACTGGCTGAGGGAGCTGACATACAGTTTCCAGGTCATGTGGCCAGCATGACTAAGCCACTTCTGGTGAAGCAGAGCAGCGCACGGAAATGCCGTTTACCTTCCCACCAGGGCGGTACCTATTTATCTACTTGCACTTTGACGTGCTTTCGAACTGCTAGGTGGGCAGGAGCTGGCACCGAGCAACAGGAGCTCACCCCGTCGCGGGGATTCGAACCTCTGACCTTCTGATCAGCAAGCCCTAGGCTCTGTGGTTTAACATATAAATCACCTTTTCTTTACCAGTCTAGCTGAGTCCTAAAGCAGCTAACAAGGCCTTGAAGTTGGGTCTGGATAATCAAAACAAAATTAAATGCCTAAAACTGACAGTTTATTATTTGGAGGTTCAGCTGACAGATCAAGAGGATCATAACTGAAGACAACATTTACACTAGAGAGGGATCTTTGAAAAGGAAGTGTGGGCTGATATGCCTTCCTTTATGGCATACTGGGTTAATGGTTTAAATCTGGGACACACTCTTTCAGCAGAGGATTATGTTTGTGCTCACAAAGTCTTGGGACCCAGACAACAATCTGTTGAGTCTCCAACAGCACAATTTGAACGATATTGTGTTACAGAGAAGATCTAGAGAGGCTAGCAAAATCTGAGGGAGTTCAAATATGGAGACGCAATGGTGGAAATCTTTCAATCTGCTTAAACGCAGAAGAGCATATTGCCTTTACGCAGTGGTACTCAACAAAGCAGAAATTCAATATCGATTAGGCTATCCTTTTAAACTGCTGGTTGTTCATAAACAGAAGACACTTGTTGCTTCAAATGATTAGGAGATTTAAGGAACTGTAAATGAAAAACTGTACTCCACACCTTGTTGTTGTTAATATGTGTATATTGAAAATCAATAAGAAAAACTTTTTTAAAAAAAACTAAACTGCTCTGGAAGGAAACTAAGTGGCAGTGCAGGACAAAGTAATGATATTCTGTCTGCAGCTCATTTGAAAAAGAACAAATGCATTCACTTGTGGTGTGAAACAGTTACTCAGCCTTGTGGCACAAGGAAGAAAATTGATGGAGGAAAATGAATGTGGAATCCAAAGGAACATCCAAGGGAAATTACAAGAGCTCTAACTCTGGCAAAGGAACCTCCAAGGAAGACCTGAAGATGCTGGGATGTGTGTGAATGCCATTATTTCCTGTGTGTTTTAAAGTTCCCTTTACATTTTACTTTAATGTGGCTTTGCTTCTCCATTGCATTGTTTGCTTTTTAAAGCCTACAGAAAAAGGTCCTTTTGGAAAAATCGACACTTCCTTTCATAAAAAGCTTCTTGTCAAAAAATCATGCACAGAAGCCCAGAGGCAAAAAGCAAGGTGCCTGAAATAACAGTAGTAAAATAGAGTTCTTCACATAACCTGAGAGAAGGTGGCCAGCTGGCAGATGCCACATTTGACTTCCTCAGTGAGAAATAGATCAATGCAAGATGTATATAATTAGCTTTTATCAAACTGGAATGACAAAAGCTCTGGAGATACTGGGCCTTAACGTGAGTGGGGGAAACATAATCTATTTTCTCTCTCCTGGCTTGTGCATGAATGACGTTTTAGTTTAACACCTGGGCTATTTGCTGCCTGTCTTCATGTTCCTCTGGAAGTAGGCTGCCTATTCTCCAGCAAATTCTTGATCACCTCTAGTTAATTACTAGTAGTATCTCAAGAGATTGGTTTACCTCAATTCAACTGTTATTCAATTAGTAGAGGATATGGATAAAATGGGATGTGCTTTGACACTCTACACCAGAGACTGTGGACCTGTGGTCCTCCAGATGTTACTGAACTGCAACTGTTATCAGGTCTAGCCAGCATGTAAAGGTAGAAGGGACCAGGAGGGTCATCTAGTTTAACCCCCTTCAATGCAGGGATCTTTTGCCCAATGTGGGGCTCAAACTGACAACCCCTGGATTAGGAGTCTAATGCTCTACCAACTGAGTTATTGGAAGGAAAGGAGAGGGCTGATGGGAGCTCTAGTCCAGCAATATCTGGAGGGTCACAAGTGCCCCACTCCTGCTCTGCTAGCATAACTAGGTGACATTTTTCATGACATGGAAATAACATTCTCACCTGCTAATAGCTGCAGATCAAGAAACTGGGTGAAAAGTTAGGAGACCTTGCATGCTCATACCTGGGTTTTGAAACGTTCCAGTCATTTTCCTATGTTATAGAAAACTGCAGGTTTTTTCCTTGTGTTATAACTTTTTGACCAATGAATGGAAAAGACAAATTATTTGTGATGATAAACTAAGACAGTGTGCATTTACATAGCTCCAAAGATTACTTTAATGCATTTATTTCAGAAAAGCAAACACACATGTAAATCAAGGGCCTACAACTTTACAGGTTTTTGGTATCTCATGAACATTTCTCTGTGCATATCAGTCAGCCGTATGCATTTAACAGCTGCATGACAGCCAAAAGAAATTCAGATAAATGTCATTATATTGAGAAATTGTTTCCCTGTGTTTGATTATTGTAACAGGAGGTCAAGTGTGAAGCATATTCATCAAGGGAGCTGAGAAAATGAAAATAGCTTTTGATTGACTTTGGAAGGCTTGAGTACAACTAGATTGAGTATGATTGTAATCTGTGAAAAAGTTAGATGACAGGGTGAATCCATTTGCATTTATGTACATAGTTATGCAACTGATCATATTGCCAAAGTTGCATAAACTACTTTACAGATCAAGAATGCGCATTGAATGTACACATATGGTGCCCCATTATATCTGAACACACAAGTCTATTTCACTGTAGACTTATCCAGCTGCCATGGATGCAACCTGAGACTGGAGGGGAGAAATGGTACGAGTTTTCAAAAACTTCTTCTATTCAAGCATTCTCATACACATTGACACATTCTCCACAGAGATATAGTTACCAACTATAGTGGTTCTGCTTAACTCGATGGTCATTCTGGTAGCACAGAAAATGGAATAAGAGAAGGTAGAAGCTACACACTGTTCCTTAGGGTGCTTCAGCAAAGGTCTTCACCCAAAGATGGCTTTGACTCCAAAGTTCTTATACTCTCTGCTCAGTCTTCTAGACCACTGGTCTTCAACTGGCAGGTCATGGCCTGATGCAAGGCGGGTCACAACAGGAGCAATGCCACCATGCAAATGCATGGTAAGAGATTAAGAAATGGGGCCCCCAATGATGCTTGGGTTAAAAGTGGGCCCTGGGTCTCAAAAGGTTCAAGATACCTGTTCAAGACAGGTGTGTTAATTGTAGATGCTGCTTTGGATTGAAAGGACCACGTGGTAAGTACACCTTCCCATGAACGTAAGGACTTTGCACTCCATCATGGTGTCACTAGGTCTCGGGATTACAAGGGCTTTTGCATCATCTTCCAGACCCCCAACAAGAAACTTCTTGGCAAATGGACACAACTGTCCAGAAACGTAACATTCGAATGCCAAAGAACGTTGTTTCACCATGATATTTTAAAAGTTTTGTTTATTTAAGATAGACATCAGCAACCATTCCACTTTGGTAAACTTTGTGGAGAGCTGGAATTCATTCCAAAGATCTGTTAATTCATACAGTTTTGAATTAATCATATTACAAAATTGTTGGCATCTCAGGAGACAATGGATTACACCTCCAGGTGTGAAGTCAAACCTCTGGAGAAGCACAGTGCCTGCTGTGGCTGCAAAGACCAGAAACTAGAAACTGCTGCCTCCCTTGTTCTTTTTGCTGCATTAGCAGCACCAAATTGACTCCAGGGCGCAAGCCTAAGCAGTGCGCATGGAGGTCCTAGGCTGTCCAGACGACAAGACCAAAGGTAATAGTCCATGTAAATATATTCACAAAAACATCAAACTTATTTGGTACATATCACCACATGGGAGCTGTGATTGACCATAGCGGCTCAAGTAGGTTCCCACACACCATGAAATATGTATCAGGTGTCATGGTGTACTGCAGTGTACATTTGAAGCATTTTCCTAAATTGACTATGTGTGAAACAGCCAGAGGCATATTCTCTAATACTTCACCCTACACTAAGGTTACCAGACGTCCCCGTTTCCCGGGGAAAGTCCCTGGATTTACAAATCAGCACCATACAAAATCCATTGAAGCTGAAAAGTGTCCCCGGATTCATTGAAAAAAAATTCTGGTAACCTTACCCTACACACACTTACCTAGGAACAAGTCCCACTGAATTAAATGGAGCTCCTTTCTCAGTAGACCTGTATTTTTTCATTCCCCCCCCCCTGCACACAGTCTTACTTCCCCCTACGCTCAGTTCACAGTGAATTATGAATATAGACAGTCAGCATTCACTATTCATTAAAAGGCCTTAGCTCAAGGTAAGAGAGGAGTGCTATTACTTTGGGATTGTGAAGTCATGAACTTTAACAGAAAGTAATATTAAACCCTATTGCTATTCAGAAGCTGTGAGGCTGTGATTCCCCATTTCCGTTCCAGATTTTGCCTCAGGAATGAAGTCGAGAACATTAACTCTAACTCTAAAAAGCCACACCACCTGAAATTTTCATCCCATAGCATTAAGATACTTCTAGCTTTGCCAGGGCTATATCATAGATGGTTGTGAAGAGAAAAGACTGGATTGGGGCAGTGTGTATGTGTGCTGGAATTCCATATGCTGTGGTCTTCCTCTGTCTTTTCAGTATATCATCTATAGGGTGAAAGGGTTCCACATAAAGTAATTCAATAAAATATGGCTACAGGCCCACATCTGCATCATACTTTTTGCATTATTCTAACTCCTGTTAGCTTATAGTGTTGCAGAAACACTGACCACAAGCCATACACTGAATTGAAGAAGCCCTACAGAAGCTCATTTATCTCATGTAACAGAAACCACAGACACATTTAGAAGTAAAGACTCAGTCCATGTTTGATTTTGTTCTGGTTACATTGAGGCTTTCTAAGGATATACTATACTCTCAAGGAGTGATATTCAACTTAGCTTTCCTCAGAGGAGAGGATACCTATTGGAATTAATGGACTAAGTTACGTACATTAATTTCAATGGGCCTACTCAGAGGAAAACTAAGTTGAATACTACCCTATATGTAATTTACTGCAATTATTCCCTTGATACCCATTTAACTCCCCATTAACCACAATCTGTGTCAATATAGAGGGGGAAAGGTCCAGTCTTTCAAAGTATGCACACAGGTGAAATGGAGGATCTCATTCATGCTGATGATGAACCAACTGATGAAGGTCACCAGTAACCCAGCAATTGAGCCAATGTTTGCCCTGCCCCAAGTATAATTGCAGTGCATGAGCTATTTGGGGGATATCATTGGTTCTCTCTCACTGCCGTGTGCCACAGCAACACCACTGCCCATCAAATATCACACATGCAGTTAGGCTTGGGGTGGGGAGAAAAAGAAGAAGAAGAAGAGTTTGGATTTGATATCCCACTTTATCACTACCCGAAGGAGTCTCAAAGTGGCTAACATTCTCCTTTCCCTTCCTCCCCCACAACAAACGCTCTGTGAGGTGAGTGGGGCTGAGAGTGATGTGCATATAGTCAGAGACTCTGCATACTCTAAAATAGGAATGTTATTGATACTCAATGGTCAAAATTCAGGAAGCAAGTTCTATTTCATAATATAAATTAGTACAAAAATTCTTGGTTAGGGGAGGTAGATTTTCAGCAACACCTCTCAACTTGCAGGAGGCAAATTGGCTTTACAGAGCAGTTCTTTTTTTGGGATATGCCATGCAAATCCCAGAGGCTATTTCTGTTAATATTATAAAGTGAATGTGTCACATTTTACAGATGGATTGGGGGTGGAGGATGTTAACGAAATGCTGAACTGCACCGATTTTGAAAATGAATGGGAGTTCTAGTGAAAGATGCAAAATGACTGGAGGCCCTGCTCGTATTTCATCAATGCTTCATTCAGCTTAATCCAAACAAGGCATGGTAACAGCTACCCAACCTCGTTCTAATTCAGGATCATCACTGGTTTGCGTGAAAGAACAACACTTTGTTATTCCTTAGAGAAACACTGAGTAACAAGTGACTCAACATATTGGGTATCAAAGCTGTTTTGTCAGGAGATAAGTGGGTGTTCTGAGAGAGTCAGAAAACGGGGGCTGATGGAAACGCAAGTTGTTATGAAATGAGTCGTTTCCCCCACATCTGTGATTCCCACACAGTGCCTGACATCATTCCCTATCCCATCTACATGTCAGAAACTATTTTAGAAAGGAAGCCCAATAATTAGAGGAGGATCCCCCAGTGATAACAACTTGCATGCATGACATGGGGTGCTGATCAGTACAGTGGTACCTCGGGTTACATACGCTTCAGGTTACAGACTCCGCTAACCCAGAAATAACACTTCAGGTTAAGAACTTTGCTTCAGGATAAGAACAGAAATTGTGCTCTGGCAGCGCAGCGGCAGCAGGAGGCCCCATTAGCCAAAGTGGTGCTTCAGGTTAAGAACAGTTTCAGGTTAAGAACGGACCTCCAGAACGATTTAAGTATGTAACCAGAGGTACCACTGTACTTAAAAGGCTCCGAAGCAGGGCATAGGCCCATAACACAGTCTTGTCGAAAATTTGTCTATGCTAATTTATGTATTGATGGACATTTTGGCGTCTTAGTGAATTAATATGGTGGGTGGGTGGAATATCATTGGCACTGTGCTCTGCAGAATAAAAAAGACTTTTTAAAAGGATGAAGGGCAGGAGTTCTGGGGCTTAGGGTAAAAGATCAGGGACTTTACCCCCTGGGTCATCCATTAGCAATGATACTGGTTGTGGCACACCATGTAAAAAAAAAAAAAAGTCATTTGTGGAACAAGTGTTCCAAAGTCTACCTTCACATCAATCCTGGAGCCTCATTCCTAGCTACATTCTGTATATATCAAAACTAGTTTTAATGAATTCAATAGAACTGCAAGCCTATACTGGTCTTCTCAAATGTAAGTCCTATACCAGGCATGTTCAACAGGTAGATCGTGATCTACTGGTAGATCACTGGACGTCTGTGGTAGATCACTGGTAGATCACTGGCTCCCCCCAAAGAAACTCAGCAACTTTGGCTCCCCTAAAAAAAGCTCTACATCTTTGCCCTGAAGCCCCCAAAGCAGGGCTTTCCTTCCTAAACAAAGCTCACTCAACTTTGACCCGAACCCCCCAAAACATGCATGGCTTTCCTTCCTAAAAAAAGCTCAACAACCTAAACCTAAACCCCCCCTGCCAGTTTTTAACTCTGTGAGTAGATCGCAGTCTCTTGGAAGTTGGCCACCCCTGTCCTATACAGTTCAGTGGGGCTTAATTACAAGAAGATGGGTATAGGATTGGAGCCTAAGTGGCAACAAGACCATTGCTGAGAGGCTATTGCTGTGGATGCCCTGCAACAAGCGTGCTTCTGCTCTTCTGAAATGGTGCCTGCTATGAAACAGGTATAAAAAGGTAAAGGACCCCTGGACGGTTAAGTGTAGTCAAAGGCGACTATGGGGTTGCGGTGCTCCTCTCACTTCAGGCTGAGGGAGCTGACATTTTTGCACAGACAGCTTTTCGGGTCATGTGGTCAACATGACTAACCACTTCTGGTGCAACAGGACACTGTGATGGAAACCAGAGCGCATGGAAATGCCATTTACCTTCCCACCGCAGTGGCAGCTATTTATTTACTTGCACTGGTGTGCTTTTGAACTGCTAGGTTGGCAGGAGCTGGAAGCTCACCGCATTCCATGGATTCGAACCGCTGACCTTCCGATTGGCAAGCCAAAGAGGCTCAATGGTTTAGAAGACCACAGCGCCACCTGCTCCCCTTAAAATATGTATATCATCTAAAAACCAAAGAAAGTATGCTTTTCATGCTGACCTATGACCTATTCAGACAATCAAACTAAAATTATGTTGATTGCATCTGCACACATGTTGTTGTTCAGTCATGTCCGACTCTTCGTGACCCCATGGACCAGAGCACGCCAGGCACCCCTATCCTCCACTGCCTCCCGCAGTTTGGCCAAACTCATGCTAGTCGCTTCAAGAACACTGTCCAACCATCTCATCCTCTGTCGTCCCCTTCTCCTTGTGCCCTCCATCTTTCCCAACATCAGGGTCTTTTCCAGGGAGTCTTCTCATGAGGTGGCCAAAGTACTGGAGCCTCAACTTCAGGATCTGTCCTTCCAGTGAGCACACTCTGGGCTGATTTCTTTAAGGATGGATAAGTTTGATCTTTTTGCAGTCCATGGGACTCTCAAGAGTCTCCTCCAGCACCATAATTCAAAAGCATCAATTCTTCGGCGATCAGTCTTCTTTATGGTCCAGCTCTCACTTCCATACATTACTATTGGGAAAACCATAGCTTTAACTATACAGACCTTTGTCGGCAAGGTGATGTCTCTGCTTTTTAAGATGCTGTCTAGGTTTGTCATTGCTTTCCTCCCAAGAAGCTGGTGTCTTTTAATTTCGTGATCTGCACACATGCATGCTATTAATTGATGTGCAGAACAATCCAAAACCTCTCTTCTATTCTGCTGGCTGAGCTAGCCTCCTATTGGGTAGCCATCAAATGAATAGGAGGCCTCCTGGTGGGATCCTTGCTGGCAGGAGATAGTAGAAAGCCCTAAATGAGGGGTTTTGAGGGTAGGGAGGGGGCTGGGCAAGCCAGCCCTGGATCCACTGAATCTCAAGCCATTCTCACTGTCATTCTGCAATTGCATAGGGCCTGAATTGAGCCCAGTCATTCCCACCCCACCCCCAGTCTGCCTTCTGCTGCAGCTGGTGTGAGCAGCAGGGTTGCAGATGCAGCAATCATCCTGCCACTCCACAATGCATCACTGGAGTGGGTTGGCAATAAGCCCTGCCAATTTAAACAGGGCTGACTTATGAGTAGACATGGCTAGGCTTGTGCTTTAAGACTGTTTTAGGCTGCAATCTTGGGAGCAAGTGCCACTGAAGTCAGCATGGCTTATTTCTGAGTAGACAAGTATGGAATTGCATTGCTTAAAACAAGCAACAACCCTGCAAATATTACTTTACACAAGCTGGCGCATTAAGGGATACCGGTTCTCATTCTCCTTCATATCCCTTTCTAACCCGACATAGGTTCATACACTGTAATCTTTTTAAAAGCAAAGCAGGGGAGGGAAAAATTGCATGAGAAATAAAAGCCACATATTTGATAAACACATCTTGTCCTTGCTTCAGTGGTAAAGGTATCAGCACATCTGACTTCCCTTGGATGGGTTTCAATAGGACGTAACATTTTATTTTATTGTATTATGTTGCCGTTACTTGTTTAGCTATGGCTAGCAGCCCACGAGTTACCTTAAAAGCACACACAAAAGGAAGTCAGCTATGAAAGGTCTCCTCAGCACACCCAAGAGTGCTTAACAAAACACAACTGTTTATAAGGCAGCACAGACGATAAAGCAGAGCTGCTTTGTTGTTCTGGAGCGCTATGTCAAGACGTCTCTATTACTATTAAAAATTAAAATTCATTGCAGTAAATGATGCTGAGAAGAAAGTAAGAGGGGCCCTCATGACAAGAGTATAGTTAGGCTAGTTTTCAATTTTCCACAAAATCTCCTCTGTCCTCTCTAGATCCATGGACAATCTTTGTTTACACTGACATATTGCCAAGATACTATGGCATTGTGAATGGAATGAGGGTGGAAATCGGTTGGGTGGACTTGTAACCTTTCAGCAGAAAAGCAGTAAGCAACATTTATTGCTTACAATATAAGCAATATTCATTACTATTTTCAAAACCTGTTTTGATCCATGCTGCAACCCTGTACACAATAACCTGGGAGCAGAGGTGAAATGATTGAGAGTGAGGGGGAGCTGAAGACCTGTTACTATTTTTGCGGCTGAGTCTCAGTCTCCAGCATTCTTGAGTCGCCCAATCAGCATGAAAGGGAAGCTTTTTAGCCACTAAGTCTTCTCACCTTTGTGCTGATCAGAGCCAATCAGAGTGAAAGGAGGAGTTAGAAACTGAGGGTGGCGTTCTAGGATCCTTCTGGAGAAGGTACACGAGAAGAACACCATTGAGGTGCTGTTCTGTTTGCTCCACAGCTAAGCTTTTAGGAACACAAGGTAATTCAGTTTCAAGGAAACAGTATGCAAGTTCTGTTATATACAAGGAAAACACAACTTGAGTCACTCCAAAAGACATTGGAACACTCCATACGACTTGTCCATGTACATGCACAGAAAATAGCACAGCACATGGAGAACTGCATATTCATTGCAATGCAACCCATTTATCATTATTGTCTAAGATTGTTGCATAATTTTAGAAGGGGGCATGAGTGTGTGGGAGCATGGCTGTGGCTCTCATGAAGGGACCCTGTACTTCTCAATTTGCCACTACTCTACTGTCTGGGAGTACGTCTCATTGAATGCAATGGGGCTTACGTCTGTGCACTTCATTTCTAGCGCAGACATCTCTACATTTATTTATCTTATTCCTCTCAACTTCAGCATTGGATTAACTCTGAATACCACCCTGTGTTTTTAAAGTAACTGACATACACACACACAAAGAAGGAGAGTGAGCGCCTACCTTGGCCCAAGTAGTACATTTTACAGGACAAAAGAAGAACAGCTTTATTCAGTTTGGATTGCTGCTTGCACCTGGGCCTCTGAATGGTATCATCTAGACCAGAGGTTTTCAACCTTTTTGAGTCCCTAGCTCCCTTGACCAACTACATTCTTTCTGTGGCACCCCTGTGGGGCTTAGGAGCCCAGTTATGTCACCTCTTGCTTGCGGAGCTGGCAGCCTCTCACCCTTTTTCGAACACCCTCTCTTGTGGGGTGTTCCCTCAGCCTCCTCTCCTCTACCCTCTAAGTGGGAGTCCTCCAGGCAGCTGCTTTAACTGTCCTTGGTCTCTGAGCTCCCAACCACCACCAGCCCAAGGATAGGTGCCTCTCATAGGCGCCATTTGCCTGGGAAGTTTGTAGCCAGGGCTGCTGCAACAAACAGCTGTGCAAGCCTTTGGGAGGTAGAGACATTAGAGGGCATCAGCAGAGGGAGGGAAGGAAAGGGGGACAGAGGCCAGTGTTGCCTGCAGCACCCCCTGACCATCATTCAGGGCACCCCAGGATGCCAAGGCACACTGGTTGAAAACCACTGACCTACACCATATTGATTCCTACATAATAAGTAACAGAAACAAAGAACTGAGCATGTTGTAGTGCAATGGGATAGCCTTTCAAATATTTATACTTGTGACAATAATTTGGCTTTAGCGCTGTCATCAAAATGGCTTCATATGCACCAGGTTTAATATTTTATCACAAGAGAACACAGAATGAGAAAATTTTATTGTTGATCAAGGAAATATATTAAGCAAACAGCAGCTGACGGTTTGTTGATGAAAGCAAACAAAACATCTGTGTGGATGGGTAAGAAGAACATTTTACACAGGCGCAGTAAAAATATTATGTGCAGTTGTTCAAAGCATACAGCTGAGGACTATACTTACGTCTTGAGTATTTGGTAACATACCGTGTGTGTGTGTGTGTGTGTGTGTGTGTGTGTGTGTTTGTTTGAAACAGTTACACAATTATCATGTAGTTGTTGTAATTGGTCATCATCTCTCAATGCCCAAGCAATATTCTAAATTCCAATTGATACAAATCTAGTGCTGGTAAAAGCAGTTTTCATGCTATTGGCAAATCCAAATATAGACCCCATGCAAGTCTTTCCAAGGATATATCCCCCTCCCACTCACACAAACTTCTTCCTTGTATCCTTTTGGTCTATATGGAATTGTTAAGCCCCCTATAAACACAGATTGGATGACACCTCTTCCCAATCCAGTTCATACACATAGTGGAGACCAAGGGTACAACTAGCCATGCATGCTCACCCAATATTCATGCTCCACGTTTGACCTGAATATCCAACCCACATAGGCTTGTTTCATAATGCCAAGTTCTTGGATAATATTCAATAGTGATGCTCTAGGCCTGCATACACATGAGATTTACCAACATGGATGTCTGAGGTAATTGGAGATGGAGGAGGTATGCTAAGTGAGTGTGAAGGGAAAGTACATTCCAGCCCCCTTTCCATGTATATGCACTCATTCAGAGAGTGGTACTGCTTGATGCATCCCATTGTCACTCACCCACATACCTTCCCCTGCAACAACACAAGCATCTCTTTCACCTTCTGTTGGAAACACAATACACGGAGGCTGCCAATGGCATATTCATTGGGGTCCACATATTCAAGTACAACACTGTTACTTGCCCTGCTTCCATTGCTACCCATTCCCTGGTGGCTAAAAGGGAGCTTCTGAATTTTCCCATCCTGCACACGGGTGTTATTTAGATTTGTAGAAAATCAGCCAAGCCCCCACTTTATCAACAGTAGGATTATTTGACACAAATATACACCAGAAAACAAGCAGATCTTTGTTTTCAAGAATATAATATGTGGTGAGTGTCAGACATCTTCAGAGAACTGGCTTTTGTATTATATATACTGGAGTAATATATTGCCAGGGCAACCTGATTCAAACATTCCACAGACGCATATCCTACGAGACCCTTTTTCATACTGCAGCTGCTTTAATAGTTGTTATTTGTTCAAACTGGCTCATGTGAAAAATACAGAAAGCAAAATCCTTAAAACAGAGAAGCAGACCTTTGGCCCTCGGTTCTTTATGCTGTCACTCTAAATAAATGTCTTATATATTTTATGACGCACTCTGTAAAATAATGCAAACACACACTACTAAAATAGGGATGAAAATGACCGCTTTGCAAAAAAAAAATATCCTTCAATGAAGACAAGGAACAATAGGGTGGTGGTGTCTGCACTTTCTGGTGAAGGCCACAGCCGTTCTGTCAACACCAGCAAGTGGCTTCTGCTAAGCTTTGACTTAGGACCTTTGTTCCTTAGGACTGTGTTTCCCCATCGGAGCCCACACGCCAGCTGAATGCTAGCCAATAAGTTTTTTCAGTTCTGTCCAACAAGTTTTGTTGTCAGTGCTAGAAACATCAGCCCAGAAAAGGATTGACATAGAAGCTGGATTGTGGGGTGGCTCAGATGTCGTCATGACCAGGAAAGGGACCAATTCTCCCAATCTGGGATATCATAAGGGGTCTTCCTCTTGCAGGGCCCAGTGAGATCTCAGGGATGGTTGGCCTAGCAGCTGTCCATGGAGGCACAGGTCAATTCTGTATCCAGAGCAGCTGACTACCAGCTCCATCTGGTACGCAGGCTAAGACCCTACCTGCCCGCAGACTGTCTCGCAAGAGTGGTGCATGCTCTGGTTATCTCCCGCTTGGACTACTGCAATGCACTCTATGTGGGGCTACCTTTAAAGGTGACCCAGAAACTCCAACTAATCCAGAATGTGGCAGTTAGACTGGTGACTGGGAGTGGCCGCCGAGACCATATAACACCAATTTTGAAAGATCTACATTGACACAATTCAAAGTGTTGGTGCTGACCATTAAAGCCCTAAACGACCTCGGTCTGGTATATTTCAAGGAGCATCTCCACCCTCATTATTCAGCCCGGACACTGAGGTCCAGTGCCAAGGGCCTTCTGGCAGTTCCCTCACTGTGAGAAGTGAGATTACAGGGAACCAGGCAGAGGGCCTTCTCGGTTGTGGTGGCACCCACCCTGTGGAACACCCTCCCATCAGATGTCAAAGAAATAAACAACTATCTGACTTTTAGAAGACATCTGAAGGGAGCCCTGTTTAGGGAAGTTTTTAATGTCTGATGTTTTATTATATTTTTAATCTTTTGTTGGAAGCTGCCCAGAGTGGCTGGGGAAACCCATCCAAATGGGTGGAGTATAAATAAATTATTATTATTATTATTATTATTATTATTATTATTATTATTATTATTATTACAGGATTCCAATTGCATGGTGCATTCTGCTTGCAAGGCAAACACTCTGCCACTGAGCTATGGCCCCTACCAGTCCAATGAATGCAAATATATCAGGGGTACACACCATGTCCCTCCCTCTATGTGTGTTCCCTATATTCACGGTTGAAGAATCCCTGTGATGTACACATATATAAAGCTGTGCTACTTGTTCTTCTTAGAAATGTCTAGCATAATTTCTCATAATGAGGATGATATACAGATCTTGCTCCTGTTTTGTATCATCTCAGGGACTGCAAGCACTGAATGCCTGTAAAGAAAGGCACCAAATGAAAATCATGGAAGAAGCACTGACAGCAGAACAATCTGAATTCTCTTCTTGTTTCCATGAAGAAGCAAAATGGAGAACGTGAAGAGCTAAAACACAGCCTCCTTTACACATTGTTGGGGGCAATGTGCAGCCCATTACTGGTGGCCTGAGATGAAATTGACAATCAGTTCTTGAGACCTCTGGGCACCACCTCTGTGTGGAGCTGGGGAATCAAAGGCTACCTCCAATTTAACATTAAGGTTTGATGCCAGCAGAATTTCAGAGGCTGCTTATGCCATTCTGGAGTCATCGGCTGAAAATTGTGAAAGAGAAATCTTGGGGTTTGGGGGCTGGGAGAGGAGAGTCGTCCATTTCTTTAATCTTGACAACTTTAAACTCATTTATCACTCAAGGCAGGCAAAAAATATAGTGAAGATGCTTCTTGCAGACATATAAACTACTATAGATAGACCACATATATTTCCAGCATGCTGTACACCTCTCTCAATAAAGATGCAGTGACACTTGCTTTAATAAATCTTGCCAGTCAGCAACCAGATATGACGAATGGGGCTATTCAGCAAGAGAGAAATATGGGGTAATGACTGAAAATCTGTACCTTCCTTAATTTACATTGTGTTGTCCATGATCTTCAAAGGCTGTGATCTAAGAGGTCTATTCTACCTTTGGTCCCAGCAGTAAACTGATTATTTGGCTTTAACTCTCAGCATAGCTCAGCATCTAGCATACCTAAAAAGATGTGCCTTATAATTTAAAGATCTGTGAATAAAAAGTCTTAGGAGGACTTCTTTAAAAACAAAGCAGAGGTGCAAAAAACAGAGACCTATTATTAAGACTCTATTTCAATAATTGTGTTGGGAATGGAGAATGCAACACAGAAGACAATGGAGGAAAATAACCTAAAAACTTGGGGTGGGGGGGAAGGAGTTACGGTACTTTCCAAAGTTAAGAAATGCAGCACTTACTTTGCATCTAGAGGAAGAATCAGTGGTCAGCTGTAGAGCATATGCTTTAAAATTATTATTATTATTATTATTATTATTATTATTATTATTATTATTATTATTATTATCATTATTAAATAAATAAATAAGCCCTCTGCCCAAGAACCTAGAGTAGACTAGGAACCAAGCAGTCAAGCTGGTGCCCTCCAGCTGCCATCAGCCACAGGCTAAAGAGTCAATGGTCAAGGATGAATGGAATTATAGTCCAAAACATCTCAAGGGCACCAGGTTGGTTTAGCCCAGATAGACAATACTGAGTTAGATGGACAAATAGTCTGGCCAGGTATTCAGCAGCATCCCATCTGCTCTAGACATCTGCTCAGTTCCCACTAAAAGAAGGATGGTTCATTGAACTGGGGTTTTTATTCCCATTCAGGGACTGACTGGTCACTAAATCCTGAAGGAATACTTCCACTTCATTCCACTGGCTTGCCTCGAGAGCCTGCCATTTGTGCAACTGAACATATGTTTTCTGTCACATCCACAGAGGATTAAATCAACATGTTTGTTTACAGCAGGCAACATCCCTGTGGTATTTGAAGCAGAGCCAAATTCTATATTGTCCCTCTTCTGGAGTCTGTATATGAAGTTACCTTAGGGAAAGGCTCTTTAGAGTGTCTGGCAGAAGTCTTTGCTAATGGTGCTATCTGAAATACTTTTAGATACCAAGCTAAGTTCAAGGTTCTGGTTTTGGTGTATAAATCCCTGTACACCTCATAGCCAGGATGCTTAAAAGAGCATCTCATCACTTGCATATCCAACCAATCACTGCACTCTATAGTTGAAAGCCTCCTGCAGATACCATTTTATTAGGAGGTCAAGATGGGGCTCTTCCGTACCTTATTTCTTATCTGCATTGATATCATAGAATTGTAGAGTTGGAAGAGATCCCGAGGATCATCTAGTCCAACCCCCTGTGATGCAGGAAGAATTCCACAAAATGTAGGAATTTGGCATTTAGGCTTGTAGCATCTATACTTTGGAATCCCCTATTGGAATTGTTTTCAAGAGGCTTTTGTTGCTTACCACCCTGGGCTACTTTGGGAGGAAGAATAGGGTGTCAATTTTATAATAAATAAATCATTTTTATAATACATATTTTAGCTACAGCAGAAATGAGGAGCCTATGGCCCTTCTGTTGTTGGATTCCAGTTGCCACCAGCCCCAACTAGCCAAGTCAGAAACATTGCAGTCCTGAGAAGCAGGATTTTCTGCCCCGATCTCAGAATACAGTTACTTCAGCATTTATGCATAATTTCCGTGGGAATGGGATTTTGAGTTTATCTTATCAGAGATATGAAGAATGAACTAAAACAGCAGTAATAATGAGAGAGGTTTGGGGCACAGCAGTAGTTCCACCACAATAAACTATGCTTGCAATAAACAGATACAGTCTTCTGTTCCTGAGTCTGATTGGTTTATCTAGCTTGGTATTGTCTGCAGTGATTGGCAACAGCTCTCTGAGATTTCAGGTTTTCAGACAGTCCTAGCAGGAGATGTTAAGGATTAACCTGGGACCTTTTGGACGTAACACATGGGCTCTACAGTCCTTCCCCTACCACTGAGCTACGGAGCTATACTATTTTAGTATAACTGGACCTAAGTTACAGAAGTGTAGGTTTCAGTAGAATGTTAGGAGAAGTTAACTGGCCCTTACTGATGGCAAGAGCAGTTCAACAATGGAACTCCTCCTCAAGAGGTCCGGAGAACAGGCCTTCTCTGAAGTGGCTCCCTGTCTATGGAATGCTCTCCCTAGGGAAGTTCGCCTGGCGCCTTTAGATGTCAGGCAAAAACGTTCCTTTTTAACCAGGTCTTTGGTTAATTTGATTGACATCCTATGGTTTAGGGGGGGGACTTATTGGGTTGTTGCTTTTGATTATATATTTTGTGGTTTTATATTTTGATTTTATTCTGTGAACCACCCTGAGACCTCCGGGTATAGGACGGTATATAAATTCTAACAACAACAACAACAACAACAACAACAACAACAACAACAACAACAACAACTGGTGATAGGCTGCCCCTTGCTGCAGGTCTTTATTTGTGTCTTGTGTCTCTAGATGTCTTGCATCAAATAGCTGGACTAGCGGCCTACAATAACCTCACCAGCTATGTGATTCTATTGTATTTGGCAAAGCCAAAACCCTCTTAAGACAGATATAGTTCCTCCACAATTTAATGCTGATTGAGAGCCATAAGAAAACAGGTGTGTGTGCGCACAGCTTTAAAAGAGACTGAAACAACCCCACCCCCCAAAAAAGTCGAAATGCATGTTTGAATTCTGTAGTCCCTTGAGCCCCATGAAACATTTTCCCATTTAAAATTACATTTTGAGCAAATTGCAGAGCTTGGAAGTAATACACACAAACACACACACACACAATATTTAGCAACCCACGCCACACATTGTAAAATTACTGTATCATTCTGCTTTAATGTATGCAGTGTATGGCTTCCAACCAGTTGGATTCAGATCTAATCGGATGCAAAAACATTAAAGACTTTCCCCCCTTTTCATCATCAATTAAAAATTCCTTGTGCACATGATCATGGAATCCTGGCGACAAAGCTATGCAGTCTCTTTCATGCGTTATGTACTTTCAGAATGGATACTAAACTAGCAGAAGATTAGCATCAGCTCGGAGCATTTGTTCTCAGCACCTTTTGCTCCATTAAAATGAGAAATGACATGAGAATATACAGTTGTTGACAGTGGCAATGTTTTACACTTATCACTCATCAAAACAGAACAGCTAGGCTCAATTGCATACAAGAACCACCAAATTATTCCCCCCATACAAGAGTGACAGATGGTATGAATAACTCTATTATTTACATATCAGCCCAGCACTGCTATTTCAGTTCAGAAAACGGGGGATCCATTAGTTTGTTTTTAACACATCACTGTTCCAGGTGTTTTACCAGAACAATGGATTTCATACTTCAAAAAGAATTAGCAGTCCAAAAACCTGTTAGCTGTGAAATGGTTTAGGTAGTGCAACATCAGCATATCCCACTGCATTTTATACCTTTTTTTGTTTTTTCCTGCAACAATTGAGACACACAAATGAGGGGAAATGAAGCAGGATGGCGAAAGAGGTAGTTGGGTTTAGAAATTATTGAAGAAAGAGGATTTTAAGAAGCTTAATAGGGAGAGAAAAGCAGCAACATACAATTGATAATAGCTAATTTTTAAACATGCTGGGGAGAGGAAGATACTGAATGAAATCCAGAGAGAAAATAAGAATACAATAATTCAACTTTAAGGTGTCAGGGTCTGGGGAAAGTGGTGGCCATGTGAAGACTTCCAGCACAACTCTGGGGAACCCAAAGAAAAAAGCAGGCTGACTAATAATAATAATAATAATAATAATAATAATAATAATAATAATAGTTTATACCCCGCCCATCTGGCTGGGCTTCCCCAGCCACTCTGGGTGGCTCCTGACAGAATATTAAAAACATGACAAAATATCAAACATTAAAAACTTCCCTAAACAGGGTTGCCTTCAGATGTCTTCTAAAAGTCAGATAGTTCTTTATTTCTTTGACATCACATGGGAGGGCGTTTCACAGGGTGGGCACCACTATCAAGAAGGCCCTCTGCCTGGTTCCCTGCAACCTCGCTGCTCGAAGGGAGGGAACCACCAGAAGGCCCTCAGAAGTAGACCTCAGTGTCTAGGTTGAACGATGGGGGTGGAGACACTCCTTCAGGTATACTGGGCCAAAGGCATTCGAGGCTTTAATGGTCAGCACCAACACTTTGAATTGTGCTCAGAAACATACTGGGAGTCAGTGTAGTTCTTTATGCCACCTTACCTGCCCCCCTCAACTGTACCTGGACTCTGGCTGCAACTTCTGGCTCTCCTGCTTTACCTCCAACTTGTCAGGAGCAGAGGTAGCATCAGGCTCAACAAGAAATCCAGAGCTAGCGAAAGAGCCTGGCTGCCAGAAGCAGAAGCCAGGGAAGAACTAAGTGTGGATTGAGACCCAGCAGATGACATGGAAGAGGGTCTGCCTGGCAGGATATATACAATACCTCCCAGTCTCTCCTGAGTCTTTGATGAAATAGGAGTTCCCCACAGGGCTTTCACAGATAACTTAAGCTTGTCTTGCTTCAGCTTTGGTTCACCTTACCCAAAGTGTCAGGGATTTGATGATAGGCATAATGACAGAAAAGCTTGCTTAGCACAACCTCTGCTCCCTTCCACGTTTCCTCTTACAACTTGTTGCCAGCAAACACATTGGTTTGTGAGCAACTTCAGAATGTCAACAAGCTGTTAAGACATCTCATTATACAATACGGTAAAGATGGATTAAATACTTTTTCAGACCTTTTAACTGTGACATATCTCTCACAGTTTTCATGTGCACAGTCTTAAGATTCCCCCCCCCTACATTGTGGGCATAGT
The DNA here is from genome assembly GCF_009819535.1 of Lacerta agilis. Classification (NCBI taxonomy): domain Eukaryota; kingdom Metazoa; phylum Chordata; class Lepidosauria; order Squamata; family Lacertidae; genus Lacerta; species Lacerta agilis. The sequence goes on along the minus strand of NC_046320.1, from coordinate 31,817,841 downwards.
CTAGCAAAATTGAGTCGCAATTAAATCACACTGAAATCGACCAGAAATGGCATAGAAGTCATGTAGCAGAGCTGTTATTTTCTGATTTATGTTTTAGGAACCCCCAAGACTGAGAAAGTGAGACTGTCAATTCACTTCGTGGAATCGTTTGACAACATTTCACCATTGGTGAAAAGGGGATAATGAAAAACATTGTTCCAAAGATGCCATTAGAGAGCAAATGACATGTAAAATCGTTTCTAAATTGCCTCATCATTCAGGTTTAACATGTTAAGAGCAACATGAGATATTACACGTTGGTTTTCAGCATAAATCTTTGTCACTGTTGCCATGACTGAGTTGCACCATTTTAAAAGGGATGCAGCATCTACTTTTCCATTAGGAAAACACCAATACATCAGGCGATGCTCAAAACGATACTGTAAGTAACCACCACCACAACAAAAACCTTACATGCAGAATGTCTAAAGTAACTACTATCTTAGTAAACCCCTAGGCCATTTTTGCCTAGGCATGCTACACACAGGCATTGCTCTCTCTCTTTTCTACAGCTGCTTGAGTATGGGGAAGGGTGAACATTGTACTGTGATTGATAAGTACTCCTTTGAAAATGGACTGCATGCTCAAAAAAGAATTTGCAGTTAGCATTTTCAGCTTCCTGGCAGCCATCAATAATACCCCCCCACACCCCAACAGGTTGCAACAATAGGATAATAGCCATGATTGCACGTTTGTGATGATAAAGAATAAAAGAAGGTTGTACATTGGTATTATGTTGTCCAAGAGCTGTCAAAGCAGAAGGAGACTCATCTTGATGAGCTCCGACACTAGGAGTCTTGCAGAGGAGCAGAATGAAATTGCCTAAACATCACTGATGGCTCAACATTTTCAATAACAATTGGACACAATGCAACGTCAAGACCCAATCAGTGTGGCTGGGTTGATTGGACACTTTCAGTTACTGAAACCACAAATGTCTAACAGCTGCTCCTCACAAACATCTTGAGTTCCTCCTCTAGTGGTTTTAGGCAGTTGTGCTATGGACATATTAGGCATTGTTATAGCCTTACACTCAAAGACAGATGTGGTGGTGAAAAGGCTATGGAGAACTGCTGCCAGCAATAGATTATCTGCCACTGGCCTAACCGAGAAACCTAAAATAGCTTAAAGTTATAAAGCTAAGTATTATTATAGCTATATACTACAATATATGAGTTGTACTGGTCTGTTTTGGACCTATACAGCCGTACCTTGGAAGTAGAATGGAATCCATTCCGGAATTCCGTTTGACTTCCAAAACATTCGGAAACCAAAGTGCGGCTTCTGACTGGCTGCAGGGAAGCCGCAGAAGCTTTGTTGGATGTTCGGCTTCCAAAAATAGTTCGCAAACCGGAACAGCCACTTCTGAGTTTGCGGCATTCAGGAGCCAAAATGTTCAAGAACTAAGTTGTTCTAAAACCAAGGTACAACTGTATAGATCATTAGCATCAGCGTTAGCATTATATTAGCTTGTTTGGCTTTGTCAAGTGCATAAAATTCAGCATAGTTATATACTTTGGGCAGCCTTTATCAAACACACTGTGCATCCATTTTGTTTGCAAAATAATAGCTTTGCATACTTCATTTCTCCATTTGAAAATTTTGTCAATGGTCGGCCCCAAGCTGTTGCATTGTTATAGTGTCATCAGATGTTAATTCAAATGCCAGAATGGCAACATAGATTACTACAAGGTACTGGAACAGCAGTCCATTTATTTGTCCTCCAGTAGCTCTTACTTAGGCCTAGACTGTTACTGAAGTAAGGAACTTGACATGGTTTATTTGGTTTAAATTATTATAGGTAAAATGTAGCAACCTTGGCTAGCTTCTCTCTATTCTGCCACATTGTACTCTTTCATCTGCTTTCATATACATCCTAGTTTTCTGGAAATGGTTGGGCCATATCTAGCTATAAAAATAAACTGGATTTCATGTGACTTAATGGGCCATCTTTGCTCTCTGGCTACTATCTTTCATAAGCTTATCTGCCAATGCTTGGAGGTGCAGTTACTGCTAATTAATCTTGTGTTTATTTTCCTTTTGGTGCCATCCTTCCTGTTTTCTCAAAGCAAGGCACTGTGTCTGATGAACCTGAATGCCAGCCTCATCTTCCCATAAACAAATTTTGCTCTCTCTCTCTCTCTCTCTCTCTCTCTCTCTCTTTTCAGAGGCAAACATATTTGATAAGCTGCACTTCAAAACCAATTACTTGTACAGATGCACAAGCCAACTGAGAGTGCTCACCATGAGCCACAGCATGAATGGCATGACATTTGTGACTTCCCATTTTATCCAACAGGATGTCTGTGTGCTCAGAAGCAGAGACCATCTTTTCAGGTACTGATACTAAAATCCATTGCAAATTACAAGCCGCGAACACTTTTACTCTGGCATGACCATCAATAGCCGAATTGTTTTCAGCTCCACAAGTTGTACATCATCATCTTGCTCCATCCATATGGTGCTGAAAGGTGTTTGTTGAAAAGGCACCACGAGGTACACTAGCATTACTGACAACACAGCAAAATGTGAGTTGCTATAGAAATTTAATTTCAGGGTGGTTTTTAAAAATGGTACCAAACTTGACTTCAAGATATCCTACAGACCTCTTGATCAATTTAATCTGTGGTCCTTGGAGCCTTGTTCAACCGCTGAACTTAAATTGGTAGTTCAAACACTGAGTTAAAAGGTTTAACGTTTTATTTGAAACACAGAAACTGGCTGCTTGCCTCTCCAAAAAACCCCACCTCCTGCTAAAGCAGGCTTTGGTGGGGGGCGGGGGGCGCCAGAAGGTGGTCTGCCTAGGGCTCCAGAAACCCTAGCACCGGTCCTGACTGGGTCCCCTCTATATATGTGTTGACTGAAAATGGGGGAAATGGAAGTCTAATAACATCTAAAGGGCACTAGATTGGAGAAGGTAGAAATATTATATAGGTAAGTTAGGTCTATGTCTACTCCAGAAATAGCCCAATGTTGGTAATAAAATAAGTGTATTCTACTATTTAGAAGTATGTTAAAATACTTTACTCATACCTCTCCACTTTCTGTTTGAGCTACCATAAATTTCTGAAGACCTTGGGTGGCATCCAACTAATGTGTCCAGTCAGCACAAGGATTTATTCATGTGCAACAGTACTCCCACCCACCCACCTCTCCTCCACCCTTCAAGCTCCCTAAACCTACTCCAGAAGGCTGGGCAACTAGGATAGAGCATATTGCATATCTTGAGAGAGGCAGTTCCACAGCTATGGGGCCACCACAGAAAAGGCTGCATCCCTTTTATGTAACCCTTGATTTCCCTTCCATTGCTCCAGGATCTTCTCAGCTGGTCATGTGTTTCAGACCTCATTCTTGCATGTCTATTACAATTCTTTGCCTACTAAGAGAAAAATAAAGGTAAAGGTAAAGGACCCCTGGACAGTTAAGTCCAGTCCAATACGACTATGGGGTGCGGTGTTCATCTCGCTTCAGGCCAAGGAATCCACAGACAGCTTTCCAGGTCATATGGCCAGCATGACTAAACTGCTTCTGGCCCACAGAGGACCATGACAAGTGACGGAGTGTAAAGCAAGACACGGATTAATATATTTGTATTGTAAATAACTTTATTATTACGGTAAGGTACGTTCGTTGTTTTTTCTTCTCCTTTCTTCTTTTTCTCCTTTCTTCTTTTTCTTTGTCCACGATTGTTGTTTGTTGTTTGTTGTATTTGGGTTGCTGGAACTTTGTATGTGGAAACTTTAAAATATGCAAATAAAAATAATTATATAAAAAAAAGACAAGTGACGGAGCACATGGAAGCACCGTTTACCTTCCCGCTGCAGCGGTACCTATTTATCTACTCACATTAGTGTGCTTTCAAACTGCTTTCGAACTGCTAGGTTGGCAGAAGCTGGGACAGAGCAACAGGAGCTCACCCTGTCACGGGGATTCGAACCGCCGACCTTCCAATCAGCAAGCCCAAGGGGATCAGTTGTTTAGTCCACAATGCCACCCGCTCCCCACAAATATACTGCTGGGAGCACACTAGAAAATTGCTTCCCAAAGAGTGATAATATTAAAGTGGAATATGGTACTCTTGTGTTGAGTACTAGAATTCCCAAAGTTTTGGAATTGCTGGATAACAGTGTTAGCCCACTTCCCGTCTGCTGAAAATAGAAGGTTATGTGCTTTCACCATTTCTTCCTGCTGAGATCTTCTGTCTTTATGGTGTACATTTCCTTCATTAAAAAAAAAACAAATGGAGGAAACTATGCCTTTCTAGGATAAATATATTAAAAAAACAAGGCTGAGTTTGTATAAACAAAAGAAAGAACTTTTGAATCTGGATTTTGTTCTGTTTGAGTGAGCAGCTGTCTGTCTCAATGAACTGCATACATTACACTTCATCCTCCAGAGATTCTCACCACACAAGTTAGAATGAGTGAAAACATGCTTTTATCTTGTTCTAAAGGGGACAAAATTCACAACCTCTTTCCCACCCAAGCAAAGCACAGCATATGGGAAATACTGTAATTGTGGAAAGCATCCATTCGGCAGTCAGGGGGTAAGGGGAGATTACAGTACAGCCATTCCTTTCAGAATTTTTTTTTAACCTATATAAAATTAATGCTGGATGTTAGATCATCAAATGAAAATATCAAGAAGATTCTCCACAGTCTGTATCAAGCAGTGAACTATTTCTTTATTCCAAAATACAATCCTCTGAAGATTACCCGCTTATAATATTTTAACATTTTACTCGTTTAGCTATATTATTAACTATATTTCCATGCAGTCCACAGATAACAAAAAACCAAATTCTTTAGAAACAGGACTATCAGATGATTTTTAAAAAGTGATCCCTAAGTCATTTTTCTTCTGGAATATTGAAACAATGATGGCAATAGCACTTCTTGTTCAATATTTCAGTTCTCTCCTACCTTGATGTGTAAGTGAATCAACTAATCCACTCTGAAGAAGAAGAAGAAGAAGAAGAAGAAGAAGAAGAAGAAGAAGAAGAAGAAGAAATGTAATAGGGCTTTACTTTGATTAAATCGCATTCTAGGTATGTAGGCAAGTATAATTTGTGTTTTGTCCAGGAAAGGAACTTCCAGCAGGAAAAAAAATGGGCAAAGTGGTGGAAAAGAGCTGTATCAAAGGCACAACGAGTTTACTGGTGCCAGCACAAAAGAAGGTCATTCCAAACAGTAACTAGATTCTCCCATAAATGATTAAATAAGACAGCCAATTCTCTATGAATTAATATTGTTTGCATCCATGGTGCACCTGTCCACTAATGTGCTCTTTTGAGTATGGATAGGAAATGTGATCTGGCCTCACCTTAATGTTGTTATTATAAGAATGCATACAATGCAAATGTCTCTGAAAAAAGAGATGTCATACAAAGGAGGACAACTGAACTTTACTGTGATGCTAGCAAAGAAACAGATGTTGTTTTGGGAAAACTAATCTGTATATCTTCTCTTACTGTAGGCCATGTGGCGATAATGCTGAGAGCCCTTCCCTGGCAAACCTCCCCTCCACCCAAAAAAACCCCTTTCCAGATAGTAAATAATATCTAATAAAATGAGTGTATATTGAATGTCAAGATTTAGCCATTCATTATGAGACAGCGAACACACATGCAAAGCTAATAGGACATCTCTAAACTGTCATGCTGGGTCCTCTCATTTCCCATTTTATGCAGAGCTGTAGGTAAGTCTGGTTGCTTTCTCATACCTTCTTATGTTTATTTGACCTTCCCAATTTGAAGTTTGGAATATAAGGGTGTTTTCACTCACAAGGCTAAAGCAACTTGTGTCAACTGAATTTTCTTGAACTGCTTTAAATCTCTCAAACAGTAGAAACAAGAAATTTACAAGAAATGTTAACTATTTAAAAGCATCTCTCAAGAGGTGTGCATTGGATTTGGATGACTCACAAGGCAAAGCAAGATACCTTGGATTGGACTCTCAGAGTTGAAGTGCTATTTCTAGGTGGCGGCACCTTTTGGGCACCTTGATGATGTGGGCATCAAACTAATGTTATGGTCAAGCATCTGCTGAAAGTAAAATAAATTTTTCTAAGCTTACCATAACTCCAGAGTGGGATGGTGGACGAAACCTAAAATTTGCAAGATTTTTCCTTTGCCAATTCTGGCCAAAAATTAAAAAAAAATGTTATGGGTGGTTTTTTTCTTTTTTAAAAAAGGAAAAAACACAAAAGGCCCTGGACTTATTTGCCTATAATTTGGAAGTCTTTAACCACTTCATAGAGTGGCTGAAGTTTGCCAAATTATAGAGGTTGTTATATTATACAGATTTCATCCAAATTTGTCCAAAGGAAAAAAGTTATATATAACCAGAGCACACGGAAACACCGTTTACCTTCCTGTCGCAGTGCTACCTATTTATCTACTTGCACTGGCATGCTTTCAAACTGCTAGGTTGGCAGGAGCTGGGACAGAGTAACGGGAGCTCACCCCATCGCAGGGATTTGAACTGCCAACCTTCTGATCGGAAAGCCCAAGAGGCTCAGTGGTTTAGACCACAGCGCCACCCGCATCCCTTTTTTTGCTACTATTACCAGCATATATGTAGGGTATTGCACCATGGCTGTTCCTTGACTTTTTGGTAACATCTGATTGGGGTGTATGTGGGGTGTACAGTTTAGTTGTATACTGAGAACTAACTTCCAATGAGTTCAGTTATGCTTATTCCAAAATAAGTCAGTAGAGGATTACAGCTAGATTTACCTCCTACACCAGTGCCACCCTAACCATGCTGCCATTCCTATTCACATGGCATGCTTTCATCAAATACAACTGGGATTTCCATTTAGTAGTAGTTCCCCCTTTCCCACTGCTGGTAAGGTATATGCCAGGGCTATGTTACAGAAAGAAATCAGATGGAACAAACTATTTTCTTAGATTAAGGGGCTCCTATTATCTCAAACATCTTATTAACTGTGAATGAAGTAATGGTTTGATCACCAGTTTTGCATTTCCCAATGCATTTATGCACCATCTGCCACAGTTTCAATAGAGCTAGAGATGTGGTTTGTAGAATGTAGATTTGTAAAAAAAAAAGGGGGGGGGGGAGTGCTATAAGAAGTTTGAATGTCAATCATTGTAAAATTAAAGAACTCAGGTGGCTTATCTGAATCTCCCCAACTGGAACAACTTCTGTCAGTCATCAAGACTGGGTATTGCCAACACAGTAACAAGACAGCACTAAACCATCTTTGGTGGTCAGATCAAGACCTTGTCTGCTTTAGATCTATCCCTGGGGGATTTGAAGTTCATAAAAGATTCATGCTGGGAGAATAACTGAAAAGATTGTCTTCCTGATGACAATTTATTTAATAGCAAATCAACATCTAGACATCTCAGAACATAAAATAGTTTTTGACAGCCCAAAGCCACCTTCGGTTAACAACACAAGATTTTCAAACCATGTTTCACAAAGTAGATTACAGGCATTTTAGTACCCAAAAGATTGTTTTGATGCTCCATTTCTAGTGAGAATTATGTATAGTCACTATGTACAGCTATGACTTTTTAAATGATTTGTAATTCCTGGGGAAATATCCCTCTCAATATGGAAACAAGACCTTCCATCAGAGCTTCATTGTTGCTGTAAAACATTCCCTACTGTGTTTATGAATGTGACCACGTGTGACTATTAGATGTAACAAATTAACTCTTGGCAAGATTTGAGAGAGAAAAAACACTAGATGATAGATAGATAGATAAATAGATAGATAGATAGATAGATAGATAGATAGATAGATGATATGGCTCGATAAGCAAACGGCTACATTTGTTTTCCTTTGGAAATAAGCTTATTAAGTACTTTCAAGTACAGAAATGCATTATGGTTAACCCAATACTTGGTTTCAGATATCCTTTCAGTCATCTGCCATGCTATCTCTAGCAGGGAGTCACAGGTACTGATTTGGCAAAGAATGCCTAAAACAGAAAGATGTGATGCCATTCATTTTCTGTGAATTTAGCTTGCAATCCTATCATTTGCATCCTGCTACATAAATGCTACATTTATTAGATAAAGCAGAAAATAATACAGTACTTAGGAGTGGCTCAAGTGTTGTAGCAAATGACAGATGATCTACCATTCTTGGCTCATTCATTTCAAGCTCTCCCAGTAAGCATTTAGAGAAAGTTTGTGTTTTTGTCACCAAGGCGTCTCCTGGATTTGTAGTGTTGGCACAAGCTGACTGAGTGTAGGTCATACCTGCATTACTCCTGGGGATTTGTTGTTCAGTTGCATTTCCCATGCGCTGAACATAGCAGATGCCACCATTCTGTGAGTTGGGAAAGTGGATGTCACCATTTTGTGGTCTCTAAGGTGCTAATGGAAGGGGGGGGATTCTTTTGTTTTGACTACGGCAGATCAACACAGCTACCTACCTGTATTCAGGACTAACAGTCAACATGTTCTAATTCAGTCATCTCTTACTTGTGTGATTCTGCATCACTTTGTAGTATCACCCAGCAAATCAGATATGTTTCTGGCTAGGGGTGGGTAGGATGATTGCTGCAGGGTTATCCACTGTTTACCACCACCACCATTTCTGGACATTACGTGGGTTTAAAAATGTATGTTCAAATAGATGTGGATGGAGACATTGATCTAAACAGGCACATAAGATGCATGGAATTGCAACCACCTTCCCCTCTGAGAAATTGGGATAGCCCATGAAATATACTCAGAGTTCTGCAGTGATTTCATGCTCTTTATTGCAGCTTGTAAAACAGTGATTTAATTTCCCCCCAAACCTCAGGCTTTTATATACAGTACATTATTTACACAATGAGTCCCGTCTGATTGGCTGATTCTGCTTCCCTCCTGGAGCCTGATTGGTCTTCTCCTGCAGGCCAAACAGTTGTTGCATTCTACGATCCTACCAGCCTATTGTTCTAGGATCCAAGCTTAGTACATAACAGCCCATGAGGTTTTGAGAGTGCTCAAAGAAACCTGCTCATTATTTTTTTTAGGTGAATATAGGGGTGTTTGTGCACCATCTGAAGGTTAGAAGCCCACAAATAAAGATATCAAGTTACCTACTCCAGCTTTATTGGTTCATTCAACCTATATCCCATCCATTCTGTCTATTTACTTACTCCTAACTTACTATTTTTTTAAACTGAGCGATAGCATTCAAAACATGAAGCACCAGCTTTACATATCAGATGCTTCATGGTATCTCCTATCATGGAGGGCATGATACCCCTGTCATTTGAGCACACTACTCCTTAACTAATAAACAGTGTGGGATTAACTTTTGAGCTGCTGTGCCTTTCTGTGTGGAGAAGTGCAAAATCTGACCTCATCAAAAGTGAGAACTAAAAGTATTGGCATGGATTTGTGCATAACATTAGGGCTATTTCTATTCTGATTAGAAGTAGTGTGTGTGCAATTTGGATAGTTCAGTGCTAATGTAGTTCTGAAGCCCCCCCCCCCATCTGCCTTGGCACTAAAAATCCTACAGTTGGTCTCCTATAAAAAGGTCCCTTTACAATTTGCTAATTATATCAGTGTTATCTGACAGGTCTAATTACAGCCTTAAAGAATATATGTACATTACACACACACACACACACACACATTCTATATACAAACAGGTTTTCAAAACCATGCCTTCTGGTGGATTAACCTGGGGTGATACAGACAGAACACAACAGATGGGTATTATTTTAATCTAACAGGATGTATCCCATATCCCAAAACTGTAGATAAATGCAATTTCCTCCTAACTTCTGAAGAAGCTAGAAAATTAAGGCATTGCATACGCTCCCTATTTTGTACATGAGCTTGGAAAGTTCATTTTTAAAAGCAACTGGTTCAAGTTCAACATGTCCCAAAAGGAATAGATTCCAGTTCCCACTTGTCCTTTTATACAAAATGAACTAGTTGGGTTCAGGTTCGGTTCACAGTTCCATTCAAATTCATCCAAATGCTCCTTGGCTATTTCCCCCTAGCATTCAGAATGTTGTGGAATGCTGTGCTAAAGTGTAAAACATACTTAAGAAGAGTGGATTGCAAAATGATTGATTTGTTTTTCTCAACAGTTATCATGCTTAAGTGTAAAGGTTCAAAGAGTCTAAATAAGAAGGGAGGCATTTGAAGTTCTACCCCCCACATAAACTTAATTCGTGTTCAATTCACCCGGCAGCAATTATGAGAACAACTTTCAGGCGTAGTTTAGAGATTTTTGAACTAATTCACTGAACGTTGTTAAAACAAATTACTTTATTCCAAGCACAGTCTACACCACAGGTTGGATATAGATTATCAAAAACTTCTACTTGAACCCCAGCTTTCTGGTACAGCTTCCATTTATTTTCTGTTCCAGTCTCCCCTGGACCCCAGTAACAACCTCTGAATGGCTATTGGTGGGGAACAAGAGAGGGATATTTTCAGTGACTGCACCCAGGCTCTGAAACTACCTCCCAGTCTTTTAGCCTTAGCTGCAAAGACCTGGGTTGCCTATTTTTATTCTGCTGAGGTGTCCATCTGTTATTAGTTATAACTGGCTCATGTTCATTTTGTCCTTATCACTTTAGTTACATGGGTGTGTTTGGCACTAAATATCCTGGAATTGGTCTCCGGGGAGGGGGGGGGGGTGTTTGAGGTCTCTTTTATGGCTGTGCCACCTAATTATAGCTATGTCATCTGACAGCTCAAAACGTCATACATACACACACATATACACATATATAATACACCTGCAATTCTGACCAAAAAGTGAGCAACCATTTGCTAAACTTTAATTCTGCAAACCCCAGCCTGTCAGATTTATCAATAATCCCAGGTTGAATTCCCAGGGTTTCCAAACAGGTTTGGGAATGACCAGGGGCGTAGCAAGTTAAATTGGTACCCGGGGGCAAAAAAAAATTTGTCACACACCCCCCAGGCATGGGAGGGTCAGGTGGTACCCGGTGCGGAAAATTTCTTGTCAAACCCCCCATTGATCCCCCCCCCCGCAAAAATGGTTTTACGTTATTTCATATTTTCTTACAAAGGAATAATGACAAGTAATAATAAAAAAACTTTTATTTATATCCCACCCTCCCCGGCCAAAGTCGGGCTCAGGGTGGCTAACATCAGATACATAACATTGGTATAAATCAAACAATAATTAAATTACCTCCTAAAAACCTCTCAAAATCAAATTAAAGTCTAATTAGATGGCTTTCCACAGGGTTAGGGTTGGGAACAGTTAAGTGTTCTCTGAACTGAAACTTCAGCCTTCATGAAATAGGAAAACAGCCAAATGAATAGCTGTTTTGGTGGAGGAGGGTCAAGATATTAACCGATATGCATGAAATTTCATATATAGCTATATAATCCCTAGTATAGTAAGATAAGACCTTCGGAGCAGGCATTTTAAAAAAAAAATAATTCAAAAAAATTCAAAAAAAATATTCCCCCCCCCAAAAAAAAAACAATTGTTCCTTGATAATTTGTCACCCCCTCCATTATGGAACCCGGGGCGGCCCGCCGCCTCGCCCCCCCTTGCTACGCCCCTGGGAATGACCTTCCTGAGACCCTGGAAAGCACTGCCAGTCAGTGTCAGAAATACTGGGCTAGCTGAACACGTGGTCTTTTTTGATATTTATATTTTTGATATTTATAAAAAAAAATGCTTATATGACACCATCTCACGTAATATATCAAGGTGGTGTACAGCAATATATACAAACACATTGTTCCTATGCCTCCCTCCAAATCCCCTTTTCAATCCAGCCCACCTGCTTGCAGGCCTGACTTGCTCTTCTGGCAGCAGAAATGGGATTCAGCAAGGGAGGGCAGTATCCCCCATCCATCTTTTCTTTTTCCGGTTCACCACTATTAAGGCTACAAGGAAGGGCTTAGGAATGCACTGAAATGTGGCTTCCCCAGAACTTTGAGTGTATCGTGTTTATATTGTATCTGAAGTGACCACCACAAGTTGATGGTATTTCTGAGGTAGGAAACACATCTTGCAAATGTCACTCATGCTAATAATAATAATAATAATAATAATAATAATAATAATAATAATAATATACCCCACCCATCTGGCTGGGTTTCCAAAACTTCAGCAGACGCATCATCAACAGACAGCAAAACCATCATAAGCCAGCAAATGTAAGAGACAAAAGATACGTTTTTTGACCTGGTTACAAAAGGATGTTAATGATGACACCAGGCAGACTTCACTGGGGAAAGCATTCCACAAGTGGGGAGACACAACTAAAATGCCTTCCTCAGAGGGGGAACCTAGAAAAGGGTGAAGTTCATATTGGGAGAGGTGCTCCAAAAGGTTGGTTCTGGCAGTTAGGAATTTGAATGAAACTAGTTTCAGATAATGGATGCTCTCCTGAACTAACATAATACTTATTCATAAATGTTTTGATTCTCCTTTTATCAACAGATCACCAGAAAGACTGCCATGGGCTCCCCCTACACAGAGATGGAAATGGCAACTATTTTCTTTGCTGTGCTGGTATTTCTTCTCTGTACAGCATTTGGAATCTGCGGTGAAAGTACCAGTCGGTTTAATGGTATGGAAATTGCCAACTTTAACATCCCTTGCAACGTGAATAGTGATACCTTGGAATGCTACATTAGGCAACTATATCAGAGCAAAGGCCACCCTCCATTGCAGCAATATTTTGACTGGCACCCCCAACACTCTCTCAAAATTCAAAATGTGTCCAGTAGTCCACAATGGTTGGCAGCCTCTGCCTAAGGCAGTGCTTGCAGTGGGATAGAGTGCATCCCAATTCTTTTCAGGCAGATATATAACAATCCCATGCTTCAGGTGGACATAACTGAGTTTGCTCTATCAGAACTACTAGAGTAAATGGAAGGGTTCACATGGTGAGAGTGGAGTTCATCAGTAACATCAACCCTACCTATCCACTAGCATGTTCTTCCTGTAAACTACCTGAGGTTGTTAGAGTTGGAATACTTGGGAAGCCCCAATATTCAGGCTGTCATTGGCATGGTAGCTGGGGAACCACATACATAGACATTTTACTAGACCAGATTTCATGAGGATCTCATCACAAGATAGCTGCAAACCAATAAATATACCTTTGTTTTGTTTTAAACCACCTTGGCTGTCAACAAGATTCATCTCAGCCACAGGGTTGCTATTATAATGGAAAGAGATGAAAACATCAACATTTCAAATAACCAAAATCATGTCTTCATTGCAGATACAGGACAGAAATCAAGGGCATCTTCAGTGGAGCCACTTAATGTATGACCTGCTTGTTCTTTCCCTGAATATTCAACATTTGGGCTTGGTAACCAGAAGCTATCCAAATATGCCACAGTAGGTTTTCAAAGAACACAGAAGTATTTAGAATATACCTAGGATACAACCAGAAACTGATTGCTACAAAGCCAATATTGCTTAATTTGAGGTATGCATGTGAGCTGCTATAATAATTATAACGCCTGTGCTGTTGCCATTTTGCCCAGCCAATATTTTCTGCAGCTTATTATTTTAATTTCTGTTGCTTTGTAAACAAATAGACTTCCAAAGAGGGAGGCACAAACACTCCCAAACGGATTGTCGCCTGATCTCAGCTGCTATACAAGTTGTACTTACACCCACTATTAATACATCTTTAAACCAAAGATTCTGAATCCAGAAATAGATCTGAAAGTGCACCCTGTAATCATTTATGGATCAACTTATAAACACTAGTAAGAACTCACAGGCTGAACTGCAATAAAAATAATGCTTGGAAATATTACTTGGCAAGAGATGCCCAGTGTCTGATTTTGCAAGACATTGAGTATCTGCATTGTTGTGACTGGTATTCTCCACTACCAAGCATTCCACATGAAAAAGCATTTAATAGCAATGCAATAAGTACTCAACTGTTTACTCACAACCCTTGAAAGCAAAATGCATTGCTCAAATGTTGGCAGAAAACATCAGATCTTGTGAATTGTCCAAGAAAAAAGGTCATTCCTCTCCCCCTTCAGGGTCGACTCATGCCCATTTCTTCATACCCATACCCGAATATGCAAATTGTATAGCTCGTCAAATGAAGGGGGAATTAGATTTGTATTTAAATATTCAAGCAGTCAGCCATTTTCCTTTGTAGTTCCCCCCACATTAATTGGTATTCACCAGTTATTTCCCAATAATAGCCGCCGCCCGCCGCCGCACCCCCCCCCCGTTCTCAGCTTATCTGTGTGGATCAGCTGAAGAGGGGGCTGTGTGCCTCTGTGTTTGTGCAAGAGAGGGGTGTGTGTGCCCATAGCCCCTTTTAGTTGCACCTACCACTGTCCCAGACCCCTGAACTGGATTGGCAAATCCTACCCACATCAGCAACCTGGAGCTTAACCCTGAGCACATGTAGGGAACTTTAAACCAGATTATCTTTGTTTCCAGTGACTTTCACACATGTAGTTAATTGTTTGCCCTCCTCCAAAAGGAAATGCTTATTGCTTTCAGAGCTTCTGGACTTGATCCCTTTTTCTGCTGTTATCCTGCTGCAGTTTTTACTCTCTTTTGGATTTTATGCCTTTGTTTTATTTGTATACTTTATGGGATTTAAACTTTACTGTAAACTGCCCAAGAACTTTCCATAGTTGTGCAGCATAGTAATATAGTAGATCTATAAATACATACACTGATTCAGGACACAGTTACAATTTGCTAAAGACCTTGAACTCAGTTAAAAACAATAAATAAATAAAAACCATTTTGTCAAATATATAATAAAAATGAAACAAACGGAAAGTTAGCACTGCAGTGAACTGTTTAACACATATGCAGTGCAACCTTCCACTTGCCTAAAAAGAAATAAGCCCCATAGAACTCCATGGGATTTACTCCTGGGTAAATATGTATAGATGTAAGGGTGTAGCCTTGATATGAAATCACTGCCTATTTGTAGGATTTGATGCTGACAGTACTTTTTACATAGATTGTGAAAAATGTGCAAAGATCTGCAACATTCTGACACACATTCTAAATTCACTATAATGCCTCACCTGGAGCATAATAAGCTATTAAAATATTAACAGGTATTAATTGCGTGTAACTAAAACACCTTATTTTATCCTCAACATATACCAGGTGGCATATACTATGAGCTGGGGCATTGTGGAACTTGGGAGGAAATGAGTCCAGACTATGTTTTATTCATGTTTCAAAATGGAATTCTCCATAGTATAAGCTTATAATCACTTCCATCATTTATTTAAATATCAAATTATATCTACATTAATTTCACAGTGTTTCTTTACCACGATGAGGAAATGCATCATAATGTCTCTTGAGGCTCTGCTGCAATGTATCATCATGTCAGCACTTTCAATTATTGATGGATTTTGGCACCTTCATCCAGAAATTGGGGGGGGGGGGGAGAGAGAGAGAGATGTGAAGGAATATGCCCATCACTTTGCCAGGCACTGTGACAGGACAGGGACATGCAGATGATTCCCTTTCAGAAGGGGGTTTTGCTTTCACTAAACACAAACAACACTACGGGGCAGCACTTCCAAAAAAAAAAAAAGATACAAGCTCCGTAGTAATTCTGATTTTAAAATGTATGCTCAACGTATTGCATTCAGATAGTCCTTCTATCTGACTTTTTTTTTTAATTGAAGAGAACAAGTAAATGGAATGTTTGCACCTCTGGATCATTATTTGGAACAAAATGGCTGTGTTACTTATTGAAGCTTTAAATCCATTGACAGCAGCTTAATCTCTGAACATTTTTATTTATTTAATTATAGCTATATGGTTACCCAGTAATTAATATTCTCAGAATACAAAGACATTTACTTAGAACACAGGCTCATACGATTCTTGCTAAGTCGCTGAGGTTGACGTGTGGATTTGCTAGATATTCTGCTTCATTGTAGACTCAGTGAGAATCCTATGCCAGCACTGCATGTTTTCTCTGAAACTTAGAAGCAATACTCAAACATCTGCCATTGTTTAAACCTAAAAGCTACTCAAAAACACAAGTTTGGTTCTCACATTTCATTTTGATTACTGCTGTAAAGTTAGGACAATTAATTGCTATATGTTTGTATGCACTCTCTATTTCTAAGCAGTGAGAAGTTCCAGGGACATCATTAAATGGTTTTCTTTTCTTTGACAAAGAGTTCTGGAGATTTATGGTGTCCTTGTAATACTTGGTTGATTCACCAGTACATAAGCAGGTCATCGCAGAAGCAAACAGGCACTCCTTCAACAGACAGCAAACCCCCGAATATTGCATAAATCTCCATAGACCAGCTGTTATAGCCCTTGAAAGGTGGAGCTTCAATTTAGTTAACTCACCTCTTTTCCTATTCAAACTGCACAATTCCCATTTCTTTTTACTCTTGTTTTTGGATCTGAATGGAGTTGCCCACTGAAGGCTGGATTCCCCACCTTTAGAGGCAGGGGAGACTTACACAGGTATTAAGAAACATTGCCCTTCCTATTTTTAGTCCATTTCTATCAAAAGACACTAAGAAAAAGCACTCTTTAAGCATGATAGAAGTACATTTGTATTAACCATTTTATATGGGCAAAACACTTCAGCCTATATCCCCATTTCCTGTTCTGATGTTCCCTTTTAATTTTTGTCAGTGTACTACCTTAATTGCATTGCTCAAAAACTGTAAGAAAGACTTCAGTTAAAAAAATAATCACATGGACCAGGAGGATGGGGTCACACCCACTGGGCCCGATGCACTGTCCCATCCCCGACAGCTCAACCTCACTCCTGTCCACACATTGGGGATAAGATCTGGAGACTTCTGTTCATGTGTAGGTGTCCATGTGACTTAGAACCCTGATTGTACAGAGTTCTAAATTGCACAGGGAATCCCCTTCAGAAGGATCCCCACTTCAAACCTCTCCTGCCCCAAGTTGTGGGCAGTGGACAAGCTGGGCCATCAGGCATGCAATGGTGGGAGCATGGCCCTGCTCTCCTAGTCAAGATGGTTGTACTCATATGAGAGTTTGTGTTTGAATTCCTTTAGTGACAGACCAGTTCCAGACAAGGAAAAAAATGTGGCTATGTTCTGCACGCCACAGAGACTGGTGCACCTATTTCATGCAACGAAGTGTGCAAAAATGGTAGGGGAAAATGTATGTCCATTATCTCCATATCCATTGTCACTCTCTCTCACCCCCCCAAACCCCCACTTCACTTCAAGTAGAAGCCTGGAAAGATAAGGCAAGAAGAATTCACTATAAGCTGTGATACTCATGTTGCAGAAGCATATAAAGTCCTTTATCTTTCTAGTTACTTCAGCCTCGATCCTATCACTAGAGTTCTCAGGGCTCATGAGGTAGATCTTTGTTGTACTCTTGCTTCTGTATATCCTACAGAGGCAAGTCACTGGCAGTGCAATGCCTTCTCCACTGCCTTCAGGCTATGTTTATCTGGCTCCCTCTGCTGTTCAGTTCCCTCTTCCAGCTTCTCTGCTATCTTCCTCAAAACACTTGCTACAGTTTATGCAGAAGATGGCCGAAACTACACTTGGGCTTCTCCAATGGCACTCCACACCCAAATCCTTAACCTAACATAGTCACTGCTCTCTAGCTTGGTATCTGCAATTATCCTCTCATTATATCAGTTGCTACCAACTTGAGGATCAGGAATGTTGATTTCCTACTACCAACTAGGAATTTCTTGGCACAAGCAGTAGTAGCTGCAGCTCATCTTGGGTTTTTCCTTAAAAAAAAAATCAGAAAGGCTTTGAATTATTTATCTAGAATCAA
Source organism: Lacerta agilis (assembly GCF_009819535.1). Taxonomy (NCBI): domain Eukaryota; kingdom Metazoa; phylum Chordata; class Lepidosauria; order Squamata; family Lacertidae; genus Lacerta; species Lacerta agilis. The sequence goes on along the minus strand of NC_046320.1, from coordinate 31,800,060 downwards.
ATATATTGGAGCACTCAGTTCAGTTGTTCAATTTCAGGTGTGGAATTTTTACAAATTGTCTGTTTACGGATATTACTTCCTTGGACCAAGTTGTTTCAAAAGCCCTCTGCCAAGGATCATTTGAGGTCAACATTGCCATCTAACTCTTAAAATGAGCAAGGGTGAAATTAGGACTTAAGAATAAAAGGAACACTGCAGCTAAGCCAGCCAGAAATATAAAAGAAAAATGCAATGGCTACTCATACCTTAGAATGTATTGCTTATATATCAAAAAGCTTTTTAAAAAAAACCCTGAATAAATGATCTCTTCAATCTTCATTTTTTAAAAATTGTTTGCTATTGATTGCCAATAATTTAAACTGTTCCTTCCTGAAAAGTGATGACTGAGCTATAAAACCACTTAGAAATACTCAGTGCTGGCATCATTTTATGTATTTAACACAATAAATGCAGGCCTAATAAAAGAAATGCAAACTCATGTTATCTAAGTTGCTAAAATGCACATAGACATTTGCCTTGTAAATCTTGTGACAGTGTGAACAAGTTACAGTTTTAATTAGAACTGAATTAAGTAACTGCAGTTTTAATCAAGTTAAATATTCCAGAATAGTGGAGGTCTGACACACAGAATTTATACACTGCAGAGTTCTGTAGCTTTCTGGCCTAAATAATTTCTCTCCTCTATGGTACACTGGACCCATGTGTTTGTTCTGAATTTGAGGTGGAGGGAATAAATGAGTAGGAAAATGACTGGGATTGCCGCCACTAGCCCCACCCACATCATTTCAAAGATATGCTTCGTACCTATGTAAATTCAAAATGCATTTCATGAAGGCGCATCACACCTTAAAGGGACTACTGCTTTGGCTGTACCCTACAGTTTTCTGGCACCTTGTTCTTGTCCCCAGTATCCACAAATCAGATGTGGGTGGCTGCAGGGGAAAGCCTTCATGCCATCACTTCTACACACTGCTGGGATCCTACCTGGCAGGGCTGTCTTATCAGTGAAAATGGAAGCTATGGACTGCACAGATGGACTGCCAGGAGGAGGTGGGTTAAAACAGCTGGTTGGGCCATATCACAGTCAGGCTATTGGTCCCTGCAGAGCTCCTCCCAATTGGTTCAGTTTGTCTAAGTGTGAGGGCTGCTGTGTTGTTTTGCATGGGCCCAGGACTTACAACAGGGGAAGAACCATCAATAGCATCACTTTAGGGGCAGTCACAATAGGGATAGTCAAATCGTGGATAACCACTAAAGGTATGCAAAATAAAATAAAAAAATAAGATGGATCCTGACTCAAGAACCAAAGCGGGCCACTTCAGACAAATACAGGGCTTGTACAATCCAAACTAGGATCAAAGTACCCAGAACTGAAGTAGAAACCTTCAGAATGTTGTAGAAATTCAGGTGTTTATATGTGCTGCAGATAGTGGTTGTGAGAAAACTCTAATAGTTCTCCCCAAGCTTGCCATATAAGCAAAGTGTCAGACTGGGGAGAGAGATAGTTCTTTTATATATATATAAAAAATACAGGTTTACATTCTAGTCAGAAGGAATTAATCTAGCAGCATCCTCCAATCACAGTGCTCTGGGGAAAGGATGCTGAAGTGATGTATCACCTGGTTCTTGATTACTCTGTGCTCTTTGCTAATTCTGCTAGTGGTGCTGGACGTTCCGATCCTTCTGGCCCATGCCACATGACCATATACCTGCTCCTGTCAAATCAGCTTTGCACTTTGTTCCCGTGATTTATAGTGTTAAGTGAGAATGACACAAGCTTGAGGCTTGTTTTGGGGTTGTTTTTTTTGGGGGGGGGGGTTGTCATTCATCACAACACCTTATTCCCTGCTCCAATGCTTCTGAAATTTCACTAGCTGCATCATAAAGGTGCCCCTAAGAAAGTATGCCATTTTCATAATAAAGTCACTGCCCACAAAGAGGAAAGCAAATCACTTTTATTTATTTCCCAAAAAAATTTAATTTCAAAGGTTCCTAGTCCAAAAACACTTTGATCTCACTAGGGAAGATTAAGTGAATCCGTTTTCACCTATCCCGAAACTGAAAAGGCTGCTCTTGCAAAAAAAAAAGGAAAGGAAAGGAAAGGAAAAAACAATGTCAAAAAGGGGTGAAAGGTTGCACCATCTTTTATTTCCCCATAATAGTGAACGGAGCAGGTGTGAAGCTTTCTTTTTCTGATTCCGGAATCAGAGCCAATTCAAACATTCTTGGAAGAGGTTCAGGCCAAATCTTGCTGTTTTCCAGATCAGCAGAGCTGAGTCCAAGTCAATTCTTGTGGTTAGTGAACATTCCTAATAATCACAAGGTTTAAAGTTTAGGGAGCCAGCTCAGCACCTTGGAGAGCTCCCTGTGAATCTGCACTTTCCCCCTCCTGGACTGAGCATGCAGTAGATACAACAACTGTTCTGCTAGTTTGGATTCAGTGGATGCTTGTCCCCCGTTTAAATATGAGTATGGGATATTTTAACATCCTTATATTGCTCCAAGTTTAAAATTCAGCCACAATCATATTATATACTACATTTCACTCAGTTTTCCATTAAAATGAACCAGCTGTAAGTGTTTCAAGATACAGAAGAGGTCATAAAACTTGAATTGTATCCAAGTTCTCACATTTGAAAGGGTGGGAGGACTGCCTTTTCTTAGTTTGCTTGTTTTAGGCTGACTTCACACAACTATCATTTTAGTTTATAGCTTGATTAGGAATGTTTTACTCAGCTCCACAACCTCCCTGCTTACCGATTTAGAGCACAAGCCTATGTGAGTTTACTCAAAAGTAACAAAAGAAAAAAATCCTTCCAGTAGCACCTTAGAGACCAACTAAGTTTGTTATTGGTATGAGCTTACTCAAAAGTAAGTCCTACTGAATTCAAAGGGCCAAGTAAGTGCCGTTAGAATTGCAGCCTACAACTGAAATCTCTGGCCATGCTGCAGAGTCTGCATGCAAACTGATGCTAGATAAAATTATTTTCAACACATGAATTAAACAGAAAAGAAAGAGAGCAGAAACGTCACTAAGCTGCCATCATTTAGAGAAACATGAGCTCTTGTTCAGTCGCTCCCTTTGTAGTTATAAAAACTTCATCCTGAACATTATCGTGATGAAGTCTCCAGGTAAGGGGAAATTCTGCTGATCACTCTGCTCTTTGTCAGACAATTTTTCCTGTCTACACAGATTGAGCTGTAATCATGGCAAATGGAATTGTTTTCCACCATTCAAGCAGCATTGCAAGATTTACAATGAGCTGCAGTGTTATGAACAGAGGGAGCTGTTTTATACCATTAGTCCATCTAGCCTTGTCCTGCTTCGTGTGATTGGCGGCAGCTCTCCAGGCACTCAGGCAGGCCTTTCACACCACCTGCTACCCGAGGTCCTTCAACTAGAGTTTGACCCTGTGATCTTCTGCATGCGACACATGCTCTCAACTGGGGAGCTATGCCACCTTCTTCAACATGCATACATGTGGCATAGAGGAAAGAGGATCTGAACCCATCACCAAGAGGACAAGCTGAGAGCACTTTGCACACTAAACACATTGCCAGTTTGTGGAATGAAGCCACCCACATATGGGGTGTGTGGTTGTGTGTTGTGAGGTGATGGTGTTGCGTTGTGTTGATAAAACTCTCAGATACAAGACCACCCACTGGCAATTGTACATTGGCCACAATACACTTGCAAAGCCCAGAAACTGCAACTGCTATGAACACTCTTCCTCTTGCAGAGATATTATTAAAATGTGGTGTGCTTGTGCCTCTGCCAGTTCAAAGGATGCAAAAAGGCACAGAATGCAAAAGCTTTAAATATGCAAAATCCCCAAACAAACAGAGTGGGCTTTAACCAGACAGACTGTGACATGTTTAGACTAGCACAATCCTAATTCTCATATATTCTAATGTGACTAAGCAGATTTCCTACCAATCTTCTTTTATCTAATGCAGAAACTCATGTTTGATGTATTTGGGTTTCCAGCAAAACTATTACACCAGCCTAAAACCTTTGTAATTTATGTACATGTTTACTGTAAGGCAGTTCCACCTCACAGGCTCAACTTCAACAGTTATTACAATAATAAAGATATGTTTAGGTACGGCAGGGGAAGTTATATTTCATCAGCATCGTGCCTGAGATTTTAAGATGCTTAAGTGTGGGATGCAGGTGGCACTGTGGGTTAAACCACAGAGCCTAGGGCTTGCAGAAGGTCAGCAGTTCTAATCCCTGCGACGGGGTGAGCTCCCGTTGTGCGGTCCAGCTCCTGCCAACCTAGCAGTTTGAAAGCACATTAAAGTGCAAGTAGATAAATAGGTACCGCTCCGGTGGGAAGGTAAACGGCGTTTCCGTGTGCTGCTCTGGTTCGCCAGAAGCAGCAAGCTGTCTGCAGACAAACGCCAGCTCCCTCGGCCTATAGAGCGAGATGAGCATGCAACCCGAGTCGTCCGTGACTGGACCTAATGGTCAGGGGTTCCTTTACCCGTTACCTTTTTAAGTGTGGGAAATGTTGGGGTTGTGAGTCTTGTGTTCAGCATAATTCAGTGATAATGTGCATATACAGCAATAATAGTTATCATGTGCGTAGACTTGGGAAGGCACAACTATGTCATTTTGTCAGTACTGAGCCATAGGAAGTCACTGAGCAAGAGCCAGGACTTAGACACAGTAGATACTTCCAGTCCAGTAAAAATTATTCCAGTTTAGGGGAGACAATGGCCTACCTGGTGAGTGCCATTGCTCCAAATCCTAGGAGCACTTCACTGTCTTAGTTGACCCTACCATTAGGAAGACTGAAGTTGTCCTCTTTCCATGAACCCCAGAGGTTCCACTGCCTTCTCCATCTCCCTGGATGTTAGCTCCAAACCACAAATTTTAAGCAATAAATTTAATTTCAAATCTTGGTATCTCCTCCCACACCTTGGAAAGGAACAAAATTGTAAAATTATTTGATGTGGGGGTAGCTTTTCTCTCCAACTACCATGTCTAGTGGCCAAAGTGTTCTCTTTCCTGAATATTTAGGAGAGTTGTCTGCAGGTTAATTACATTATACTCCTGGGGTACAAACTCCAAGTCTGCTACACCATCTACATGGCAACTCATGGTTGTAGGATTCGGTGGGGCTGGGGGAGTACCCACCTAACTTTGTTTGTAGCCTCTATGCCCATTTCACCAATTACACTGATTGTTCTCTCTTTCCCCATTTGCCAGAACCAAACAGGTGTTCCAAGGTGTTCTATAGTTAGTCTCTTCCCTAGTTTAATCCTCACAACAACCCTGTGAGGTAGGTTAGGCTGAGAGGCAGTGACTGGCCCAAGGTCACCCAGTGAGCCTCATGCCAAGTTAGGATTTGAACCCCGGTTTCCCAGGTCCTAGTCCAACATTCTAAGGACTACACCACACTGGCCATCAAGAGGCCCGGCACTCTACTGGCTGATGCAAAATTCTAGGCTATGTTTGCAATTAGTCCTTGACCCAAAAAAGCCTTTAACTGAATAAGCTTCACATTGTAGGCACATTGCTTGTTTCCTCTTGGATGAGAAAGGAGAAAGTGGACCATACTATTTGCAGAGCTGAGACACGTCCAAGTTTTTTTAAGTGCTTAGCTACAACTAACTCACAAACAAAGCTGTCCCTTCCTAATGATGCCATCAAGGTTTCTACTGGAAGGGCCAGTGAACATATGGAGGGGATCAGCATGTGGCAACACTTGAAACAATTCAAAGTAGCAGGATACAGTAGGTGTAAAAATTGCACCAGCTCAGTGTCAAAGCCAGGAATTATGCATGTGCCCAACTTTAAGTGTGGGTGGTTGTACTGAAGCCAGTGCATTGTGCTCCAAGTCACATAGCTATATAGACCATAAAAAGTAAATAAATAGCCCTGCAGAATCCCTCTTTTAGAAGCCTCTTGTCTTGCAATGCCGCCAGAGAACCTGCCTGCCTATATATGCCATGTGTCCAAGTTACAGTTGCTGTGGCAACTGTGACATGAAATCCTGCAACATGTATGAATATGAAATTCCAACACAGATTCTGCCTTTGTGAGTAAAAGGTTAGGAGCAGAGCTGTTCACTCCCTTACAGAGGAGGGTTTTTTTTTTTTTTGAAAGGAGAGCAGAGAAGAAATGAAAGCAAATAATTTCCAAACACATCCTTCTCCTAATTCAGCACACATTTAATAATACCCATTTTGTCATTTTGGAATACAGTGGTACCTTGGGTTAAGAACTTAATTCGTTCCGGAGGTCCGTTCTTAACCTGAAACTGTTCTTAACCTGAAGCACCACTTTAGCCAATGGGGCCTCCCACTGCCGCTGCACCGCCAGAGCACAATTTCTGTTCTTGTCCTGAAGCAAAGTTCTTAACCTGAAGTGTTATTCTGGGTTAGCGGAGTATGTAACCTGAAGTATATGTAACCCGAAGTACCACTGTACTAATGTTTATGTGCATTTCTCAATTTCACAGCAACTTACATTTGATTTTCTTTCTTTTTTTAATGTTAACTATGTAAGTTGATATATTTATTTGTACAAAAATGCCCTGCTTTTCCCCTCTGAAAGGAGTGGCTAGCGAAATACTAGAAAGCACGAAAATAAAATTAACAATAATCTCATTATTAAAACAGATGGGGGGGAACCCAACACAATTCAAGACTAAAAGGGCTACTAAAAATGGTCCCCAGGGGACAGAGCTAAGAATGCAATTGAACCAAAGGTTTCTATTGTCTTATTTATTGTTTAAACAGAAAAGTCTTCAAATTATGGCAGAGCACAAATAAAGAGGAAGATAACCCAAACGCCTTGGGCAGGGAGTTCTACATACAAGATGTTGCGTTGTTCCTAGTCACCAGCTTGAGCTCAGAAGGCAAGGGAATAAGAACATGAGTTCCAGAGCCCTCCTGGATCAGGCCAAAGTATCCCCTAGTCCTGTATATCGTTTTCACACTTGCCAACCAGTTGCCTATGATAATCCCACACAGGGCCGTCTTTAGCATATGCAGCGCCCTGGTGCAAAGATCCGCCCAGCGCCCCCAAATTTTGATTAATTTTTTAGGGGGCCTCCCCAAAGTTGTTAGGCTTTTTTTAGGGAGCCTCCCAATATTTAGTGAGCTTTTTCTAGGGGGCCTCCGCGCTTTTTTAAAGGAGGGACAGATTGGTAGTAAATGACAAATAAAACCTGCTCTGGAACTAGCACGCAGCAACAAAAACAGCTTTCGTCAGCCAAAGAACCGAAAAAATACAGAAGGAACAAACGAACAACAACACCATTTCCAGATTAAAGCAGCGGCAAGGAGGGGGGTGGAGAGGCTAGAAGGCGGGACTTTGGGGCAGATTTCGGGGCTGTTGCTGCAAGATCATTGAGCCTTGAGCCTAAACTGCACCACTGTAAGTTCTCACACAGCTCTTTCTGTGCCCTCTTTCAAAACAGGTTCTAACAAAAACCATTCTAAGGAGCAGCTCGGAAAGTTCCAACAATTCATTTGGCACTTTGGGGGGAGCCCGTTTTTTGGGGGGGATCGTTGTGAAGGAGAGCGCTGGTCATGGGGGGACAGAGAGCAGAGCAGCAGGAGAGCCCGGAGGTGGAGCCGGTTCTGGGGCACATGTTCCACCCCCCCCCCCATGGCACTCCCTCCCTACAGATCCTGGGACATCTCGAGAGGCACCTTAGTTAGGGAAAGTACAAAGCATCCCCCCCACACCCTTTCCTCTCCACACCCAAAAATAGAGCTGGGGGCGGGTAGAAGCTAACTGCGGGGGAACAGAGGGGTGGGGAGGAGGCGAGATTTGCAGCCAGGAGAAGTTGCGCGCTGGCGGCAGGGGAGGCGGCCGAAGAGGTTCTGCCTGCAAAAAAAACCTGCAGCAGGGCAGCGCAATACCAGGCACTGATCAATAATGTTATCATAGGAAGCTGGAGTCCCGCTGCCGCTGTGTTCAAAGGGTGTGTTCCCAAGTGGGCGCGTGCAGGATCCACGCCTCATGCTGTTTTTGCGACGGCTTTTTCCATGCCTTTCCCCTCGCTCTTCTTACCTGGCGCTGCAGAACAGAACGGGGTCCTAGCGCCTTCGATGGGCGCTGCAGGTGTACAGGCACCAAGCACCCGCTCTGCCTCATGTACCTCCCCACTCTCCCCTCCCCGGACTCTCCGCCAGGCGCCCTCCACAGCTTTGCGCCGTGGTTCACCGCGCCACCGGCCCCAATGGATGAGACGGCTCTGATCCCACAAGCAGGACAGGAGTACAATAATGCTCTCCTCACTTGTGATTTCCAACAAACTGGTATTCAGAGGTATTTTGTCTCTGACAATGTAGATAAACCATAGCCATTGTGGTCAGTAGCTGCTGATTGCCTTAACCTCCATGAACTGAAGTAGCTTGGTCCCAGGGCTGTTTAGCTCTTTAAAGATTATAACCCATGCCCTGAATTGCACTCAAACTAGCAACTAGTGCAGCCAGTGCAATAAGAGGGTCACATGGTCACAGCATATGACCTAAATCAAAATTTTAACAGCAGTATTCTGCACCAATTGATGTTTCAAAGTCGTTTCCAGGGACAGTCCCATGAAATTCAATTAAGATACAACTATTGCAGTTAGGACCACAGTCAGCTCTGACAGTACCAGAAATGGGCAGAGCTGGGGCATCAGCTGATGCACAGACAAGTAAGTCCTTAGTAGCAAGTAGTACTCCAAAGCTACAAACCGGATCTTTCGGGGGGGGGGGGCAATTCAGTCCAGAAAAGTCTAACATCATAACCCAAGATCTCTAGGTGTGTTGTCCAACAGCACTTCTGACTTGTCCAGATTTAATTTCAGTTAAATGTAGGAATATGTGTTACGCAAACCTTGAATGTGGCATGTCAGAAAGAGTTAATTGACTATGTAAAAGTCACCAACCTCAGAATAATCTGATTTGGGGAGCTATAAATAGCTCCGTCCTGACAGAGATGTATTACTTCCTCCCAGCTATTCTACAAAAAAGAAGAAGAAAAGAAATTGATTCCAATGAAGTGCATTTGAACTTGGGGACAATACATGCTGCTTGGTACTGATTTAATATGTAAAACACCAACACTCTCCTTTCTTTGATGTATCACCTACAATCCTGGTAATCTCCTGGTTTTATTTGTGTCTCGTGTACCCCTAGTGGAAGGCCATCTTTTATACAACTAAATGTCATTATGATGGATCACAAACTGAGGTCTTACTTTGGCATAAAATGGAGAATGTTTTATGCACAAACGGGGCTCCTTCCAGGGTTGAATGTGACTAATAAATATTGTGGAATTATATGCAAATAGTTTGGAGCCGTAATTTAAAGGTGTTGAGGGCTCATACCTCTCACCACCGAGGCAGTAGATGAAAAATGCAAGGAGGATGTCATACTCGATGACTCTGCGCAAATGTGATTAGGGAAGGTACATGCAAAATGCTTGGACAATCTCCCCCTAGTCTAGCACAGTGTCACAGCTTCTCAGTGAAGTTTCTAAAAGCCAGCGCAGAAGAAAAGGCAAAGGCAGAGTGTCAGTGCACCCTCCATTTGCACATGTTTTCCCTTTTGGAATAGGACAGCACACAGTTCACAGCAGTGGCAAGAAACCATTTTAAACAGTGCTCAAATACTGACAGACACACTGCAGCATGGATCTGGTCAGGTGGGCAGTGCATCCCTCTCAGAAGAATTGCAGCTCAGTCGGTAGAGCATGAGACTCTTGATCTCAAGGTTGTGGGTTTAAGTCCCATGTTGGACAAAAGATTCCTGCATTGCAGGGGGTTGTACTAGATGACTCTTGGGCTCCCTTCCAACTCTACAACTATGATACTCTATGATAACTCCCTGTCAACAACAGTATATTTCCTGCCCTTCCTTGCAATAATAGGCAAGTATCCCCACCCTAGAAACACATTCCATTGCAGATTTGCTGTCTGCCTATGCCTACCTAGGATATAGGGCTATGCTAGACAACTTTGTTCTCCCTGACATTCACAAGTATCTGAAAATCTGCTTCTTTCCCTTAGTCCTTGGATTAGGGCTGGAACATAACTCTGAACTGAGATAATTCACACCTCCTGAACTAATAGTCAGGTTGGAACATAATTATCCTTTGAAATTCACACTGCTCCAAATTTTGCAATAGGAACAACTTAACAGCATAGGAAACAGCATTACACCAAGGTGGAATGTACACACACACACAAAAACACTGTGGAAATGGTTTTTTTAAAAAAACTTTTACAAAGTATATTGAATTTGCTGTAAGCTCACAATCGCCATCTAGTGTCACATTTGTATAATGCACTTAAAACACACTTAAAACATTATATTTACATCTGTATAGCTGAGTCCCAAATCAGAAGCACCATCCATCTAGGTCTGCACTGAATGCTTGTAGCAGCTCTTTGAGGTTTCAGGTGGGGACATTCCCAGCCCCACTAGGAAATGCCAGGAATTGAGCCTGGAACCTTCCGCATACAGAACAGATAGCCTTTCACTGAGCTACATCCCTTCCTCTCGAGGCAATACAGTTCTTGGCTCAGATACAAGCAATTCCCTATTTATGAAGATTCAAGGCATAGTTGTTTGTTTATTTGTTTGTTTGTACATACCCCACCATCTGACTGGGTTTCCCCAGCCACTCTGGGCAGCTTCCAACAAAAGATTAAAAATAAGTTTTTAAACACATATTCTGTGATAAAATTCTAGTTGCGTAAGTTCTTAAATACAATTGTTTTAAAATCACTGATTAATGCAAAAAAATATGGTGTGGACTTATGAATAAAGGCATGCAATTAGATACAGACTGGAAATATACTGATCCATCCATCCCTGTTCCGTTCCAGGCTCTTTGCACCACTTCAAGCACTCCAAAAACTCCTGAGATCCTATGTGAGGTACTATCAGTGAAATTGCATCACTGACCATCAGCACTGTACAGTACAATGGCTGGATGGACATGCCAACAAAATGGCACTGCTGTTGGGTCCCAGGTGGGCTCAGGGACTCAACCGAGATGGGTTATCCACTTCATGTCATTGGGACTCAGTCACAGATTCTTGATACTGCTTTTGCAAAACAAAAGCACCTGAGGCTGAGCCGGTAATATTATTTGACAGGCCTCAGTTGGTCTGAAAAAGCTTTATCAAGCTTTCATATCTTTGTGACAGTACAAAGATTGGGTGCCTTCAAGTGAGGAAGAGTTGATCCAGCGATACCCACTTCCCTGTTCAGGTTCAGGGTCCTGTTCTGCCACCATCTAAGATCCTCTTCTCCTGATGCTGTTGACAATGGTTCCCCCTTGTGACCCTTTTACAAAATGACATGGGTTTAGATATACAGCTGCTGTGCTGTCTGGCTGGGAAATCTACAGAGGATTCAGTTCAATGCTTGGGGGAATTGGGAAGCCTATTTATTGCTGTTCACAACTGCAATGCTGGGAATGGAATTCTACATCAAAATAGCACCACCCTTATTTTGTTCTAAGGTCTCGGAGATGATTTAAACCTTTAAATGAACAGCTTTGAAAAAAGCAGGATAAAATCCAGAATTGTGGAACATAGAAAATCAAACCTTAGGGTAATAATGCATTTGCTTCTTTCTTTTCATGTTGCCCATTAACAAAAAGGTGTTTCTGTGCAGTATACAGACGACCCCCCCCCCCAAAAAAAACCCCCATATAAAATACAACATGGATATAAAATTAGAAACATATATAAGACAGCATTAAAATAAACCAAAATGAAAACCCCAAGGGAGAAAACAGTGTTGTTCCAGAGATTTGCAAAGCCTGGTAAACACGGTAAGCTTGAGAAAATAGAGTCTTCGTCTGGTGTTAAAAAGACCACCATTTAAGTGCCAGACAAGGCTTTCTAGGAAGGGTATTCAACAACCAGGGCTACACAACTGAAAAGTCCCTTTCTTTCACAGCCATCCACACCATCTGTTTTGGTGAGAAACAACCCCCCCCCCCGAAAGGCACCCATATATGATCTTGGGGTCTGAGTGGCAGAAGAGAGCCCTCTAGATAAAATGGTTCTAAGCCAATTAGGCACAGAAACATATTTGTCTCTTTTTTCATGTTCCAAGTATGTTGGCTGTGATCTTAATTCCCTCTTCCTCCCCCCCCCCCCCAATACTGCGCACATCACCCAACAGCTCCTTCCATCATTCAGGACCCCACCAGAAGAAGAGGCAGAGATTCAGTGATAAACACGCCGTTCTGTTATTTAATGTTTCCCTTTGCCAAAAGAGGATGTGATTTATTCATTTTCAAATATTGGATGTTAGTCAGGTGGAACCAAAACACTTTTGTCAGCCCGGGGCATCAACAAGGAACAAATTAATATTTGACTTTTCATTTCACATCCGTGAGTGGTCTAAGGAAGACAGGTGGAGCAAGCTGGTGTGCAGGTGTTGGAAATCTAGCTGACCTCATCATGTTGTGTACTTTGTCTATTCATCATCCCGAACCCCTTCTTTTCTTTCCTCTCCTCCCCCTCCCTTTTGTCTGCTGTTCTTGACTGGTTTCATTCAGCTATTATTTCCAAGCCAAAACCATCAGCTGTCTGACATTTAAAGAGAACTAGGGAGGGGGAGAGCAGGATAACAGCCTGGGAAAAAAGACACCCTGTTTATGGGAACTGCTCTACACAAAGTATGTAGGAGTGTTATATTTTTATTACTGCGGCCCAGGAAATATGACTGGTCAGTCATCACAAATAACTTCAGTCATAAACTCTGGGAAATGGTGCTACTTATTATGAATAAACCGTGTGTGGAATCCATGCATGTTAAATGTCATAAGCCATATAACACTATATTACCTTCACAGAGAAATTGCAAAATGTTCCTCAGATGTGGACTCAGGTGCTCATGGTTGCTTCATAAATTGTTGCACATCACATATAACATCGATTCCGTCAAGGCTCCCAGGAAGAAGACAGATTGCCTCTGCATTCAAGAGCTGGAGGAGTAGGCACACATGGAGGAGGGGATTTGCAAGGCTGGAATGCCAATGCCTGCATGAAGTAGTCATTTTACAGTAGGGGGCGGTCAAATTTTTGCCGTTAGGCTGCCTTTAATAGCTGAGCATAACAGAGAGTGTTTCAGAAAGAGGGATCTACAAGTGATATAGTCTGTTTGGGGCCCGTAAGATTCACAGACACTGGAGCATGTGTAGGCTAGCCATAGCTGAAGAACTGCCTTATTGTATCAAACCAAAGAACCATCTCGCTGGAGGCAGCATGCCTCTGAATAACAATTGCTGGATGAAAACCTGTTGCAATCAGGTCTTTCTTGTGGGCTTCCATAGACTTCTGGTTGACCACTGTGGTGACCAGATAATTTGGCTCAATCCAGAAGGGCTCTACTTATGGTCTTATTGTCTAGTATAGCATTTTATTGCCAAACAGCAGCAAGCCACAAGGTCCCTGCTAGTTCACAAGCAGGACATGATGGAATAACCTTTTCCTGTTGTTGGCATCTAGTAATCAGACATTTGCTGCTTTTGAACTAGCTTTACTAGCTGACTGCCATTTATTTGCTCCACCAAATTGTCTAATCCTTTTTTTAAAAAAAAAAAAAAACACACAAAGCCATATAAAGCTAAGAGCTCTCATAGAACTTTTGACCAAAATGATTAGATGCCCAATAGGACAGCACTGGCTTTAGGTTGTCTACTTCTGAAGTTCATTCTTACATGGGTAGGACTTCTGTTTCAGTGTATCTGAAGAAGTGTGCATGCACACGAAAGCTCATACCAAGAACAAACACAGTTGGTCTCTAAGGTGCTACTGAAAAGAATTTTCTATTTTGTTTCAACTATGGCAGACCAACACGGCTACCCACCTGTAATGGATAGGGTAGTTATTTTATATTATTGGGTGAATGATCACTTGTAGTATATTAGTTTTGTTTTAACTGAGTTTTATTGTATATTACATTTTGTAAGTTATTGTCCCTGGAAATGGCTTTGGGACTCCTCCTGGCAGCATGAAATGATATGTAAATTGTATAAACTGAATTGGATTTTTTAAAATAAAAAAACCTTGTAGAGCAACAAATGCCTTCTTAAAGTGGAAGAATTCTATCACCTTGCTGAAAGCTGGGAGAGCATGAAGTTCCAAAGACCAGGTGCCTCAGCTGAGAAAGTCTTGGTTCTCGCCCCCATATATCCTAGGACCAAGGGACATGTGAAAGGACCTCCCCAGTGAAGGATAAGAGAACACACTCCTGCCTCCATTCCCTGTAGAGTAGTCAAAACGACTGGCTACTGATGCTTACATCATCTCTGGTGACTGGGCATCACCTTCTCCTGTACGTATCAAGTGCATGTTGTCATGATTGTGATATTCCAACAAAGGATGAAGTTGATGCACCAAATATTATTGGGCAAAGGGAATGCAGCAACCTGACAATCAGATTAATCCCAGATCAAGGCTATGACTCTGATCATGCGGGGCAAGTATGATTGTGTCAAGAACCGGCTTGAAGAACACCAGTTTTCAAGTCATCCTATCTAGATTGGCCTCTGGACAAGACTGGTCATATCTCACACAGTTTTTGAAGGGGGGGGGGATGCTAAATGTAGATGGAAAGTGAACACATCACTGAGCTGCCAGGGGGGAGGACAGGGCAAGTTCCGCCATTTTCAAATCTGAACATGCATGAACACACGCACACATTCACCCCAGAGCTGCTATTTGCACCACAGGGCACAAGACAGGCAGATATATATATGCAGCTCTGAAAGGGAGGCAATTCAGATTTGGAAAACAATATAGCGAGGGTGGTAAATGAATTCACCCATCCTGCTCCCAGTACTGCAGCCTGGATACTATTGAGGTGTTCTTCCCTTAAAAACAAGAAAACCACAGGAGATCCGATTATGGATTTCCTGTCATCTCACCTAGTTTGGTCCTCAGATACATTTGCTTCATGATGCAGTGTGTGAATAAAAGCTTCCTTTTGTTTGTCCTGAACCTGCTTCTGGCCAAGGGAATGAAGGGGGGATTTCTGAGGATGGAGGTACAGAAACACCTCATTATTTAAGCATAGAATTAGACTACAAAGCACAGTAGCGTGTGAGCTGCTGCTTAAATCACTGTGGACATAGAATCAGGCAGCCTGTTACTACTTGTACTACTTTCAATAGACAGAATTATTCGCTGGCACCTTAAGAAATGCTAATTCAGTTGACATTTTTCTGGAAAGCAACAGTTCAATAATGTGCTTATAACAGCATATATATATAGGCCACACACACACACAAACTACCATGTAGTTGACTGCAACCATCTAATGCACAGCAACACCTATTTGTCACGACAGGTAGTTTCAAACCATTTATGAAAACCAAATCTTGCTACAAATTGCTCTCATATTTATATCTTGCAGATGGCAACAACTGCATTTCAAAGAGAGATAAAGGTGGAAATATGGTGGTAATCTGTGAGATTTCCTCAAAATGCAGAAAATTCATGCACACTTCAAACATTTTTCTCCCAAAACAAAAATAATACACAAACTAACACTGAAAACTTAAACATATCTGCTCAGAATTATTATTATTATATTTTTATATTATTATTATTATTACTATTGTTATTGTTATTAAATTCCTGTACTGCCCTTCATCCAAGGCTCACAAGGTGGTTCACTATATATATATATAACAAACAAAAATAATACCCCCTCCACACAAGACACACAGTTTAAAAGGCCATAAATTGTTTAATTCCCCAAAGGCGTGAATGAAGAGGAGTATTTTGCCTGGCACCTAAAGACATGTAATGAAGGCACCAGGTAAGCCTCTCTGGAAAGAGCATTCCACAAATGGGGAGCCACCACAGAAAAGGCCCATTCTCATGTTGCCACCCTCTGGACCACTCACAGAGGAGGCACATGAAGAAGGGGCTTCAGATGCTGCCAAGTAGGCGAGCTTTAGGATTGCAGCTTCAAACTAGTGCAAGATTGAGAAGAAAGGGAACATTAAAGAACTGAAGCAATGCAATAATGGGCATGTATGTTGACACCATCAACACAAATGAATCAAAATTACAAGCTGGAAGAGAACGCTTGGAAAACAGACAAACTTTTCCCAAGCACTGGCACAGAGAGCATGAAAATACTGAGCCAACTGAGACGAAGGAAGTCGACACACTGCAAACTATTAGTGGTGCCATATATAGACCCATCAAGCACCACTTCTGAGAAAGCCATTAATTCACATAGTATTGCAAATTATGAACTGCAGAAAAATTATCAAGCTTGCGCTCGCTCCCTCTCTCTCTCTCTCTCTCTCTCTCTCTCGTTCCTCAAGACACTTGACATAATGCAGAAACTACAGAAAAACAACCAGCTCTTTCCTTTGCTTCATTCACCAGGGCCTTTTTCTTTAATTATCCTTAACATATCTAAATAATGACAGCTGGAAGGCAATCATGGAGTCAGTCACAACGTGAGCCCCCACAAAATCTCCTTAAGCACTGACAAAACTGTGGCCGATTGTAAAAATAAGATCTGGGGGAGCTGACAGGTCTGTCAGTGTTTATATAAAAGGAGAAAAATGTTTAGCTGAGGAAATAAAAGTGTTACTGAAGGCTCAGATGGTTGTACAGATTGTTCAGTGTGTCCCTCTAGTTGTTGTTATTCCTAAATTCTTCTTCCAAATGTTCATGCCAACTCCGCTTCAGCTTATCTGTTGTATCATGTTATACAAACTATACGTATTTACTTAGGTCAGGATTAAGAGAATGAGTTTCAAGGGGCAAGTTCACATGGTGACCCAATTAATGGTGTAGGTGCAACTGATGGCAAAGCTAAGCACATGTGGACCTGATCAGCATCTACCTGGGAGGGCACCAGGAGCCTCAGGCAAGCCACTTAAAGCTTTCTAAAGAAAAGGTAGACGATAGAATGAAAAGGGTCACCTGGAAGCTGTCTTATGCTGAATTAAGACAACAGTCCAACTAACTCAGTAGTGTCTACACTGGTTAGCAGTGGCTCTCTAAGTGTCTTTTCCCAACTCTACCTGAAAATTTGAGGAACGGAACCAATACTTTTTGCATCAATCTACCATCGAACGCGGGTGGCTCTGTGGGTTAAACCACAGAGCCTAGGGCTTGCTGATCAGAAGGCTGGCGGTTCGAATCCCCATGATGGGGTGAGCTCCCGTTGCTCGGTCCCAGCTCCTGCCCACCTAGCAGTTCGAAAGCACATCAAAAGTGCAAGTAGATAAATAGGTACCGCTCCGGCAGGAAGGTAAACAGCATTTCCTTGCACTGCTCTGGTTCACCAGAAGCGGCTTTGTCATGCTGGCCACATGACCTGGAAGCTGTACGCCGGCTCCCTCAGCCAGTAACACGAGATGAGCGCCGCAACCCCAGAGTCGGACACGACTGGACCTAATGGTTTGGGTAGGTCAACACCACCAGTTGTTATCTATCCTGTTTGCCTAGGGCTTGGTGCTCCTCCCACAGAGAAGTGGTTGCAATTACCAGAGCCTTTCAGACAATGCAAGGCAATGCAAAGTGAATTAGGACCCTGGGCAGCTGTCCATGAGCCCTGCTGGTTGAGCATTGGAAAATGTTCTCTCAGCAAAGGACCAGAGGCATCTGAACACTGTCAAGGTCTTCCCTTCAGTGGTTCTTCCTGAGCCTTAAGCTGTGATGGTGTAGAGGAGGCGCACACTTCTCACAAGTGTGGTGGCTTTTGAGTCACCTGAATTGAAGGCTTCCTTAGGGTGGCACTGGGACATGGTTCTATCGACAGCCTTGTGTGCTGGAAGACCCTTCCATAAACACCTTGTCTCAGGGTGGTCAGATGCAGAAAGAGGACAGTTGTGCAGAAGAGGGAATTTCAGCAGGTTTAGTCTGCATGATAAACCTACATCTTTTCTTAAAGGTGCAGGAGCCCAGGCCACTCTAGCCCCTCTAGTGTTGAATTGACTCATTGACTCTAGCACTCAGTTGACTCAAGTTACAGCAGTAACCAAGCATGCAGTTTCTCCAATTCGAGTACCATTTGTTGCCTTCATACCAGCTACAGAACAAATAGCTGGTATGAAGCAGGTAACATACGGAATATTTGCAAGCACGTAATAATACATCCATTGACATTTTCTCTGTAGAGAACAAGTCTCTGTTAATACTCTGCCACTGTAATCGTATATATGCCTACTCAGAAGTATGTCCCGCTGTGTTCAGTGGGACTTACTCCCAGAGGAGTGTGTATAGTGTTGCAGTGACAGCACACTTACCTGGAAGTTAGCTCCACTGAACACAATGGGATTGACTTCAGAACAAACATGCACTTTTAATCTATATTTTGAATGGAGTCCCTTCGTGCAAGGCTAAAAATACAGACACAACACTCAAGGGACACCGTCAGGTGGCTTGGTGTTGTCAGAGAGCTGAAACCATATTTTCTTGTCCTGCTGCATTTATTTTCCTGACCATCTGTCACACTTTTAGGAAGAAGAATATATTGTGTAATATCTCTCAAAACCTGTTGCTTTCTTTTTCCTGAAAGGGGTCAATTTTATGAGATCTTCAAATACAAATATTTCACTAAGCACCACACAAAACAAAACAAAAACTGAAAACAGGGGGATGTTTTAGCAGGCTTTTTCAGGGCAACTCTGTGATTTAGCTTATTATCTACAGGATGGAACTAACATTTAAAGCTGTTATTTTGTGATCATTAGAAACCATTGTATAAGGCTTCTCAAAGATGTGAGCCACTGGAAGCAGATTTCCCCCCATCTTATTTGAACCTTCCCCCTTGTCTATTTATAGTTCCTGTGAATTATCTTTCTCATTTCTTGTTCCATTTGACAGAGGCCATGGCTGCCTTGGTAGCAATTACATGGCAGTGGAGAGAGAACTCATTTAGAGAATACATTGAGGGAAGTGTTTGTCCTTTGCATATTGAGATAACGTAATCTTGATGGAATTTATCAGGAGCAGACAAAAAAGGGGGGCACTGGAGAAAAGTAAAACCTAAGTGCAAAACCACAATGTTTTCAAATGCAGAAACGGCAGCACTTAGTGTCCTAACACATACGAGGACACAGTAGCCAAACAAAACATCATACTGGATTACATGAGCTGAGATACAGGCCACACCTATGCTCTTTATTTTTCTTCAAAGCAGTCCCCAAAGTTCACTCGACAGCTTCATTGCACTTTTGCATGCAGTTTCACAAATCTACTTTCGCCTCTGCTCTGTGTCCTTATTAGCTTTGGCATTCAGCTGCCTGCACTGCTTCAATTCCTTCTTGATGTGTTTTAACTTCGGCTCATTTACACAAGATAAGCCCATATATATATGTATGCATTTCATGTGTCCTGCATCACATTTAAAATGCAGTTAGCCCCATGTGCTGGCTCATACCTGTGTGATGCTAGCAACACACCTGCAAAAAGCATCAATCGCTGGTACACTAATATTACATGCAAATAGCCCAGCTCAGGCACACCAAATCATTGGTCCCCTCAATGTTGAGGGGGCCCAACATGATGTCACTGAAGGCTGCACTGGCCTGTGCGGTGTCGGGAGACATGTGTGATGTTGTGCGGTGCATGTCGTATGCATGATGTCACACACGTGATGCATGGCGATACCCCCCCCCCCCAATCTTGGGGGCAACCTGGCACCTCTGGCCCAACCTTTGTGAGTGGGTGTGCAGGGTCTGCTTAAAAATATACGGGCTTCACTTATGAGCCTGTACAAATCAAACCTTGGCAGTCTTCAATTGATAATATGTGGGGTGCCAAAGGGAGAGTCATTCTGTGAGTCAACTGCTAACCAAAGAATGGAGCTGCAAGGTGAGCTTCTCCACGAAAGGAAACCAGTTTGTGCTAATGGCTCAGGTTCTATTCCCTAACAATTATAAAGTTTGCTACCTGTCTAAGCAATGGGAAGCTCAGCCATCTGTCAACTCAGGTGCAACAGTTTGCAAATAGTTGTGTTCAATAGGAAGAGTAAATCAGTCCCCCACCCCCAGATACCACTACGATGACAGAATATCAGATATTACACAATGAGGCTGTGTTTGCACAGAATGCTAAACTATGGACAAGCTGCAGTAGTCACCCGGTGAGTATTCTTCTTGTCTCCTATCTTTCTCCCAGCTGCATAAACAAAAGCTGCAGTTTGCATGACTCCGGGCACCTCCAACCTGGTGTTTTATCATAAGCATGTTCTGTAGCATGTTCTTGACACAATGATAGTGTGTTAGTGATGCGTTTGTTCTGCTTTATTACTTGCTCTGTGATGCTTCTTCAACGCTACCACATTATTACTATCCAAAGGGGCCATTGTGCAACAGAAATGGAACAGAAATAAACCAGATGATTTTGGGGGGGGGTTAAAAAATATAGGGGATTTCCACAGGAGTTTACCAGATATTCACTGATTGGGAAAGAAGTAGAGTGGCTGCCCCCAAGCTTTTGCAGGCACAAACACTATTAAAAACAGGATCATGTGTGATCACACAGTAGCATAATTGGCAGAAATCCTCATGAGTGTGCAATAAAAAGGATGTCCGGATAGGCCCTCTATTGAAATCAACAAAAATCTAAACAGTTTGGAGGGAAGAGAGGGATAGATATATATTTGTCTTCTACAGATATATTTGTCTCCCAGGAAGAGACCTTGTGGAGTGGATAATGCAATGAGAAGAAACATAATTCAATAGCCAAAAGTGCCTATTTCATTCTGCTTAAGATAAACAGTTTGTTAACACACTGATTATCAAAGATCATATTTACTCAGCCTGAATAAAGTAATTGCTATGTGTTATCAGCTTTAACTAACAGTAACTAGGTTCAGCTGGAACACGTCATACTTACATTATCAATGTGTTGAACCTTGAACTCAAGTTTTGAACAGAAAGACTGAATGGTTTCCAGCAGTGGCTGAAATTATATATATAAACCAATCCCACCAACTTGGCAAAAGGAAACAAAGAAATCTGAAAGCCCTATTCCCTGCTTTTTCAAGCACGTGTGTCGGGCTGGAGCTCATCTAACTTTTACATTGTTGTAAAGATCAATCCGAAGAACATCCATTGCCTGCTGAAATATGAATGTGCAAAGTTACTTCAGAGGTGCCTGTCCAGACAGAATACATCATCAAGAGAAAGATTTCCATTTCAATGTGTGTGTAAGAACAATGCACAGGTAAGTAGAAACAAAAGTTTATTGAAAAACATGCAGGGGGGTTGTATAAGCTTTATTCTTTACTGAAAATGCTTTCGGGATTGTTCACAAAGAAGAATCCCTCCAATTATATGTTGGAGATATGGGACACAGCTCAATTCTTCTCCATTTTCCCCAATTCCCCTTCCCCACCTCAAAGAAATCACACTAACAAGAAACAAGGCAACCCTATACAGATTACGGATATGGCTCATCCTTCAGAGTTATTTGGTATTTATACAAACTTTCTTTGCACTTGCCCTGATAAAGGCATTGTTTAAACAGTGGCACGATAACGGTTCGACAGTTGTATATTTCCATAGATTAGAACTGGCATTAGAAGGCTACATCCATATTTAATATTAATCAAATCCCCAGTTTGCAGGCTGCTATTCAGCACCAAGAATTCCCTCGTGAATTGCTTTCTACAGCAGAAAATTGCAGTCTTTCCAGAGTTTCACCAGTAGATGGCTCAGTTTAGCATTTATTTTAATTAAAAGCTATGGGTGTAAGCCATAATGAATTTCATCCTGGCATAGGTTAAAAGCTTGCCAACATCCAGAGTGGGTGAAATGCTAAGTTGACAGCTAAACAAACATAATATTATCTCGTGTTTTGAGTCTTGTTTTGAGAGAAGAAGCCTTTCACCATTCTCATGCTCACCATATAGATGAGACTTAAGGCAGCACCAGTAAAATTAATTGATAATTCTTCAGACATGTGAATCATTAATTTCCAAACTGTAATACAGATTAAAACTGGGCAAGTGGGTGCTTAACTCCAGTCCTCTGGCAGTCTTCCCAAACCTGATGCTCTTCAGACATTTCAGACTACAACTCTCATCCTCCCTATCCATTGGCCATATTGACTGGGGCAGATGGGGGTTGGTGCCTAAAACATCTGCATGGTACTAAGTCTTGGAAGGCCATCTTATAGAAGCCCTGTTTGGCATGAGCATCAAAGCAAGTAAGATGAAATGAAGGTTTCTCTTATACTTGCAAATGGAGACAGCTGGGCATCTGTACCAGTCTGATGTTACAGAGAAGAGAAAATATGTAGTGTGTGCTGTTGTAACCCACCAAAGTCAAAGTCTTTAAAAAAAAAAAAGGGGGAACAGGGACAGAATGCTCAAAGGGTAGGCTGTTAGTGTCAGAGAGATTTAGAATGGCCACCAAAGTAGGCTATTTGAGAGAAAATGATTTAAAATATAAGTCATTTCAGGATATTAGTGCCAAAGGAATACCTGTATTTAAAGAGTTTGCTTGCCCCTGTTATTAGTGACAATGTGATTTAAAAGTCTGCTTCAGCATAATGACTCTGCAGCTTAAGCTTTAAAAATGTGATATTCTAAGTGGTTTTCAAATAGTTTGTCTGCTCCAAATTTTGCTCCGAACATTTGATGCACCGAATGCACAAATGTCCTATTCTATTTCTCCATTTCATTGCTTCAAGCATTGGGACTCTCTAATACCCTAACCTCCCTCATTTTATGAAATGAGAGATAATGCATCAGATACTAATTGTCTGGTGATATTCAACATTTGTCATACTTGGAGGAGACTCAATTAAATAAAGAGGTCTACTCCAAGTAAGACTTAGTGCACTTTCAGGTGATCTTCTTATTGAGTATTCATCCTGATTTGTTTTCTGGGAGATTAGGCAACATTCAGTAAGCTTTAATTCTGATTTGTTTGCAGGGAGGTTAGGTGGAAGGCAAGTGTTCTCCCATGCTTTCCATGCATTTCCACTCACTTTCCTTCTTGCAAAAAGTCTTGTATGTCAGGATGTGGGTTTGTTGTACCACGCTTTCAAATCAACTATCACTAATTTTGCCAGGATATGATTCAATCCTACCCAAAAATAGCAACAGTCTGGAAGCACCCTTAGAAGGATTTCACCAAGTAACATCATGCCTGATTTTGCCCCTTTCCAGGTTGCATGCAAGGTAGGTTGTCCACCACAGCAGGCTCCCCAAAGATCAATGTAGACAATCCTGCTATAAAAAGGTACTTAAGTAAACTGACACAAGTGAGGCAACCAAGGGTTGTTGTTGTTTTTTTGCTTCACTGTAAATTAAAATCTTCACCCACTTGCATTACCATATTCTGAGTGTCATAATATTAATGTCTCTTTCTCCCTCCCTCTTTTCTTCCATGAATTCCATAGCAGACATTGGGTTGTAGCACCCCAGAAAATTTCCTACTTTCCCTCTGTGGTTTAGGGCAGTCCTAGAACAATCCTCCTCTGCTACACAACGCAACTTTAAAAGGGAAGGAAGCACTTAACCTTCCTTTGCACACGGGCCTCTCTAATGGATGAAATTCTGTTTACTTTGCTACAATTACTGCTATTATACATCACTGCGAGATCAAAATTCTGCTCTCCGAGTCCCATGCCATTTACATTATTTTCCCCATTTTCACGGAATGCCAGTCACTGTTAAGAGCTAATCTGTTGTCATGTGGTACAAAATTCCATGCCAGACTTCTGAAGCACAGTAGTAAGACTTCAGCCCTGAAAGCACTTGTGAAGAGGCTCGCTAAAATGTCTATAGTCCAGAAGGGGAAGGGATCTTGCACACATAGTCCCTCTGGAGCTGCCACAACTGAGATATAGCTTATTCACATTAATTCCAAATTAAATTAAGCAATACTTGATATGCCTTTCACTTAGGTGTTTGATGAGATAATGGCTCTTGAGTAATATCTACATTTTAAATTCAGTCTCCTCACTCAGAAATTTGTTCTTGTTAAGCCCTTCTGGTACTCATTTGGGTTGAAGTATCCCTGAAGATCTAATGCATGTGCCAATCATGCTTTTGTTGATGTGAAAATCAGGAAAATCATATCTGGAAGAAGGAACAGATGTGGCCAACATATAGGGCTTATCCAGACTGCCTTTTGTGCCATGTTTCTTGGCGCAGATCTGAGCTTCAAATCTCCGTGACCTAGCAGGGATTTTTTTGTTTTTGTCCTAGTGCTTTCCCCAAGAAAGCCCACTTTTTACCACTGAATTGCAGCAACAAGCAATCAGGTTTTCTATAGATTGCACCATTTGCTCTGATTCAGCGGTAAAATGTAGATTTTCCCAGGGAAAGCACTGGGACCATGGAGTAACGTGAAATGAATAATAAATACATAATGCGTGTGTGAGAGAGAGAGCTTCTGGTTGGGAAAAAGAGTATTGCCTTTCTGTCTTGCTTACAGGCTTCTGAGAGGCATCAATCACCATCTCATCATCTATACGTATGCCACTTCCCCATAAAATTCTGTGCAAAGTGACACAACATACCAAATGAACTACCGGTATAAGTTTAGCATTTCAAAACGTATTAGATACATTGATCAATAATCATAATATCAAAAGGTACCAAAATAAAATCCAGTCCCTACAATATTGTGAAATAAGTCAAGGTAATTGAAAGTACTGAAACTAAACAGGAGGGGAAATGATGCCAATACAAAAATGGAAGGAGCCAGTACAAAATACCACCCCATTTCTGATTATGCATCTGTGAATCAGCCTTCAGCATCCATGGGCCCTACCCCATCTCTGACATGGCATTTGGTCAGTCACTGTGGTAAATAGTGGCGTTGCAAGGTGGGGGCAGGTGTGTGTGCGTGCCCTGGGTTCCATGTTTGGTAGGGTGACAAGAAGGCACCCCGTGGGTTGCTTGTGCTGCTGCCCCGGCCCAGGCGCAGCGGCGCAAGTAGCCATCGCTCTGCCGCTGCCGCATGTGGAGGATCCTCCGTTTGCGGCTGCAGCCACAAGCAGAGGATCCCGCCACTGTCCATACGGCTCTCGGGCGGTGGCAAACTGCTACGTACAACGCATACACGGTGTCACACACATGCGCTGTGCGTAGCGATGCCACACATGTGCTGTACATAGTGGTTTGCCACCGGCGCCGCTGGAGCGCCGTACGGATGGTGGTGGGATCCCTCTGCCGCTGGCAGGAGCCGCTTACAGTGAGCCGGGGGGCCTCCCTCCCTCTCCGGCTCACCGTAAGCGTCTCCTGCTTTGCCGCTTTACTGCGAGCCAAGGAGGGGCGGATGGGAGCCACAGTCCCCCTCCCTCCCGGTTCGCTGTAAAGCAGCAAAGTGGGAGCTGCTTACGGTGAGCTGGGGGCCCCCTCCCAACATCCCTCCCTCCCTGGCTCGCTGTAAGCAGCTCCCGCGGCACTTGGCCGCTTTACAGTGTACCGGGGAGGGAGGGAGGGAGGGAGGGAGGGGGACGGATGGACGGGATCCGTGGCTCCCGAGAGGATCATGCAGCTTTGCCAGCGCCCCGGCAAAGCGGCATAGCTTCCCCCCTTCCCCCGACGGCTCGGGGTACTTGGGAGTCGCAGGGGGCGCAGAGGCGTAGGAAGGGGGGTGGACATTGGGCGCCTGCCCGCGACTCCCAAGCCTACCCTGAGCTGTCGATGGGGGGAGTGACAAAAAAATTTCTGCACTGGCTACCACCTGGGCTTGCTACGCCTCTGGTGGTAAAGAAGATGATGGATTACCACTGGATGGTCTGATCCTGCAGGCCTCATCTCACATTCTAAACTAATTCCCCTCCCTCCTCCTGCACTCCTAACAGCACATGAGTAGGTGCAGGAAACCACAAGGTGAAACAAATATCCTCCTTAGTGCTTTTACTGCAGTTCTCTGACCTCTATCTTTATGTGTGCCAGACCTTTTTATGAGGTGGGTATCAATTAGAATCAGGAAAATGCTTCCTTCAATAAGGAAAGCCTGAAAGCATCTCTAAGCCTTTGCACTTCCAGCGCCCCAATAAATAGCTGAAGACAAAGGTGTGGAGTCAATTTGAAGGGGGAGGGAGGGAGGGAAAGGGAGGCAATTTTGAAGTCTCAGGAAAATTATTCGTCTTGGAATCTAGCCATCAACTCCAGAGCCTAGTGAACGGAGACGCTTTCCTTTCCTTTCTATCTACTACCCTTTTGGCTTTCTGAAAATGTGTGGCAATTTTCTTGAATGCACATAGGAAAAAATATATTGGATTGTGTGGTTTATTGTGTGAAACTGAAGGGCTGTCTTTCAGAGCCCAGTATTCAAAGGCAGTTACTAGCATTAAGTCAACTGCAGTGGGTTCTGGGTTTGGACTTTATTCAGACACTAGATGTTATGGTATATCTGCTCTACAATTACTGTGTTTGTGTGTGTGCATAAATTGTGTGTGTGTGACACTTTAGAGCAGTAGTCTTCCCCTCCAAAAAAAAAAAATGAGACCTGGGATCCACCTTTAGTCCAGATGCACTTTTGGCAACCCGTATCTTTCTCCCTTTTTTTACCATAGATTTTTATTTATTTTCCTGTTTATATCCTACTTTTCCTCCACGGAGCTCAAGGTGGCATACATAGCTCTCCTCTGCATTTTCTCCTCACAACAGCCCTCTGAGGTAGGCTGGGCTGAGAGTGAGTAACTGGCCCGTGGTCACCCAGTGAACTTCATGGTTGAATAGGAATTGGACCTAGTCCAACACTATAGTCACAAGACTGCACTGAAACGGTGGTAATGCTTCTACTACTGCCCACCTTAGATCAAACCACAACCTTCAACCCACCAGTTGAAGACCACTGCTTTAGGCTCTTTGAAAGCAAAGGGGTTGAAGTTAGTCCTGACTAATGATAATTTCAATGAGACCAAAGCCTAGCTAACACAGTCTGGATTCAACCCATATATTTTCATAAATCTTTTCTTTTCCCTTGCTCACTTCATACAAAGTACAGAAATTGTCAAAGAGCCTTTTGAAACAACACAAAACACTATCCTTCTTCTTTCAGAATTATATACTAGCACTCACCCTAATCTACAGCTTAATGTGCTATCCTGTCCTCAAATGGATGGTAGAGATAACTGCATTATGGGAGAGACTAGCCAGCACTTTTAAAATGTTTTACAAGTGAGGGGATGTGAGTGCTCTAGCATTCAGAGAGACAGAAAACACACAGGGTTCAGAGGGCATGACAAGCGAGAGAGAAATTATATCTCTCTTTTAAAGGCTTTGATGAATGCCCACACACTTGAATACTACAGGAAGAAACTGCTTCAGAAAGAAAACACATTCAGATACTCCAAGTGTCCCTATTTTCCAGGAGCACCTTAGAGACCAGCTGAGTTTTGTTCTTGGTATGAGCTTTCGTGTGCATGCACACTTCTTTCGTGTGCATGCACACTTCTTCAGAATAGACCAATTTTCCAGGGACAGTCCCAAATTTACAGAAGCCAGTTTCTGAGTTGATCCTGGAATGTCCTGCTTTTCCTTAGGATGGCCCTATTTTCATCAGAGAAAATGTTGAAGGGTATGGATGTATGTAAGCCAGAGCCAGGAGATAAGTAACTATATAACACTATCTGAAGAAGTGTGCGTGCACACGAAAGCTCATACCAATAACAAACTTAGTTGGTCTCTAAGGTGCTACTGGAAGGATTTTTTATTTTATTTTATATATCCTTTAGAAGACTTCTGAAGGGAGTCCTGTGTAGGGAAGTTTTTAATATCTGATGTTTTATTATGTTTTCATATATGTTCGAAGCTGCCCATAATGGCTGGGGCCCAGTCAGATGGGTTGGGTATAAATAATAAATTCTTATGAATAGGATGCAGCTGCAATATAAGGGATTGGTATTTGGACTGGAGCGTAATTGAAATTCATAAGATTTTGGAACACAGAAACAAAGAAAATCATCAAACCATTAATTCTAGTACGGGGGGGCACTTAAATTGTATAATTTGGCATCTCAATGATTGGTATTATTAATTGTATTATAATTTGGCATTGTTATAATGAGGCTATTATTGGATTGTTGTAGTTGAAAACTAAAAAAATATTATCAAAAAAGAAAAAAGAAACAACAAGATGTCCCTATTTTCATCAGAGAAATATTGGAGAGTATGCACATTAAAAATGAAAAGATTAAACTATTATTTATTTCATTTAAGAATGGCTTCCTTTGAGGCATCTCAAAGTGATGAAAGATACAATAAAGAGAGAGAGAGCACAATTTTGCGTATAAAAATTGTATAAACATTTGCCTATATAAAAACTTTTCAAAATATATGTAGACGTATATAACAACAACAAAAACACACATATAAAATCTAGTCAAATCCAATATCCAAATGGGATATGGAGATATATATCTAATTAGGAGGGTTGTTGAAAGAGGAACATCTTCAACAGTTACCAAAAGGACAACAGAGAAAGTCCTTGCCCAGGAGGGGTTTAGTTGCATGCCTTTAACAATTGAACTAGCACTGGTTTCGCACTGCTCTGAGTGTACATTCCAAAGGCCACTCAGAGGACCAAACATGATGCTATGTTATACCACCTGAAGCCATTTCAGCTCCTGCTGTTTTTAAATAGATTTTCACAGACTCACATAACTCTACAGTTGGAATCCTGGTGAGGGTTTGACCTGAAAGGCGTGGCGTAGATAAATAAAGAAGTACATTAGATGTGTGATCATATGTTCTTTCTTTCTTTCTTTCTTTCTTTCTTAATAGCAGCTGCAGGAGATCCTGATCCAGATTAGGACCCCTGAGAGAAACCTGCTGCAGGAATAGACCAAATTGTTCCTTTTGTAAACAAACAGCTTTGTTTCCTTTCCTGCACAAGTCACTCAACCTGTTTGACCAGGATCTAGTATCCTCCATGGGAACCTACGTAAGCAGCTCGAAACGTCTGCTTCTAGAAGTGTTCTAAAAGTTTTATGCCAAGTAACTGTATGCATTTTCTTTAGGTAATGTCTCATGGAGCTGCCATTCACAAACCTCGAAGCAGCTTTCATCCTGCTGGCTTTTGTCATTTTCACCTTATTTATCCTGGCTTCCATCTACACTGAACCTGAGGCAAAGGATGAAGGTAAATAATGCTGGCGCTTTTGCGCACTCATTGTTATTCAGTGATAAGCAATGCTATTTAATCCCTCCTTAGGCCACTGTGTGCTTGGCAAAACATGGTGCTGCCGTGCTGCCTTGTCATCTCATATACCAGATGTGATTATACCTTCTTAATGTTGCCTGTCATAGGAAAGTACATTGGCCTTTAACTGCTGTCCCATTCAGGTTTTGTTCTTTCCACATACATAAACACATGACTGGTCATCAAGAGGACAAGCACACCAGCTCCTCCCCATCACACTTCCTGTTTCCTTCCCAGAGTTGGAAGGCAGGCTTGTGAAGTGGGAAGACTCCTATACATGTGGAAGCTCCCCAGAGCAATGCGCTATATGTAGGGTGGTCCACAAGCTCCAACTGGTACAAAATGATGCAGATAGACAGGTGATGGGGGACAGACTATTGTCATCCCATAACTACGGTGCTTAAAAGTTTGCACTGACTGCAATGGCCAGGTTCAAGGTTCTTATATGAATTTACGAATCCCTTAACAACTTGGGTCCAAGTTATCTTAAGGATCCCGATTCCTTACATCTGTTCAATCGCTGAGATCTGCATGGGAATCTGACAGCGCTCCCCATGAGTCAAATGCGTGCTTTTTATTGTGGGCTCAGTTCTGCGGAAGTGCCTCCCGACTAAGATCAGACAGGCCCCTTCTCTGTTGAATTTCAGGTGCTTATCAAATGCCTTCCCATTCCAGTAGGCATTTTAAGTGTTTTGTTTTTATTAATAATTTCAATTGATTTTATCCACCATGGTGTTTTTTTTGTAATTTTATTGTACACTGCTGAGAAATTTTGGTGATAAAGCAGTATATAAATAGCTGAAATAATAATGAATGTAGGAGGTTCCCTGCTTCTGTTCACCTCCAACTCAAGGAGGGTGATGGCAACAGGCACAACACTTGTTCCCACAGTCATCCCTCATATATTTACTTACATGGAAAGAAGAATGCTTGAAGAGGGCTCGTAGTGCCATCTAATAAGACTGATTTTATTATCACCTGAACCCACACTACAAAAATGTGGAAGGGGCTAACAAACCATTGAACTACAGGAGCTCAATAACGTAGACCCAAAACCCAGGTGTAGTCTGACAGAAGCAAACTTTCTAAATAATAGCCTGTGATTCCAATTGTAAATTTTTGCCTTTAACTGATCTCTCATTGTGACCCATTGATGTACCACCCCTCAAATGAGGTCACTGCCCCCCATCAAGTAAGTAAATAAAAATACTTAACTGACCAATTGTGTCACAGATAACTCGGTTCTGCCCCCCCAACCAGCGGCGTAGGAAGCCTTTTCGCTGCCCGGGACAGTGGCATGGAGGCACCCACCTGGAATTTCCGGGCATGCGTAGTGGATCTG
Source organism: Lacerta agilis (assembly GCF_009819535.1). Taxonomy (NCBI): domain Eukaryota; kingdom Metazoa; phylum Chordata; class Lepidosauria; order Squamata; family Lacertidae; genus Lacerta; species Lacerta agilis. The sequence continues at coordinate 31,769,587 of NC_046320.1, read as the reverse complement.
GCTGGTGCTGCTGCAAGCCAGCGAGCGAGCGGCGGGTCGGGCAGCCCCACGACCCGCCACTTGCAAGCCAGCTCGCAGCAGCACCGGCCGGTGAGCGAGCGGTGGGTCATGGGGCTGCCCTGTCCAGACGGGATGCCAGGCGGCAGGGGAGGGGCCGGGGAGTGTCACCCCCACCCCTGGAACCTGGGGCGCAGTGCCCCGCCCTTCCTACACCACTGCCCCAACAAGATTAATCCTGGCTATGCCCATGGCTGTGTACATGCTATGCAGTTTTCCCACCACTACTTGAGCTCCAGCCTCTTGAAGAAACCAGATTGTATGTTTTATGGGAACTCCCATAATGTTATACTAGAACATTACACACACTTTTATTGCTGCTGTGCTGTGGCACATCTATCAGCATCTTAGTCAATGGAAGAATTACGTTCACTTTTGCCCTGAACTCTGGAATCTGCAACGTGGGCCGGTATTGGGTGTGACTGAATCATAGTTCGTTTTCATGATACAAGTCGTTGGCTGCAGCTGGCTTGTCCTGTAACTTGTGTCAGAAGCCTTTGGGGGGGGAAAGAGCAGAGATGATTCTGCATTGCAAGCAGGTAGTTCTCTCTTCCCGATAGATCTGGAAATCTATCCACTTATCACCAGACAGTAATAAAGGTAGCGGGTTTGAAGTGGTTTAGTTAAACCATAGTAGGCAAACTAAGGCCCGGGGGCCAAATCCGGCCCAAATGCCTTCTAAATCTGGCCCACAGACAGTCCAGGTATCAGCATGGTTTTACAAGAGTAGAATGTGTCCTTTTTATTAAAATTCATCTCTGGGTTATTTGTGGGGCATAGGAATTTGTTTATTTTTATTTTCAAAATACAGTCCAGCCCCCCACAAGGTCTGAGGGACAATGGACCAGCCCCCTGCTGAAAAAGTTTGCTGACCCCTGAGTTAAACTGACTACAGACTGCCAGGCACAATCCAAATAAAGTGTATGCTTCCGGACACAAATGAGACTTAAGAACATAGTTAAGCATTTGATTCCTGTGAACTTAAGGCAGTGATTCCCAAACTTATCTTCCCCATGGACCATTGGAAGATTGTCAAGGGTCTTGGGGGAACACTTAATTATTTTCCTGCGTATTGTAGCAATTATAAAACACTGTGCTAGATGCTGTACGACTTTAATTGTATTTTTAGTTCTTTTATTTCTTATATTTTCTTGCATTACAATCTAAAGTCCACAGAATTCAGAGTGTTTATATATATATATATATATATATATATATATATATATATATATATATATATGAGAGAGAGAGAGAGACATTTGAAATACAATTAAAAACCACACAGCATCTAGCACAGTCTGAGTATTTAATGTGATGGATGTGCTCTCCCATCTCCAACCAGAAATCCACCACGGACCACCTGAACAAAATGTGTGGACCACTGTTTGGGACACCCCCCGGCTTAAGGCATTTGTTTTATATTGATTTAAATCTCTTTGGGTGTGCTTAATTTACTCTGGATTACACCTTATGTCAACTGGGGTGCTTCAACTGGCTTTGCTAGGATTACTTCTGCATAAATGGGCATTGAATCAACCACAAAGGAGTTAATTTTCTGCTATATAAAAATAGCATCCCCCCCTTCCCCTTCTCCAAGCTTGTTGCTTAGCAGCAATAATAAAGAATTGTTCTCCTTGCATTTGGTGGTGTAGCAGGGTGGTCAGTCTCGACAGGAGGCTGCATAACAAAGAGTCCTTCTCTTTATAGGATGTTTTCCTTCCAGTTATACAAGTACCTGTGCATATTAATCATAATGCAAATAGGATAAATTTGAGAAAGTGCTTGTATTTCAATTTGCATCATTTTTATAGATGCAGATGTGGTGAAAAATGGGGGGGGGACACAGAGGGTCATTGGAATTTATAGGGGGGTTTTCCTAAGCAAATATGCGGTTGCTATGAAATCTTGGTTAGTTCAAAGAGTCGTGTGCAAAACACTCATTAAAGAGTGTACATTATTATCTTTCACATTGCCTCACAATGGGTTTTAATGTAGTTCCATGTACAGGCTACAAAATGACACACATTTGCTGCCTGATCCTATTCAGGTTTACTGGGAGAAGTCTTATCTCATTTAATGGGACTTACTGCTGAGTAAATGTATATAAAATTGGCTCCTTGGGCATGCTGGAAGGATTTCTTTCAGAAAACGATGTCCACCCAGTCTGGTTTCACAGACCTCCAGAGAAAGATGTCAACACTGACTGTCCTAGACAACTTGTTTCATTGCGTAACCAGTTGTAAAGCTGTAAAGTGTGTTTCCCTTTGATTTTCAGCCTAAATCTGGCACAAGTTATTTGGACCCTTGCCCGGGGGGAAATAGTTGTCTTTCTCTAAGACAACCTTTTAAATGTGCTGCAGGTCTCTAGCGGCATATATGCCACTCATTTCTTAGGTTAAAACAGAGAAAGCAGAGTAAATCTTGGTGTCTATGCCAGGCATTTGTTTTCTCTATAAATTCCTGCAATAAATATTCATGAATGTTACAAAGGAAGTACACTCCACCCAATAAGAATCTTGTTCTGAAGTTGTCAAAGGCATGTCAGGATAAATATAATGAGCCGTGGTATCTTTTTTTGTTTTAGCTTATATTAACAGTGGTGTGGAGGGGGTCGAACCCCCAGATTCTCAGAGGTCCTTCTCTAGGGCTATGCTAACAGAGGGTTGAACATGAACTGTTGGCTGGGGAAAGAACCATTGTTCTGAAGCTGTTGTTCATTATTTATTACTCTGTTGAGATGAAAGTTTATGCATATTCATGAATGTTACAAGGGAAGTGCACTCCACCCACTAATAAATTTCTGTTGTGAATTGAGAAATGACGGTGTCAAAGGCATGTGAGCAAATAAGATATACTAGTAAATGTACAACTGTATATTCTGTTCATCAGGTGAGGAAAGCACGCTGCTTCAAATACAGTCCACAATTTTCCCACTGGATGGAGCTCTCTAGTCACCATGGTGTCTCAGCCTTTGTAATTTCCCAATTTTACAGTGTCGGGAGGTGCAGATTACTATTGTAATCTAGGATTCCCCAAGCAACTTATTTTCAGCAGTATCGGTCTGTTGGTTTTACAGTTGTGAACTTTACATAGCTTCTGACTTGGCTCTCACAGCTCTCTATATAGCGACGATGTGCATCAGATTCAGAGAAGGAGGAAGCACAAAGCATTTCTGGTGTCATATATGGGAAAACTCTATAACCTGGGCTTGCTATTCAGGTGGTTTGAAGAGGAGTAAAGTTGCTTGTGCCTTGTGGGGAGCAGATGTGGATGAAGGAAGCAGGAAGTCCAAGCAGGGCCAAATCAAACCTCTAAACCGTGTTAGCACATCTGCTGATTAGTGGTGTCTGTGAACCCCTTTTGGCTGACTCAGGTCCTTAACATGCCCCACCATCTGATACCTATGATACCAGTTGTAGGACAGATGGCTTGACTGAAATGGTCTCACAGGTCAAATGGGGAAGCTCTGCAGAGCTTATTAAGCTTATGGGGCAGAAGTTCTCCACCAACGGCTTAAAGCAAGGAAAGCACAGATAGTTCAAAAGGTGGTGCCCTTTTGTGGGATGGGGGGAGCTCATGCAACACTTCTAAATCATTTGGTCTGATGTTTTCCATTTAAAAAGAAATGGACTATATTAAGTATAATTCTGGTCAATACAGAATGCCAGCCATGACAAATGATGCAAAGACAGAAATATTTGCCCTAAATTAGACTGTTCTAATGTGCTGTTTTGTGCCTTATTCACAGTATATTTATAGAATGAGAGCATATATCTGCAACAGAATGTGTGTGCATGCGTGTGCAGAATGTATACATTTCAGGCATGATTCAGACATCCTCTCCACCATTTCCCATATGTGCTGTTCTGTGCATGCACAGAAGTTCCCTGTCACCCCACCCACCCACTGTCAGTAGCCTCCCCGCAAGCAGAGCGCTATGTGTAGCCCTTCACTTTTATTTACCTTATTCTGCTTGTATACTCTTTGGGAGTCATAATTAAGAATAGACATTCTACACTCAGCGGTAGGAATTGAGAAGTAACAGCTTTCAGATCCCTGAGCCTTTCAGTCACATCCTTCGGAAAACTTAGCACGTTGCAGAACTAAGCTATAAATGGCAATGGTCTTATAAATATAGTGCATTGATGAAAGCGTAACGTTTCTTGAAGCATTTTCAGCAAAACCTAAACACCAATCTAAGTGATGAAAGCAAACTATAATACTGAGATAACAAAAAAGGTATTTATTGAACAAAACTGCCCTCTGTTTAAAATAAGGTTTTCCTGGAAATAAGGTTAAGGCATGCTAGCATTTCTGAATGGCATTCAAATCACTTTGGGAAGTCTCCATTGTTCTGTTAGCGCAAAGCTTCCATGTGGAACAGAAGTTTCCTCTCCTCTCCTGCAGCCCCCTTCCCTCAAAACCAAATATTTGGAGGTGTGAGGAAGAAGGGGAAGACCTGTTGCCCACGTAGAGTTCTGCTCAAGGCAGCATTGGAGGCAACCCTTTGGTTCAATATCTTCTTGGTTACCTTGCAAAGATAACCTAAGTTCAAGACCTGCACTGACCAAAATTCTAAAGCAATTCTCAATTGCCCTGTGAATGAGGCAGGAAAAAGTCAGCCTCTTTTTCAGGAAAAGAAACTGGAAGACCAGTTTCAGCAGAACACTAGCTGAAGGGGCACCCCCTTGTCCTTCATTTAGGCAGCAAAATTTACAGGAGCTGTGTAAACACACTATTCATTCAAAGCACATTCTTTCCCTCAAAGAATTCTGGGCACTGTAGTTTACCCATGACAGAGTTAGAATTCCCAGCAATACTTAGCAAACTAAAATGCAGGTAATTCTTTGAGGGAGAGAACGTGCTTCAAATATGTTTTGATGGGATGGTGTGTGCACAACCAGGTCCTTTGGCAGTGGGCTAGGACATTTTAAAAGCATAAGTTTTAATTTTGAAGATGCCCTTTACCAGGAGGAGTGGAAATTAATATATTTGAATTTTGGATTTGATAATGGAAGAGTGCACAGTAGCCACAGATGCTTCAATATGAACTATTGTGCTTGACCCCTCTTATCTATAGAGAACCCCTTTAAAACATCTGATCCCCTTTAAAACATTATACAGATTCACCTTCAAAGGAAAAGGAAATACCCCCTTCCTAATTTTGCCATAGGAAATTTGTACCAAGAGGATTTGCAGAACAGCAAAAATGGGGAAACATGCATGTTAGTGCCCAATGTGCACCGAGCACATTTCTTTTTTAAAAATTCAGCATCTGGAGGCTATCACACAGAAGTGCCCAAAGAGCTGTAAAAGCATTGTCAGAACCCTGCAGTTAGAGGTCATCGACTGGAGACCTAGTATGGGCTCAGAACAAGAGCCTAATCCCATTTATCTTTATTATAAGAAAATGCTCTCCATATAAACAAGATGAAAGGTTTTAACCCTTAGACAACATCAATTATATTTATGGAAGGAATGCAAAAACCCAATCCCATGGAGCAATTGAGAGAGAGCATGAAGATTGCTGCTGCTTGATGGGGGGAAATGCAAGATAGATAAATGCTTGAGCTCAACATGACATTAAAATGACATGGCAATTGGGGCAAGAATCTAAATTTCCCTATCACAATCAAAAACAGAAAAACAAACTTGAAGGGCTATGGAGGAAAAAATAAGTTAAGGCATATTCTAATCCTCTTACAGTGAAATCCTATGGGTGTCTGCTCAGAAGGAAGTCCTATTGAGTCCAGTGGGGCTTACTCCCATCTAACTGAATACAGGATTGCAGCTTCATGCCCAAGCAAAACAAAGTCCCAAGGCTGCAATCCGATCTCCACCTAGCTGAGAATAAGTTGCACTGAATTCAGTAGGACTTACATCTGAGTAGCCTTGGCTAGGATTGCACTATAAGTACATGCTGTAACTCAGTGGCGGATGAACCCTTTCCGGCACCCGGAGCGGCGCATGTGCGGCAGCCCATAGGGACACCACGCCCACGGCCGCTCTACACCTGGGGGGAGGCAGGGGCCATCTTGTCGCCCCTCCCAGAGTGGCACCCGGGGTGCTCCACCCCCTCCGCCCCCCTTCCAATGCCACTGCTGTAACTGCATTTGTTCACATGCATCCCATGTTGTTCTTGCCTCCCACATTCCTTAACTCTTCCTTTGCCTCCCTGTCTGCGCATCACGACCACCCCCGCTGTAGAAATTTAGATAGCTGCTGTTGGCCTCCTTGAGTGCAGTGCACAGAAGGGAGTGCTGTACATGTAATACATCAATTAATACAAAATAAAGCTGGGTAAGGCAGGAATCTATCCAATTATTTCAAGAGAAAGCTAGGATAAAAGTGCCTGAACAACTACAAGTATTTTGTACGTTTTGTGTTACATATATACATGTGAATGATCTGTCTATCATTCTCACCTCCATCCCATTCTCCTCAAGTTCAAATAAGATGACTTATTTCACACATAAAATAGGAAATAACCTGTTTTATTCTGAGCTATTTTGAGTAGAACTAGCCCCTTTTCATTGCCCTTCCATGATGGGAGGGTGTCCCTCCCTAACCCTGCTCTGAGCCTCAAAATCTCTGGGCTTCCCTTCCCATAATGCAGAACAGGAGCAGCAATAAGGGAAGAAGATGGGAGAGAGGAAGAAATTGAAATCTGCCCCCATCTGCTTAAAACCCAAATCAGAGAAGAATTTGGGGGTTTCTAATTCTCACCTCTTATTTGAAGCAACCACCAGAGTTTATAACCAGAGCCTGAGAATGGTGAACGTTGGCACCATCTCTAGCATACATTGGCATTGTTATAAAGTAACCAACTACAGCAATCAAACTACTACCCGGTAAATCGTGTCCTCCAAATCATGGAGAGTCACGTGTTGCGGTGAGATCACCAAACTGCCTTCTTGTTGCTGGGGTGGGTCCGTTTGGATGACCTCGTCACCTCATTGGTTGCCCCTTTGTTGCTGGGGAAAATCTTCTGTCCATTGGGGATTGATTGGCAGCTAAGAGGCTATTTATAGGGCTGCACGGGGCGAAGTACTTTCTCTTTTGCATCGTGCAGCAGATCTCCTGCCCTCCCTCCCTTCCTTCCTATAATTTAAGGTTGTGTTTTTGACCTTGCTATGCCTGTCTAGGGGTCGTCTGTTTTGTAGCAGGGGCCCGGTAGGAATTTTGCCACTTGGCTGATTGGCTGGTGCCATTTGGTTTTTGCCTACCGTGTAGCAAATTGTCACAACTTTGTAAGGTTGGCAGTTAGGCATTGGTTCATTCTTTGGCATTGAATTGGCTGTGCATGCCCCTCAATTTTGTTGCTGCCGCTAGGGAATTCCATTTAAGGAATCCAGGGCTCGATTTGCTCTGTCTGATCCCTTCTCAGGGGTAGGGCCATGCCAGAGTTGCTGGAAGCATCTGGGGTGAACTAAGAGGCGGAAATCTGCCTCTTTGCTCCCCCAGTATGCTTTCCCTTACTGATCGCTGGAAATTCCACTTGTCAGTCCTGTTCCTGCTAGTGCAGGTTCAGGCAGCCCGAACCAATGCCTAAACAACCACTCACATGCTGTAATCAATAAAGTTGTGGCCAAGTTAATGCCCAAAAAATCTTAAACAAATATTCCGTGTCCTGTGTGATTTATTTTGGAGGGGGTTTGGGGGGGTCTTCACATGCAATGTAGTGAACGCAATAGCTAAGCATCTTGAACCTGAAAAATATTTCAATATATCTGAGGTTAAAATGGGATTGCCTTCTTTTTTTAACTACGGAAGAATCAAAGTACAGTATAGGATAACACAGGAATACCTGCAGTGAAAGACCCTGGAGAACTAGATGCTTAGCCTTCCCGAATATACTTTCACTGCCTTTGTAGGAACCATTTGAGTGACCTAGTTTTATGCAAATGTTGCGGATCTATGCTTCTCCCCCAGGAGGGCTAACTTCAAAATCTACATGAATAATATAGTGTTCTATACAAGACTAAAAAGCAACCGCAACATAATTCTGAAGTTATCACACTGCCTGTGCATCCAGTTTTATTAGGGTTATAATTCCTGTTTTACCTCCTAGGATGCTAAAACACCCTGTGATAGATACTGCACAATATTACAAATAAATGTTGATTGATACTGTTGTTAACAATGCCTGGGCCTTTTAAAATGAATCACTGCTTCTAACATATCTAACGTAGACTTCCTAATGCCAACTGCTGCTTCAGCACCCAGGGTGCAATGCATTCTGTTCTGTTCCCTGCAAAACTTTCATTTATTGTATTGGGTCTTTGCCGGTGGATGTGCTAGAATCCTCAGTGCTTCCAAATTAACCAAGTACTGTGGCCAACCTGTTTTTCAAAAGCCAAGCCACGGACCCCCTACTTTTGAAAATATTGGCATCTCTGTGGTAGTTTTTTTTAACGTGAATGATGCCATGGACCCCCTGGGTGGGCTATGCAGACCCCCTGGGGTCCATGGACCACCAATTTAGAACCACTTTGCTAGATGATACCCCAAGAGCACAGCTCACCAGACACTTTTGTAGCACAAACCTTAAAGAAATGAGGCCTAATGAGCCTCAATAGTTTTGAGATGCAGGCAACATTCACATCATACATTTAAAGCTCGCTACTCAAAGAATTCTAGGAGTTGTAGTTTGTTAAGGGTGATGAGAGTTGTTAGGACCCATATTCCTCTCCCAGAGCTACTGTTCCCAGAGTGGTTTAACGGCCAGTCCCTCGGGGGGACTCTGGAAAAAATCTGTTTATTTTTTTTCAGAGCAGCAGAACACTGCAATCCACTTTAAATGTGCAAAACTAAACTTCCAGTATATGTCTGAATTCCATCCACAAAATACTGACAGTCTGGATAAGGGACAGCAGCATAGTTATACACAATATATTATTCCCTTGGGAAATATAGGGGGTGCCTAATGTTGTAACAAATCTGATACCCAATTATATACAGTTCAAACCTGACATTAATGTCTTGCCTATGTCTGCCACTTATGCCAGTCAAGTATTAAAGTGTTTAGCATCAACAATGTGCCAAACTATGGTTGCCATTGATTGCCCTTCAATCCTCTTGATGTGAAGGGTACCTTTAGACAGGAACTCTGTAGGCATTTCCATAGGAAGGACATTTCTTTAGGCATGATCATATAAGCTTACGGCAACCTGGATGAAAGGATGGTCTGTCATAATCCGGGATGTATAGTTATAATTCATCAGGGCTCCGAACAATGTACAAGTGTAATATCCAGGATGAAAGTTGATGGCACTCTGGATAGCAATAAGCTTTACTGGCGGGCCACTCTGAAGACAGCGGAGGACCTGGACTCCAGTCACTGTTGAGGCTCCTCTGGAGTGCTAGAGCAGCAACAGCAGTTGCAGCCACTGGGAAACAAAGTGGAAGCCTTTGCTCCAACAATGAAGAAAGGAAGCATGATGTGCTCCTTGGCAGTAGATCCTATGTTCCTCTGATCCCACGTGGTGGGACACAGGATTGGGCCATAGCTCAGTGGCACAGCACAAGTTTCTAATGAATGCAGAAGGCTCTGGCTTCCATCCTCACCATCTCCTGTTTAAAAGGATCAAGTACCCATTGAAGGGAGAGGCCTTTGCCTGAGACCCTGATGAGCTGGCCCTCAATCAGGGTAGCCACTGATCTACATGAACAGACAGTCTGGTGATATAAAGCAGCTCCCAGTGTTTTGCAAAGACATATCCACTAACTGGTCTTTGAAATGTCTGGGTGACCTTGTGTTTTCTGGAGCTTTCATAAGCACTCGTGTGCTGTATCAGCAAGTCTTAGATCATACGCGTCATGTATAATTTAGTCATATCTTAAATTTAAGCTTAGCTATTAACTGGCACCTTAATAGAATATACATTATGTCCTCCTGGGAGAATTTCTGAGATTTTTCTGTTCTTAAAATGATTGCTTTGGGGGCAGCCCTGTTGACTGGTATGCCGATGATCTGTTCTTAATTTTCTGGTTTTTATTGTGGGATAATTTAATCACACATATGGGAATTTATGAAAAGGTTTTGAGGCAACACTACATAAGAGCTGGAGAAGGCAACCATATGGCACATCAAGGCTTGTCCTTATAAACCCAACAAATGCCATTAAACCTATATTTTTCTATCTTCATCCCATAAATGTGTCCAGCTTCTCCTTGATTTGATTTACGCTCCACATTTCTGTAGCTGACTTCAGCACTTCATTCCATCTTCTAACCACCCATCGTGCTAATCTGATTAATGTTTTAGCAGCACAGCATTTTTTAAGTCTTTCTTTTCTTTTGAAGTTAGGGAGGAGGATGTGTTTATCAACAGGAAATATGCTCCATCGTATATTAAGCATGAAAATAGGAATCCAATTGAATGCATAGCAGATTTTTGCAACACAAGCAGTAAGTCATCATATGTCAGGGTTGCTCTTTCAATGACAACCCAACACTGCATTCATATCAGAACATGTCTGCAACATTGGGGGAGAATAAGCAGTTTATGGCAGTTCCACAGTAAAAGTCAAAAAGGTCTGGCTTTGATTCATCAAGGGGAATTATTTCAGGTTATTAGATATGGTAACTGGGTCACCCAATGCCCATGTTGTTGATGTTGTTACTTTTTACTACTACTTTGCTGCGAACAGAAACATCAGCAAAGACTTGTTTAACTCATTTTGTTGTTGTTGTTCAGTCGTTCAGTCGTGTCCGACTCTTCGTGACCCCATGGACCAGAGCACGCCAGGCACGCCTATCCTTCACTGCCTCCCGCAGTTTGGCCAAACTCATGTTAGTAGCTTTGAGAACACTGTCCAACCATCTCATCCTCTGTCGTCCCCTTCTCCTTGTGCCCTCCATCTTTCCCAACATCAGGGTCTTTTCCAGGGAGTCTTCTCTTCTCATGAGGTGGCCAAAGTACTGGAGCCTCAACTTCAGGATCTGTCCTTCTAGTGAGCACTCAGGGCCGATTTCCTTGAGAATGGATAAGTTTGATCTTCTTGCAGTCCATGGGACTCTCAAGAGTCTCCTCCAGCACCATAATTCAAAAGCATCAATTCTTCGGCGATCAGCCTTCTTGATGGTCCAGCTCTCACTTCCGTACATTACTACTGGGAAAACCATAGCTTTAACTATACGGACCTTTGTCGGCAAGGTGATGTCTCTGCTTTTTAAGATGCTGTCTAGGTTTGTCATTGCTTTTCTCCCAAGAAGCAGGCGTCTTCTAATTTCGTGACTGCTGTCACCATCTGCAGTGATCATGGAACCCAAGAAAGTGAAATCTCTCACTGCCTCCATTTCTTCCCCTTCTATTTGCCAGGAGGTGATGGGACCAGTGGCCATGATCTTAGTTTTTTTGATGTTGAGCTTCAGACCATATTTTGCACTCTCCTCTTTCACCCTCATTAAAAAGTTCTTTAATTCCTCCTCACTTTCTGCCATCAAGGTTGTATCATCAGCATATCTGAGGTTGTTGATATTTTTTCCGGCAATCTTAATTCCGGTTTGGGATTCATCCAGCCCAGCCTTTCGCATCCAGCCCAGCCTTTCATTTTTGTGTAGAACACCAAATTAGCACAAGAAACTGTTGGTCATGGGCAAAAAGATTTCAGTGCTAAACTAAGACTGCCATCCCATCCCCACTTACTTGGTAATAAACCCCGTGAAATTCAATAGGACCTACTTCTGCTTAGGCATTGTTAGACTCGCAATGCAAAACAGGAAATTAAACACTACACTGAACTAATCACATTGGCTCTGATCCATGCAGCAATATATTTGTGGGTCTCATTGAATGAGACTAGCTGCAACTCCCTCTAATAATAAACTTGGGTGGTTGAGTGCTTATCAGTGGAATGGAGCCACCCAAAACTAAGGAGGCAATTTTTGTATAGGGCACCAAATTACCACAAGGGGATGTTGGTCATGGGCTCCCTAAGGTAAAATTAAAGGACCTCTGACAGTTAAGTCCAGTTGCGAATGAGTCTGGGGTTGCAGCGCTCATCTCGCTTTACTGGCTAAGGGAGCCGATGTTTGTCCGCAGACAGGTCATGTGGCCAGCATGACTAAGCTGCTTCTGGCGAAACCAGAGCAGCGCACGGAAATGCCATTTACCGGTACCTTCCTGCCGGAGTGGTACCTATTTATCTACTTTCACTTTGACATACTTTAGAACTGCTAGGTTGGCAAGAGCTGGGACCGAGCAACGGGAGCTCACCCCATCACAAGGATTCGAATCCCGGACCTTCCGATCGGCAAGCCCTAGGGCTCAGTGGTAGACCTCAGCGCCACCTGCATCTCATGGGCTCCCTAGTTGTCTACAAATATTTAAGCTTGTAAATGAAAAGCCATTTTTGGCAGGCAAACACAGGGATGACTTGAGAAGGCCCTGTTATCTTCTAGGACTTAAAGGCATCCTACTGGAAAGGGCCTTATTTTTACATTTCTGGAAAGTTTAAATGACAATATGTTTCCTTCAAATTTATGCATGGTATTTATATTTTGTTAAGCTGTTCTTCTGCCCTCCTCTTCATATTTCTTTTTTTCTTTTCTCCCCCCCCCCTTTCTTCACTTGCTTCTCATGCAAAAAAAAAAAAGGAAACAAGGATGCTCGATGTAGAATGGTTTTTGCTACGTAGAGTAACAACATTAAAAAAAATATAAGCATACTCAGAAAGAAGGTCTGGCACTGCTTCATCTTGTATATAAATATTTGCCTTTTTCCCCTAGACAACGAGTCCTATCCACAGGAAGAGAGGAGAAAGAAGAGAAAGTCCAACAAGATGAAGACAAAGGTTTCTACAGATTCCAGTGTTGTTGAAACAGTTTAACATATGAGGAACCCCTTGGCCTAGTTGTTGAGAATCCCTCTCCTAGGGGGAACCACATAGGAACTTGTTCCCTGGAGACAGTGCAAGACAAAGGACATGCATGAGAAAGGAATAAGCTCTTCAGTGATCAAAAGGAAACCAGACACATGAAGCCACAGCTTAATGGACTGTGTTATGCGAAGCCGTTTTAGACCCTTTTTTATTTTTTAACTGGTTACTTTTATGGGGATCCCTGGAAATAGTTGACTGATCCAGTAACACCACCACCCCCCAGAAGATCATCTGCCTATTGTGTGGTTTTTCTCTCCAACTCTATGATACAAATAAGATTATTACACTGGAACTAAATTCCTCTTGAAAGTGACAATCTTATCCAAATAAATGCAACTTTCTTCCCTTGACTGTTGATAGAGGATAGATCTCATTGCGAGGTCTGTTAACTGCTTAACACAAGAAAAGCTGGTACCGTTTTAAGATGAATCGTTCTGTATTAACAACAAACTATTCTGGCTTGTTAACACCTGCATCTGCTCCAGTTGTTAAAAGGACCAAAAATATTAAGTAGAGCAGCTTTATTTTGCTCTTTACCTGTTTTATTTATGCTGCCATTACCCCAACTCTACCTCTGAGTTCTTTCTTCTACCAGCATAAGAAGATAAGAAAAGCCTGCTGGATCAGGCCAATGCCCCGTGTAGTCTAGTATCCTGTTCTCACAGTGGCCAACCAGGGGCCTGTAAGAAACACACTAGAGACATGGAGAAGGACTGAAGATGCTCACTCTGTGATGGCTACATTACAGTAGTGAAGAGCTCCCAGATGTTACAGCCATGGGTGGTGCTGGATGTCACTATCCCCATCAAAATGCCACATGTGCTCTGAGAACTAGTCATGTATTTGGTCTGAAATCATCCCTCCTAGCCATTTTCAGTTGCCCAGGAACTGACAAAAAGCACTGTCTATAAGCTGTTTGCCTGGCAGGCCAGCATGCACAGAAATTTATTCAGATCATTTTGTTGCTGCTGCTGCTGCTGCCTTCAGGATTAAAGTAATAATTCCTTCTAATAATGAAGTTGGGTGGTACCTTTAGGGCAGGCATCTCCAAAGTCTGTTTTGGGGGGCCTAATCCAGACTGCCAGTCAATTGATTTAATCTGGCCCTCATGGCAGTATATGTCCTGAGGGGAAATCCTTTAAAAAGCTCAACAACTTTGGGGGTAAACCTCAATCCTAAAAAAAGCTCAACAATTGTGGTCAGTCCTCACGCATGTTCACTTCATCAAATCTGGCCCTCTTTGGAAAAAAAGTTTGGGCACCCCTGCTTAGGGGAAGGAACCATAGCTTAGCAGTAGAGCATCTCCTCTACCTACAGAAGGTCCCTGGCACCTCCAGGTAGGGATGGGAGAGAACGTTGCTTGAAACCCTGGTAAGCCATTTGCCGTCAGTGCAGGCTGGCATTATCCAGGTTAAACACAAAAAGGTGGTATCAGCATGCTCAGGGGAACCCTGAGACAAGTAGAAGTACAAAACATTCCCCACCTCCAGCCCAATGAGGAATGAGCATACACTCAGTGGTACCCAGGAACCACATGAAGTTGAATCTTGGTTGAAAAGAAACACAGAAAATTGGCAGGAGGAGGTGGTGAAGAGGAACTTGGCTTGCCCAGGGACCCAGAGCTACAGCAATAGCATCACGGCTGCTTACCAGGAGGGGAAGAGGCAACGCAGGGGGCACGGAGATGGGGCTGCGCAGGTGCGCCAGCAGGAGTCTTTCATTAAACAATTTTTTATTTGAAGCATTGTAGCATACACAATAATGGGAAATTATTGTACAGCTGTTAAATAAAAGCATAATAAATGCAATAAAGCAATTGGTTATTTCACAGTTCTCGGTATTTCCAATCCTATCTTATTAAATGTGGAATTGGTGGATTTGATGGCTTCTGCTGACTTCATGTTCTTTTTTTTTTTTAAGTCCCAACATTACTCTTGGAAATCAGGCAGCAATGGTCCTTTTGATGCTTGAATGGCCTGACCTTATGGGCGCCTGTGCTCCTAACAGGAGCTTATCTGATTTGGGGGGGTGGGGGTGGGGTGAGATCCAGGTGCCAGCACAGGGGAGAGGGGCACAACCTGCCCTCAAATAGCTGTAAATTTATATAGCTTCCGACAAATAACAACTAGAGTAGGAAGAATAGCTTTTACTTTGATTAGGTGACAGCAGTTACTACACTGCACCTGTCTCAGGTAATAGACCATTTCACCACTTGGCAAACTGATAGTGCCAATGTTGCTTTGATCAAAATGTACTACTTAACATATGTTGCAAGTCATTTAATTATTTGTCCTCTTGGATGAAGTCCTTTGATGTCACAAACCTCAGGAGAAGATAAGCACTGGTATACACTACAGAGAATTGGCTCATGCCACAAGGCGTGCATGCAGTAGCAATTCTACAAAATAACAGAGCTCATACTAAGAATATTCAAAATCATATACCTACATGAAGACACAGTGGTTTTATATGGTTGCTTTATTTTTTTCCTGAAATCAGTAGAACTGATTATTCAGCACAAAGCTAAAACAGGCTTCTGTTTTGTGATACCTGATCACTGTTCGGTTTAGTGCAATCCATATGAATGGAGCAAACAGATGTTGGAGATGTTTTTAACATATTGCTGATTTTCCACAAACACCCACCCACACATTGAGCTAATGCTTCTTAAAATTTTAAAGATACTATATTGTTTATATACCATAAAGATACTTATTTTAAGTGCTTATTTACAGTGCTGTTCAACCTGCTTAGTTAGTGGAACAAGGCAGTGCAATCTGAACATTGTACTAGAATAACTGCTTTGGAAGTTGTTGACTGTTGTAGCCGTAATTTTGGTGGCAAGTCAAATGGAGAGATCATATACAGTATACCAGTCAGCGAACTGTCCACAAAATAAAATGAAGAATTGCCAAAACATCAAAGTGGACTATGTTCAGTTGAAAGATGAGAGAGAAATGGCCTGGCCCTTCAGAAAATTAAGCTTCTGTTTATGAATGAATACCAAATAGAAATTGAAATTAAAGCACATTCGTTCAGGTTGTTTGCTATAATATGTTTATACGGTCTACTTCTAATTATATTTGTCACATTTCCTTAAAGCATTTAAAGTACAATTATTTATTTTTGAAGTGGCCTCTGCAATGCTTGACAGCATGCAAGAGTAACAGAACTTTGCAAATACGTAACTCTTTTTCAACATTCTTATAGAAGCTCATATTAGAAAAGTGTTCATATATCATTATTTTATATTGCTTCTTTCTTTTTTTTAGAAACAAAGAAAAGTAAGATTATTCCAGGAACAACCAACACTTTACAGGTTGGGTATAACTTAAAGTGCACATTCAGGTGTGGAACAGCGACAGAGATTACTTAACCCCTTGCGCTGCAACCTCTTTCTCCATTCTAAACCTACAGCCAGCTGCTCCCACCACCCTGAAGTGCAAACACACATTTAGAGTCCTGCAGGGGGGGAAGTAGCTCAGAGTGATTTGAAACAGAAGGAACAAGCACCCTCTTTCTTCACCTCTCTATTTCAGTTCAGCCTCTTCTCCTGCCAAAGTGGCTTTTCCTGGGATGGGGTGGGGAGTGTCTGGGTTTAATTCCAAAATATTTGAGTGCAATGATTTATTGGGGCTTCAGTCATAAAAGAAGACATGTCCCAATTCTGACACTTGCTCCTTAATTTCCACAAAATTTTTCTTTACATATGCATTTTTTGGGCAAGGTATACATCACCTTGCCCAAAGCAGTTTATGGTAATGAAACATTTCAGAGTGCTGAAACAAATGAAGTGCCTTCCTGCAAGACGATCCAACCCTGACGCTAACCTTCCCTTTGCTTCAATGGAATGAAAGGCAGGTTAAGAGCAGCAATTCTCAGTGCTGCTCCCCAGAAGTCTGCGCATCGATGTTACGCCTTCATTTGTGGTGTTTCAAACCATGACTTTGTCAACCTAATCCCAAGCACAATGGGGTGTTACATTGGATGCTGACTTTGCAATAGCAGAAGGTACTTCTGTTTGTGCAAGGCAAGGTGGGGTACCAAAATTTTGCCAGTCCTTTGTAATCCTCTGTGACAGAACCCATACTGTTCACAAGGTCCCTACTTCTGGGGGGCTGGCTGATGTATAGGAGACATTCCTGTTTAGACAGGGTGTTATGTACTGAGTTGAATAGGATCCAAAATGCAGCAGTCTGACTGGTCCCAGAACAATAGGATTGAGATTGCAGCAGTCTGATTGGTCCGCAGGAGCCACCCAATCCAGCTCCAGGTGGAAGTGAATCCGCAACCCGATTGGCATACAGGAGTATCCCGGAATTAGCCAATCACGTGGGGCCCATTGTGTAAATAGTGTAGATAAAGCAAACATTTTGGGGGAACTGCATTCCTCACTACTATGAGCTGAATAAAGAGCATGAAATTCACACTTGACTCTGAGTATATTTCACAGGGCATAAAGTCAGGCCTGTAAATGCATTTTAACTCACTTTTATTGATGTTTGCCTTGGCTTGTTTATATGATTTTAACTTTTCTTTTTTAATTGCTGCTTGATTGTATTTTCTTACATTTGCATTTAGTGTTGGCTTGAGCACTATTTGGAGGAGGAACATGGAATACAGATTTGACAAATAAAATGGGCAGAATCAGTGAAAATTGGACACCTTGCCTTTTGCAAGCAAGAGGGCTTTCCACAAGCATGAAGCCATCGCTGGATACATGGCCACTGAGTCTGGTCCACAGGATCCACAGAAACCACCCAGGACTTGTGAGTGTTTGGAGTTAAGATGCTGAGAGAAGCTGAGCTGAACACTGAATCCGTGCTGGAGGAGCACACCTGATCCTGGAAAAAATCACACTGACACTGGAAAATAAGACCTTGATAGAAGTAAGAGTTGGTGAACCACACCAGGTACATTATATATTAGCTGTAAGTCAAGCATACATTTTATCTCCCCAATACAGTAATTAACAGACGAAGCCAGTGGCCTGTGTTATTCAAGAGTCAAAGTAAATTATTGTAATTATCCTGTCTGGCCTTCAAGTCTATGAATGCTTACATACATCAGTGGTTTGGGAGACTTAATTAATTACAGAATATTGGGATATATGAGCCAAATTATATTTATGACTAGCAATTATATGTCTTATTTCCATTGTTATTCCAGGTTCTTGATCATTGGTCTTTAATAGATTTGTTTTCCAGAAAACACAAAGCACTGGAACTTTCCCAGTTTATATTTTGATAGATTTAGACATCTTTCAGCAAGCAATTTCTAGTTTTTCCCAAAAGACGATCTGCGTGCCAAGTGCTGTGAAAATTTTATCTGCTCAGCAAGACAAAATCTCTCTTCAGCCTCCTGGATTCATTTTAATGAAACAAAATAATAATAATGAAACTGGCATAATGGCAGGAAAGAAGCACCCAGTTATGTTGGTTAGATTGTTTCTTTTTTCCTGTCAGTTATGGGGTTAGCTTGTGAGTTTTCTAAGAATTCTCATTTTTTTGCCAGAATGTTCTGATTTCATGAACTCTGAGGACTGTTCTATGTAAAACACCAAGCTTGATATTCATGTATATATTTTTTTATCACTTGTTCCATTTTGAAATATACAGGATTCAGCTTCCTTGTATTCCATTTGTATTTAGGCATTATCATCAAATTTATAGACTGCATACTATTAAAAAATATATTGAAGTAGTTCGCCATAAAATAAAATCAGAAGTCTAAAACTAGGGTTCCCAATGTGGTGTCTGTGACCACCCAGGGTCTTTGCCCCTCCCATTTAAAAATAAATAAATAAGGGAATGGCTTTTGGTGTTGGGTAGCTTTGGGGCAGTGGGGGGGGGGTCCAGCTCTTTTTGTCTGCATTTTGTTTGAGACAAAGGTGTTTTGCTTGTTGTCTGAACAGGTTCTGAGCATCCTCAGTTTTTCTTCTGTAAAATGGGTGTTTTGTGGTGCCCACAATAGTTTCTTAGATTTTTAAAACATACCTGCAGGGCCATAAAAGGTTGGGGATCCCTACTCTAAGACACACGTTAAAACAGAATATATCCACAAATAGTGAAAACGTCAAATTACTGAGCAGTATGTTCAGAAGACTTTTCTGTTTTGTTTTGTTTTGTTTTAAACTTTCATATAGAGGTCAATAGGTTTGCATCTGCACTGTAAGATGCTCCCATTTAGCGCAGTTTCAATATACATTACGCCTTCCCATGCTCCATTTTCTACTTCAGAATTCTTCCTTATATCTTTTGACAGTTGCAAAATATTGGGATATGCAAGACACAGCTGTGCAACATGGGTGCAGCCAGGGAGAGGCAGCTGCACCCCCCAGATCAAGTAAAACAGTAGAAATACTTAAGTAACTGACCAATCACATTGGTTCTGCCCTCCCCCAACACAGTCCTGCCCCCCTAACAAAAATCCTGGCTATGCCCATGCTGTGGAGTTCAGAATTAATTAGGAAGTAGTTGTGCTAAAACACCCAAAGTTCAGCTTATCAGACCATCAGACCATTTCTGCAGACTGAAGACCAGATATTGCTCAGTCTTCTACAAGGAACTTGTTGCATTGCATGAGTTTCACAGCAAAATATGCCATGGTAGACCTGGAATCAAAAATTTTATGTGACATGTATCAACTAGAAAAGTGAAGTGCATATTTCACTGCCTGTGGCACAAGTCAAAAAGGAAATTGTGCTAGCCTTCGGAATTTGATGCAATCAGAAGCAATTTTTTTTGGGGGGGGGACAACGACAATCCAGTAGTTTAACCAGGGGGACAATATTATACACATTAATGTGTTTTCGCATTCATTTTAGCAGCAGAAATAGGGTTGCCCATTATCCTACTTTGCGGAGGACTTTCATCTGGAGGGCCCTTCATTCCAAGTCCAGGTTAAAGACCCGTAAGAAGGGAGGGCAGGATCATTTCTTGCAAGGGTACTATAAACTTGGACCTTTATTATAGATAAGGACTGACCCTGGGAACACTCTGATAGTTCTTCCTTGCCCAAGATTACAGAATGTAGCCACAGACAAAACAGTAACAACATTGTCCAGTGATTTAGAACAGACTTTAAACGCTTATGAAATTGGTCGGAAAACTTCTGACATGATTAAGCCCTTGATCAACTGGCTGGTTTAAGAGAGGCAGACACGAAGAATTCTGCAAATGTTTGGTGTTAACATTTGGCTTCTCCAGCCTGGGCTGAAATGGAGGAGTTTCCTGTGCTGTAAGAAGTTATGCTGAAGCCTTAGCTATTCTCCTTTTTAAAAAATCTCCAATTATAAAAAGAAGAGCCTAAGTGCCAAAGCAGGCAAGGGGAGCTGGCTCAGAGAGATGAAAGTTCAGTATTCCAAAGGCATTACACTAGAGCGATAGGAATTCAAGGAGTGTAGGTGTGGTCATTGAGATAAGTCCTTTTAAGCTCCCAGCCTAAGGTACCTCCACTTTCTGCAGTACCCTGGAGTACTTTTAAACCTTTATGAGAAATCAGGTTGGCCAGAAGGACATTAAGCTGGTAATGTCCAACTTAATGAGAGTGGCATCCTTGAAACCTGCCATGGAAGGTTTGTAGGACACACCAGTCAGGAAGCTACATGCTAACTTTGTTGTGCTCATGTTGGACAGAGAAAACAGCAACAGGAGACACCGGACTCCCCTCAGATACAGCTAAGTCCACTGCTACCTAGGAACTAGTCCAGGGGTCAGCAAACTTTCAGCAGGGGGCCGGTCCACTGTCCCTCAGACCTTATGGGGGGCCAGACTATATTTTGGAAAAAAATATGAACGAATTCCTATGCCCCACAAATAACCCAGAGATGAATTTTAAGTAAAAGCACACTTTCTACTCATGTAAAAACACCAGGCAGGCCCCACAAATAACCCAGAGATGCATTTAAAATAAAAGGACACATTCTACTCATGTAAAAACAGCTGATTCAGTGGCTCCAGCCATCCTCTGAGACCCTATGGGAGTTCTCTCAGTCTTGCAAGGCCAGGCTAAGCCACTTAGAAAGAAGTGGCTCAGTTGTGAAGCTTGGCCTTCTTCACAGGATCCCTCCTTCTCTTGGTGTAAGACTTGTTGCAGAAGACTTTTTTGTCGGCACTCCCAAGGGTGTCCCTGTCCCATATGTCATACCACTTATTTGCTATAATAAGTA
Source organism: Lacerta agilis (assembly GCF_009819535.1). NCBI lineage: Eukaryota > Metazoa > Chordata > Lepidosauria > Squamata > Lacertidae > Lacerta > Lacerta agilis. The sequence continues at coordinate 31,748,476 of NC_046320.1, read as the reverse complement.
GCATTGTTGCCCACTTTTATCCCACACCCTGGTCTAGTCTGAGTCATTCCTCTGCTTCCTGGGCCATGTCCCTTACACATGCTGCACACTTGAGTTGCTCTGGTGTTACTCGGTCATGTTTATGAAGGAATGGCCTCCTAATACTTCTTCACAGTCCTGAGAATCCAATAATTCTGTTTTTTCAATCTGATACGTATTGACAATCACAAAGAAGAGTTCTGAGTCTCAAGCCAATGCAAATGATTTGACTCACCAGATACAACAGCCTTTGAATTGCATCCACTGGGGATTCCATTGTCATTTGTTGCTGCCCCTGTTTACAACCATTTTGTTATTTGAATCTTACATAAAGCAAAATAAAAAGGCATTATTGTGTGAATAGCCTCTTTTTGACCATTTTCTCTTATAAACTTATGCGGGGGAGGAAATATTCCGTCCTCACAGTACAGGAATGTATTTAATGTAAGTACCAGTCAGCTAACTCAGAAACAAGGACTAAGAAGCTACAATGCAAGAAAAACCCATTCCTCATATTCAGGTTTACTTAGGGCCAGAGAACTGAACAATAAACCACAGATATTCTAGAATCACCTAGAAAGTAGGAAATGGGGTCTAGGTTCTGGAGCACAAAGGGTGAGGATAAGGAATCCTTCCTACCAGTGCAGCTTCTCTATTTGCAGCCCTCTCCCACAAGTGCCTTGCTATCTCAGTTGGGCTCACTTCCTATAGTAGAGCCCTGACTGGGATGAAAGAACAGGCAGGTAAGGTGTATGTGAAGGGAAAGTTCTGCAGCCCTCACCCAAATGATCCGTTTGTTCCTTAGGTTGGAGCCCTCATCTTCTCCACAATTGTGTTAGATCCAGCTCCAAGCATGTGGATCTGCTGCCATCACATCTAGTTAGGCCCATAGCTGTCAACCTTCCCTTTTTTTGCAGGAAATTCTATCAGTACTATAGTCTATAGTATAGTACTGATAGGGGAATTTCCCACAAAAAAGGGAAGGTTGACAGCTATGCTAAGTTAGGCCCCGAATCTTCACAGGGTGAAGATTCATAGGCTAGTTTAGCATACAGGATAGGCTAATGGATTCCAGGGACCAGGTTTCCAACCCAGTTGCAGCATCAGACTCTCCTGCTGACTGAGTAAACCTGAGCAATTCTCCTTCATACAGGCTATTGTGATTATAACAACAGCATAGCTCCTTCCACGATAATTTTCCGGTGGTGTTATGTACTGAGTTGAATAGGACCCAAACTGCAGCAGTCTGATTGGTCCTAGAACAATAGGATTGAGATTGCAGCAGTCTGACTGGTCCCAGAACAATAGGATTGAGATTGCAGCAGTCTGACTGGTCCCAGAACAATAGGATTGAGAGTGCAGCAGTCTGATTGGTCCCAGAACAATAGGATTGAGATTGCAGCAGTCTGATTGGTCCGCAGGAGCCACCCAATCCAGCTCCAGGTGGAAGTGAATCCGCACTCCGATTGGCATACAGGAGTATCCCGGAATTAGCCAATCACGTGGGGCCCATTGTGTAAATAGTGTATATAAAGCAAACGTTTTGGGGAAACTGCATTCCTCACTAGTATGAGCTGAATAAAGAGCATGAAATTCACACTTGACTCCGAGTATATTTCAGGTGACCAGTTCCCCTTAAGTTCTTTGCAGGAGGTGAAACAACATTGACTATTTATTGAGATTCAATTTAACATTTATTTGAGGGGGGGGTGTCAAACCACACTTGTTATTGAACACTTTCAAAAAACGGAGACTCATATGTCTCCTGCTCCCTTACATAATTTTCCAGTATGGGGTTTCTTCAAAGAACAGGAGAAAAGAGGGAATTCAGCACTGTGGTAAAACAGAGTGGCTGGGCAACCCCAGCAAGATGGGCAGGGTATAAATAATAAAATTTATTATTATTATTATTATTATTATTATTATTATTATTACTACTACTACTACTACAAACGTTCTGCCAGTGCAAGCATTTCTGCTTGCCCAAGGGAACAACCTCCCCTCTCCTGCCCCACACACTGTTCTGAGGTTTTTCCCAACCCTCTAGAACTGATTTTGGGGTGTGTGGGGAGAGGAGAAAGGGAAATCCCTGTTGCACAAGCAGAAGCCCATGCCCTGGCTCCCACTAGTGGAACTGCTTAGTTTAATCTGACCCACTGAAAGCTGACTACCGGTAAATTAGACCATTGGGTCCAGCTAGCTTAGTAATGTCTCCACTGACTAACAGTAGGTTTTTCAGAGTTTCAGATTCGGGACATTCCCAGCTCTACCCAGAGATGCCACGGATTGAACCTGGGACTTTTGAATGCAAAACAAATGCTCTACCGCTGAGCTACAGCCCTTCCCCGAGTACAGCCACAGAATTGTTTGGGCTAAAGTGTTCACACACAACAGCAAGACAGACCCATAACCTATAACTTTATGTATCAGCTGAGCAGTAAGCAAGAAAGGAACAAGGACAGTAGACATGTGAGTGGAATCTACACACATTAAAAACACTGTGAAAATGGTTTTTCAAAAAACATTTTGAAAAACACATTGAATTTGGAATAGCTCACTGTCGCCATCTAGTGCCACATTTTTATATTGCACTTTGCAACACGTTTAAAACGTTTTGTTTGCAGCTGTATAGCTGAGTCCCTGCACAGAATTAATGCTGATGCATTATTCAAAACAATTTTCTGAACTTACAGACATGACCAGAATGGGTGACAGGGCTTCCCTATGTTGTTCTGAAACCCCCTCACATTTCTCCTTTGACTGCAGCTTCCTACCCATGTCATCTGTCTAAAGTACACTTCCAATTTCTTTCAGAGAGGAAACTTTTGTACTACAAATTAGCAAGTCTTCATGGCACTGCCACACAGAAAATTTAGGTAGTTAAATACTCATTGCTTCCAGGTCTCCCTCTTTATCTTAGACTAGTAAAACTATAAATATTTCAAGTCAACCCCCACATGTTCTCAAAGTATAAGTGCTGCATGCTTCAGAGAAGACCATTTAATCTCAGAATACACTGTGTCAATTATCCAGGCAAGTAAATTTGCTCCTGACCCTGAAAGGAATTGACCTATACTTTTAATCCGAAGAATAATTAGATCACCCTTACAGGTTTTCCTTGCATGCCTAAGTATGTCATAAAGGGTAATAAAAAATTCCAATTCCATTTTAACTATTGCCGCCTGCAGCTCCTTTATCTTTTAACCTGAGGATGCCACATACATTGTGTTTTGCAGGTTTCCATTCCTCCCGTATCTTGTAAGGATTCAAAGTCTCTTAATGCCTCAGCTATTTGGAAGCCTGCTAGACCTTTCACAGGACAAATTTGGAACTCCTGGTTTTCATTTTTGGATGCCGATTACGCAAAATAGGTGAGAGAACAGGCTTATTTACACCAAACGTAAACGTCAACCAATTCAGGTTCAAGTTACAAAAAGAGAAAATTCAAGTTCTATTTTTAGAGTGGCTTCGGATGTTGTGCAGAAACAGCTAACTCGGGATGCTTCCAGACAGCTGCTTTATATCACAAAGATCCTATTTATATTACAGATCCAGTTTCCCCCCCCCCTGTGTATGCAATTGGTGCATTTATTTCCCCAAGTTTGATTTTTCCAGACATTTGCTCTTCTGCTTTCAAACAGGGGGGGGGCTCATGCCCAGGGGCCAAATGTGCCCCAACCACCTTACTCTGCTGATCCTCAGAACATTTCCCAAGCCACATCCCTCATTGGTCCTGCATCAAGTTTCAAGTGTTTTGCCTGGCTGAAATGTGTTCTTGAATTCTGCTGATGTCTCCTGCTTGCCTGAGAGGAAGATATTAAGAGGCGTGTGTTTGTGTGTAGAAACGAGGCTGTTTTTTTAATATATTTATTATTATTAATTTTTATATATCTATCAGTCATCATCTATTTTGCATATATCCCACCTTTTTCCTCCATGGAACTCAACATAGCATACATGGTTCGTCCCCTCCTCATTTAACCCCACAACAACCCTGTGAAGTAGAATCATGTAATTGTAGAATTAGAATGGACCGTGAGGGCAGTGCCAGATTTATGTATAAGCTAAACAAGCTATAGCTTGGGACCCCACTCTCTTGGGGGTCCCCCCAAAAAATTAAAGGAAAAAAACTGGTTGTACATTTCCAAAATATAAGATAAAAAACAAATAAAATAAAACATACATACAGTTATAGCTTAATAATAACTATTAATATACTTGATTGTATTTTACTATTAATATACTTCTTAACTGTATTTCAGTTCAACAATTACTTTGATAAAATACATTTTGTTATGTGCGAATGGCTTTAGATACCTATTAGGTCCATAATAGCATATTATGGACCTAGAATATATATAGAATAGAATATAGATAGAATATATTCAACACAAAAAACGGCGACAATTTGTTGTTGACAAAGGACAGCTGGACATATAAAGGGCCCCATTACCTTCAGTAGTTTAGGGCCTCATCAAACCTAAATCCCGCCCTGCATGAGGGTCATCTAGTCCAAACCCCTGCAACACAGGAGTCTTTTGCCCAATGTGGGGCTCAAACCCACAACCCTGAGACTAAGTATCTTATGCTCTACAGACTGAGCTATCCATCAGCCCCTTTCAGTTAGGCTGAGAATGAGTGACTATCCCAAAGTCACCCAGGGAATTTCATGGCCGAGTGGAGATTTTAACCTTGGTCCCCCAAAACCTAATCCAGCACTTGAACCACTACATCACACTGGACCTGCACACACAGCAGCAGCCCATGTCTTCATAAGAATACCTGGGTGAATTCTGAAACCTGAAGTTTCACGTGGGTGTCAAATGGCAGTTGTTACTGACTTCCACTTCAGTAGGGTGTTATAGCCATCCCTGCCCATGAATATGCTGATAGACTCTGTGGGGTCAGCTGACAGGAATTGCACTAGCAGGTGACCACCTTTTCATTTCTCCAGGGTTTCATTGGTACTCCATTTTTTCCATTGACCTCACCTGTTCTGTTGCATTTAATCTATTTTTAATTGACTTGTTTGCAGGGGGAGGTTAATCGCATGAGCTGCTTTGGGAGCCTTCGGCATGAAAAGTGCATAATTAAATTTTCATAATAAAAGAAATAAACAGACCAACAGCAAAGTCCTTATTTTTAAAAAAGTTATTAAGGGTGGCAGATTTTTTTTTTATTTCAACTCTTTTTAGTTTCCAAGCCCTTGTGTCAAGCTGAAAGGGAGAGTAATTTTGCCTCTTGCTACAGGACGTGAGCTTGACATCTCTAACTTGTGCTTTATCTTTCAATTTGACCTGCAAATAACTCATGTTTGCTGCATCCTTGGGTAAGGTTTCCCGACACACTCACTTGGCACATTCACAGAGATCTGGAACATTACCTTGAACTGAATTCTGGCTTGGCTTGGCCTGGCCTTGGCCTGGAATTTATATTTTTAAGGCAGTAAACATACCTCACAATAACCATACAGTTCAAAGCTGCTTCAGATCTGAGAATACTGACGCTTGAAAGCGTTGCTCTCAGAATACAGAGGATGACCACATTTAAAGTACATGATATCATCAAAGAATCCTGAGAGTACCCCCTGACAGAGCTATAATTCCCAGAACCCTTAAACTACAGCTCCCAAGATTCTTTGGGGGAAGCTATGTGTGTCGAATGTGCTTTAGATGTACAGTATTAATGTGTGTTACCCAACTGATGCTGGCCCACTGATAACTTAAAGCTTGTAGACCTGTCAGATGACTTAAAGCAGGGGCGTTCCTAGCCCCTTGGCTGCCCAGGGCAGGAAGCCAAGAGGCACCCCTGGGGGCGGGGGCATCGCGGCATGTGCGTGTGTCATGACGTCATGAACGAACACGCTGCGATGCCCCGCCTCCGGGGGATGCTGGGCGGGGGCTTCGGGACTATCTGCAGCTCGCAGAGGCTCCCAAAGCGGCGGCCCGGCTTCCCCGGGGGTGGGGCATCGCGGCGTGTGCGTCATGACGCACGCACACGCGCCGACGTCCCGCCCCCGGGGGATGCTGGGCGGGGGCTTGGGGAGCCTCTGCGGGCTGCAGAGAGTCCCGAAGCCACTGCTGTAGCACAAAGGGGTGCCAGGCTGTGGCAGAGACTCCCGAAGCCGCCGCCTGGGCCCCCTTGGGGGAGCGCAATTGGGGCAGGGAGAGGGGCGGGTCGGCGAAGAGGGGTGTCACCCCTCTTCGCTGGCCCGCCCCTCTCCTTGCCCCGGCTCCGCAAGCCAGCCAGCGGCGTGAAAAGCTGCTGGAGGGCGGGGGCTATTTTCGGCGCTGCTGGGGCAGAGCCGCAGGGGCGGCCAGCGAGGGAGGTGAATTCTAAAAAATTCTAAAAAGAATTTAAAAAAATAAAAAAGTAAAAAAGTTTTTTAAAAAAGCCCAGTGGGCGGGGCCGCCCCGATGTGTCACCCCCAGCAGGGGCGCTGCCTGGGCCCCCGCCCCCTCCGTCCCCCCCTGCGACGCCCCTGCTTAAAGATTGTAGTTCTGAGGGCAGAACATATATTCTGAATGCAGAAGTTTGAGAGTTCAATCCGGAGCACCATCAGCTAAAATGATCAGGTAGTGCATGATTAGAAAGAGCTGTGCAAAACCTTGGGGAGCTGCTGCCGGCCAGAGTGGGCAGTACTGGTTTACATGGACCGACAGCCCATCCTTGTAAAAAGGCAGCTTCCTGTGTCAAACCAAGAATTGCTACGTACATCTTCCAGATCATTGTGCATTCTTCCTTTTTTTTTGGTCTACAAATCCCATAAAACATACCCAATAATAATAAAAAACATCAAGCATAAAAGCCTATTTAAAAACAAATTCAATTCCAATACAGACTGGGATTTTAAAAAGGTAAATAAATCTCCACTTAGAAGCTTGTTAGGAAAGGTAAGTCATCAACAAGCAAAAATGATGTATGAATCAAACCTTTAGTGTCATGTCCCCTTCTCAAGGGGACATGACACTAAAGGTTTGATTCGTACATCATATGGAATGGACTTCCTGATAAGGCAATATCTGCCAGAGGAGGCAGTGATCATAAGGGGTGTTGTCATTCTTGACGTGTCTTTGTCAGAAGCAGTATAGGGATTGGTACCCCAATACCAGCCACTTGAACCTAGCCCAGTAGCCAACTGGCAGTCAGTTCAATTCTTTTTGCAGCAGCCTAACATGATGGCAATATCCTGCCCCTGTTAATAAAATGTGGTGCCATGGAAGAAAAGCCAATTAAGTACACCAAAAAAAAACTTCAAAGTTATTTAAAAAATAGTAATTTATGCTTTATGGCACAGTGTGAATACTTTGGCTGTGGCTTAGGAGACCTCACAAGTTTGGGGTTTCCATTGTTGGCTAAGGAATGGCAAAAGTCTCATGAGCTCACAGGAAACTTCTGTTTCCTATGAAGAACTTTGGAAAGCCATGCATGTGTGTGCATGTAAGATTTCTGGGAACTAGTCCAGCATCATTGCAAGCAGGGCCAGCCCATGGTATTTTGCTGCCTGAAGCAAAGTACAAGATGTGGCCCACCTCCCATTTCACATTCAGCAGCAGACTGGGCTGGCAGCTTAATCGTTCTTTGACAATGTGACAGCCTCCTCCATTGCTCCTGAGAGCAGTAAGCTAGTTTAGGAGAGCACTCACAGCTCACTCATTCCTTCCTGCAGCTCCCAAAACGCCCCCCTCCAGCATCCACAGCATCCAGCCTAAAACAGCTTCCTCTCTCAGATGAGCAAGGAATAATGGCAGCTATAGCACTGGGAACCTTGAACCCAGGCAGTTCTCCTTATAACTAGACTTTGTAGCTTGCAAATTAATCTCTGGGCAACAGCACTTAGGAGGCTGTGCACTTTTGCATGGGTGTAAGGCCCGCTGAACACAATAGGATTTACTCCTGAGTAAATATCAGTCGCTCAGCCCATTATGCAACTATCTATGGCATTCACTGTTGCAGTCACGCGAGAGTGGGGGCCCACTCTCTCCATTATGCAAGGTTCCGAATCACAAAGGGGTCCTATGAAAAAAGAGGTCCCCCAGTTGAGTTCTTCCCCATCTTCACCATTATGGGTGGACAGCAGGGGCAGGGCCTATGGGGATGTGACAAGACCCAAGAGGGGTAAGGCCAGTGGGCACATCCCACTCTTCCTCTCATAGTCATAATCGTGGGTGGACTTGCAAATAGGGTGCATATTTATAGGAAGTCTACCCATTATCAAATAGGCGGAATGGGGCTACAGGAAATGGAAGCGATTTTCTGTTTCCCCAAGGCATAAACGGTTGTGTTTGCAGGCAGCCTGAGCAAAAACTATATGGGAACTTGAAAGAGTTTTGAGTGTGAGGGATTAAGTAGGAAGGGTATTTCATTTCCCCTTGGAACAGCTACCTTTCCAGCTCTCTGGAAAACCAAGGCAATTGTGAATGGTTTTCCTTTACATGTTATAACAAAACTAACCATAAAATATAATCCAGACAATTATATAAAATTCAGCTAAAAGAGAATACACTGCTATAAATAAAACAAAATAGAAATATAACGGCAAAGAGGGAAGGAAGGAAGAATCTCTCAGCTGGAACATACTTGGGGAATATGGGCAAGGCTGTTCCAGATGACAGGCAGCTCGGGAGAGAAAGTTTACCCTCCATTATTTATTAACTCTGTAAATCATTTTGTAATACAGTAGGCAGATGGTATGGAGACTAAAGAGACCAAAGCAGCCGAGGGAGACGGGGGAGGATGTGTATATGCAACAGAGAAAAGCACCAGAAAACAGACAGGAATCCTCAACAGATCCATATGCAATTTGTTCAACTCCCCCCCCCCCAACAAAGCCATGTAAGTTAGGACTCGAGCCAGGAGCCATTCTGCTGCAGATTTGGAACTGGAAATATTAACTGCATTTGTATTCACTGTTCACTCCAGGAACAGTTCTAACGTATGTCTAACAAATCTGAACTTTGTCATGCTAGAAATCAGTTGCCTTGATTGCTAAGTTGTATCTGCCTAAAAACTAGAGGAAAAGTTTCTCCCTGGCTTTTCAAGCCAGGAGACATAATTGCAATTCTTGACATAAGGTTCTTCATTTCTTTTGACTTGCGCAGCATGATAGCAGCTTTCCCAGACATTCTGCAGGAACAGACTTGAATCGACACAGAAATGTAACATTTGAACTAGGCTGAATCACACACAGGGAAGGAAGAATAGCACTATCAGTGTTCCTGAGAAATCACCTGCTTCTACAAAAGCCTGCCGCTGATATTGTTCCCTGCCAGACCTGTGTGCGATTATCAGGACTGCAGGATGCAAAATGATCCTTCCAACACCTTTCTTATTTAACAAATGTACACCCTGTCTCGCTGCATGCTTTGAAACAGCTTACAATAAACATTCACAGTTATTCGAATATTCCAATCTCTAGAAGAGCCAGTTGGCCATCAACAAATATTAGGGCTGGAGGACTTGACCTTGAGCTTCTCACAATAAACTGGAAAACATTGCTGCACATCTACGGCACAAGTACAGCCTAGCAATCGCGAGTGGTTTCACACGGTACTGAATTCTAGAAGTAGGGTGGAATGAGCTGGAATGCATTTTTATGTGACAAATGCAAAACATGGAGAGAAAGTAAGCTTCAGATGCGGCAATAGCTTATGCATCACCCCTCCAAACAAGTTACTTTTTTGAATGCTAGAATGCACACACAAGATCGCTCATGTTTCCACTCCTCCTACACCCAGCTGACTTGTGGGGCTCGCTGCCCTCTGTTTTTGGATGGGAACATGTGTTAGAAACAACAACACAGACTTGAATTCCCTAGTGAATCTGGGAATAGGGTGTGTGGTCTACAGACTAATAAGTCATACTTTTCACATAACTGTTGGATTCCTCTCTGCATATCAAAAGATTTGGAGGTGGGGAGCAAGATCTGTTAGGAGGAGGAGGAGGAGGAGTGAGTGTTTGCAGCATGAACTCAGAAGGAAGGTTGGCCTTTTCATTCACCCCCTTGGTCTGAAATAAAACATTCAAGAACTGAAGGACAAGTGATAAATGCTCTTCTTCTCAAGATAGAGGGTCAAGATCAGACTCTACCTTGGTAGAGGAGAGGCAGCCCCAAAAGTGAAATTGAAGCTGTTTCAAGATCAAAGTACCGGTACCTTCTCCTCCTTAAGGAATACTTTATGGATACCAAGTTGTGGTACAATGCAGATGGGCCTCAGGCCTTCCAGCTGTCATCCAGCCATTTTCTACAGGATTAAAAAGAAGAAGCCCCTTTCCTTTCAAAAAGCAGATTCTTCACAGGCCATTGTCCTCAGGAAGTGCCCTCACAAAGAATAATGAGCCAAAGAAGTACATCTAGGGAAGTGGAAAGCCTCAATAATACACAGAGATTAAAATCGCATTTGTCATCTCTTTAGCTGAAGGACTGACTTTCCCTGTTAGAATATTCAGCAAAACATGCCAGATAAATATTTAAATGAGTTCTATGTTGAATATCTTTTCCTATCTGAAGTACAATCTTTGGCAGCAAATTCAGAGTTCACAACATCAACGTCTATCACTCAGGCAAATTTTCACATCTTTAAGACACATGGCATGTCCACCCACATCAATCTCTAAAAGTCTCTACTATCACAACAAAATTAGTCTTAAGTCTCCCACTATGAAGAAAGATGTAGGTTTTTAAAAAGCTCTTAATGCATGTGTATTTAATTGTTTGTGGAAAAAAATTACGGTAAATGATTGATTTCCTATGTTTTTAGTGATTCTCGTTTCTATCTGTAAGCCACCTTGAGTTCTGCCAGTGAAAATTGTTTGGATAAAATTTCACGATTCTGTGCAAGCTTGAGTAATGAAGTAGAAATGGCGGGACCGCATAAATTTGTTTTTAATCATACAATACAGAGATATTTCCATATTCATTATATATGAGAGAGAAATGAACTGGGAATTGATCTTTCAGGACATTTGCACCACCTTTGGTTGCAGCAGACTACTCGACTCCCTTATTGATCCTGCAGGAATCACCTATGCATGAGGACAGTATAATTTGTGAGCCAATCATTTGTGACATTCGTCCACATCAACCACGCAGACTTCAGTTTACATCTTAAAGCACCAGACACGAGTTAAAGTGCTGGAGACAGATTAGTGAGATACCATTTCACACGCTCCCTTGCTCATGCAGAGTGCCAAGTCCTTTTCAGCTACTGACAGTTGTTGTTGTTGATTATGAATTATTATTATTATGAATTATTATTATTATAATATACCTGGGGGTCTCAGGATGGTTCACAGAACAAAACCACAATATATATAATCAAAATAAAAGCAACAACCCAATAACACCCCCCAATAACAGAGGGAAAGTGTGTATTCAGGACACGGTACAGGGGGGGGGGGGACTCCACTGAATTTGGTACCGGAAACTTGACAATGTATAGCTTTGTTTTTTAAAAGATCAAGTTTCTAGTTCTTATTACTATAACATTTCACAATGTAAAAGCCATAGAGTGGCTCAGGAGGATGTTCCAGTGGTTGCGAGGGGCTTCGGTGAACAACCTAGCAAACCAATACAGAATATATACAAATTTACTTAACTTGCATAATTCATAGAGGATTCAGAATTTGATTTTGATGTGAAGGAAAGCTATCTTGACTACAAACTGAAAAGTTAATGAAGCAATGAAAGGTAAATAATGCAATTGCACTGCGTGTGAAGTAACAGAAAGAAAAGAAACATATTTTCCCCAGCAATGGGATTATCTATTTCATTCAGATGCTAAATTGTATTAGATGCCATGAACAAACCTCACCTGTTTAGTGAGATATAACAAATTGCAGAGTACTGCGTTTTATTTTGATGCTCAACCTAGGCCATATGAGGTCTGCTTTTGCTGCATTGACTTTAAAGCACGTAGAGGAGCAAGGTCACTCTGAAACTGTAACATAACAACCTATGAGAGTGCGCATGGGAATGTCCTACTACATAGTAAAATCATGGATCCATCAGACAAAAATAGCAACACTCAACCAGCTATTGTCCACTGCCTTGGCAGCCTTCACATCAGCCTGGATCTAGAGTTTACCTGCCACCAGTGGAAGGAATTTCCTCCAATGGAAAGTGTCTTCCAAAAATCCTTCCATTGGAGGAAAAGGGCTTTTGGATTCATCCCATGAAAAGTGGGTCGTGCGTTCTCTAAAAGACTAGGAGAAAGTGCCAGAAAAGGTGACTGGCTTCCCTTGGTCAACTACTAATAAGTAACTTTAAATGTTTCAAAGAGGGATCCCTCCCTACAGATGCATACACAGGCGAAATTTCAGCACCTCCACTTCTTTCTAACAACACTGTACTTCTGAACATTGAACTCAAACAAGTATAGAATTGGGCTGCCATTCGAATCCCTCCAAAACTTCATTTTGGAGAGTTAGCAAACCCTAATAGAAAACAATGCCATGAAAATAAAAGACACTCAAATTGGGAGGCCCAGTATTCCCAGACTTGTTTGTAGTTTATCAGACACACAAGTATTATTATTCTTACATTTATATTTTACCTTTCCTCCAAGGAGCTCAGGGGGTTGACATGTTCTCTCCCTCCCCATTTTATCCTCATAACAACCCTGTGAGGTAAGTAGATTGTAAAACAGTGACTGTTCTAGGGTTACTCGGTGAACTTCATGGCTAAATAGAGATTTGAACCCGGATCTCCCTCACTTTAACCACCTCACCACACCAGCTCTTGGGTCATAGAGAAATATGTTTCTTCCCAATGTTATTGATTCAACTTTCTAGCCACCAACAGCAGTCAGCAATGAGTTCTGTACACTGTCTCAATGTCCCATCACCAACCAGCCATTTTCTTTCTTTTTTCACTTGCATAGTGCCTGGGTGGCCATATTCCGAGAAATGAGTGTCAAGGTTTGATATCCCCCGCTTTCAATAACCCCACTGCCCTCTGAAAACATTCCTGCGGGGTCGGCTGAAGACAGCTTTCCTGCTTCCCAGCCCACAAAATTAGACACTCCAAGGAGGCCATTTGAGTCAGAAGTTCTAATACCACATTGTTATTCCTTTCCTTCTTTATACAGACTACAATTCAACACACAAATTTACGAGCTACTGCAATGCGGTCGCATCTGCCAATCTAAATTATGTGAAAACAACCAGGGAAACTGTGATGAGAATGTAAAAAAACCACACATTTATAATTACTGAAAGCTCCAAGGACTTTCACCAAGCAAACGGTGTAACAAAAACGACTGTATGTGTGCTATAATCCCAGTTCCATTATCATTATGCATCTTATGAGGTCCACAGATGACATTCAGACTGCAATTCTGTACACACTTATCTAGGAGTAAGTGCATGGAACACAATGGGATGAATTCTGGGCAAACATGCATAAGGTTGTAAGAAATGCTCCTGGATCAAGACAATGGGCAATCTAGTCCAACATCCTGTTCTCATAGTGGCCACCCAGATACCTGTGGGAAATTCTCAAGCATGATCTAAACACAAGAGCCCTCCAGAAGGATTACACTTCACTGGAAGGTGCACTGGCGATCTCTGCAGGGTGAAGCATCACTCTACTTCACAGAAGGTCCAGCCCTGCGCCCATCACTATTGAAGAAGGGCCTTAACCATGAGTCCCAGTTTGTCAGACATTCTAGATCAAACTATTGCTTAGCTCATCGCAGTGCAGGAGCAATTTGGACCTGGGAAAAGTCAGGGTGTTCATGTGATCCCAGTAAATCGTAATTTGACCTACTGTGTTGTGCAAACCAGGGCAATGTGTCACATCAGAAGCTGCACTTCAAGTAGTTAATGGCCGTACGTGAGTAGAGACCTAAAGTGAAGCACAGTTGTTGTTTGCTTCTAGTAAGCCAGTACAGTGTCCTCAAAGTGGGTTTAACCACCTCCAATGCTGAATAGGGAATTTTGCACAACTGTATGTGCTGACGGCAAGTTATGATGTCAGCACAATTTGGATTGGTTGCTGAACGCTTGCATAGCCGTTATCACACTATTGATTAATGTGTAGCCAGATTCTTGTAGTCAGCTGTCAACAGCCTGGACAACTTTAGCCACAAAAATCAGCAAATTTTACAGTGCTTGGAATTTTTAAAAAGTAAGATTTCCTTAATCTTTAGTGATTTTAAAAGCAAAGTACTTAATAAAGTATTAGAGCTGCAATTTAATTCATAATGCAAGCATATGTTTTTTCACAATGGGCCTTTAAACATTCTGGAGAAGGAACATTAACTGCATATATTTGCATGCATTAACACATGCTGTTATTTAGCAATAAAGCCAAGGACTATTTGAGTCAGTGGAGGTCATGCTGGCACTCCAAGGACAACCATTTTTGAACTGGAACAAAAAGGCACCTACCTTGGCAGGCTGGCTCCATGATCAACACAGCATCGACTGAGGGGTAGAGCAGGAGCAGGGGTACCAACCTGAATAAAATATTGGGGGGCAGGTAAGCTCTGTGTACATCACATGTGGTGTACACACACCCTTTGAATAGCACTGCCCATCAACTTGGGGGGGGGCCTCCCTCACAATTTTATTGGGGGAAGCGGAACAGACCTCGACCCCTAGGAGTTGGCTCTTATGAGCAGGAGATGGACGGTTGCACACGTCATGCCATTGGACCCCATCCTCTTTTCTAATGGCTTTAACTCCCACAAATAACAAATAAGAGAAATTTTACTTATATGCCACTTCCCACAACGAGCTGTGCCCAAAGCAGCTTACAGCCAACATTCAAAACATCCAAAAAGAGCATTGGATATATAAATATGCAACATACAGAACATGCCAGAACCAACTGCAAACAAAAAACCAGCTGCACTGTTACCCAGGCAGACAAAAGGTGCCCCCCAACTTTATCATAACAAACCTGCCAAGATCAATGGGTGATGAGAGAGGCTGCTTGAAGCAGAACACTTGGCCTACCTGGCAGCAACCCAGTACGCCAAGCCCAACGTTCAACGTCTGAGGGTCAATCCACACAAGCAAAGTCAAGGGAACACAGTCCAGGGCCAGTCCAAGTAAACCAAGTTAGAAGTCAGGATATAGTCCAGAGTCAAATCAGAAGCACAGTCCCATAGGGGTTCAGGCACATAACTGCATTGAAGCCCAAGTCCATCGACGTCGGCAGATGAGCAGACACAGCAGCTCAGCTCTGCTGCCCTTTTCTGCCTTGCCTGCTGATTGCGGCATCTGGGCTTGATGAGGCAGGTGACCCTCACCTGTCCCAAGCCTACTCCAGCTGGAGGAATCATACAGCTCCTCCCAGAGCTAGCGAGCCACACCTGGCCAACTAGGGAGCTGGGCTGTAGGCCCTTGCCTGTCTCCAGCCTCCTAGAGCGCAACTCCCGCTGCTCCCTACACCTCAGAGCCTGCTGTGTTCATGAGGACAGGACCCACTCTGGATCTGGTCATGAGTCCTACGGCTCTGGCTCTTGTGCACTGACCCCCACCCCCTTTCCATCCTGTGATTACTTCCTACACCAACCATTTCTTCCGTATCCCCTGCTTGCCTCAGTGTGTCACAGTCCCAGCTTGATCCCTCGCCAGGATCCTCTTCCTCTTTCCCATTGTGCTGCCAGTTCATGACAACCCCACAGAAACTCTTCCTCATGGAAAAGAAGGCAAAAGGAATAAAAGGTAGTATGTTGCTTTTGTAGACAATGCATACTTTTTGTGCATTCTGCAATTTTTATTAAGCTAGTTAGGAATCCTAATTTGGTCCCCAAGCCAAGCTCACCTGCCTTACACCTTGCAGTGTAGGGCATTAACTGATCCATACCACTGGGAGTCTACTCTTCCCCTCCCCCAAGTTTGCCTATGTATTGTAAAAAAAAAAAAAAAAAAAAAAAACCAGTTTCCCTCGTGGGATTGTTTGGGTTTCTACTCCCACAAAAGTCTTGCCATGGGAAACAACCTCTCCGCTCCATGTGGTTGGTTTCCAAGTGGCTGTTTGCATGTAGAAGCTGGGCAATGAGAACAGAGTAAGGGCGAAGGCAGTTGTGCCTCTCCAAGTGAGGATCTGCCATCATCCCACTTGAAAACCACAAATTCCTTTGGTCATGTTGTGGTGGGGGCGGAAACCTAATCAGATCTGGCAAGGTTTTGAAGCAGGACAGGAGCCTTTATAGTATTTTCTCAGCTCATATTTCACCAAGGTAATTGTCTTAGGTTGTACTACGGTGCCAGCTGGAAAGGCTCAAGGGCATAAGAGCTACTTCAGCTTTAAAAAACAAAACAAAAAAACTGCCAAATACATATTTCCATAATAGGCAATCACACAAAGGGCTTTTTTGCAATTGGTTTTTAATTCCAGAAATCCCCTGTTGTTTCCACTTCACTCTTGACTCACCCCCCAGCACAGTATGGTTTAAAAAGTGGATTGCACCCACTCTGGCAGACCAGCCAATCTTAGAAATCCTTTTGGTGTGAATTGTAAAAAATAAATAAAAATAATGGAGCAAAATCACAAAGTCTTAAACACTGATTTCCCCCCCCCTCTCTTTTTTCTTACTTTGCCATTTGTTTATCGCCTCTTTCCACAACTATTTAGCTACTTCTGCAATATGCTTTTTATTAAGGCTGGGTTTTTTTTCCCTTTTACAAACAAAGTGAGTGTTGGAATCAGTACATAGTTAGCAGTCAAGTCCAAGAAGAGTGTGAAACCATATTGCAAACCCCATTGCTGACTGGAGTGCAAAGTTGTTGGCCTTGGGTTTAACTCAACCTTTTAGCATTTTGTTTATTTCCTTGTTTGCAGTGCAGTGAACCCATTCAATATGGAGCAATGGGTTTTAATCTGAGAACACATGTTCAGGAAACAAATCTGCCATGAGACAGTGAGGTAGAGTAGTTAGAGTGCTGGATGGAGACAGAGAAGCCCCTGTCTCTGTTCAACCAATACGGGGTTAATAATGCCAAACCTGCCTGGGTTGTCTTCAGGATCAAAAGGAAAGAATTCATGTGAAATGCTTTGTACACAGTGCTATACTGTATGAATACTATCTAGTAATATTAAATGGTATTTCCCCGCATATGTATTTATTGATTTATTTAAGAAGATTTATTAACCACTTATTCAAAGAGGTCTCTAAGTGGTGTCCATAAGAGAACTGTAGATAAAATATAGCTAAAATCCGAAAAAACATTTTAAAAAAAACATATGTACTTAACATAATTATCTTTACAACACAGATAAAATCAGTAAAAGTGCTTAATTTTTTTTTAAGTTTTCAGCAGGCTTCCAAAACAGTTTAACAAGGCTGACTGCCTAATTTCAATAGGCAGGGAGTTCCAAAGATTGGGAAAGGAGTAACGCAGATCTTCACAGTCACATCTAGTGAATAATCCACCTCAAAGTTTTCCACAAAGGTTTAGAACCAGTTGAAATGGTAATAACTCACTGCTGTTTTACTTTTTTCACCTGTGATGACAAATATTAGGAGGTCCTTCTGAGAAAGAAGAAAAGTCTAGCAAAGAAACTCAGCAGTAGGTCTCAGGAAGCAGGAGCTGGAGACTTTTTTTTTTTTTTTTTTTTACAAAAGGCAAAGCTCAATTGAGCAAACCTGGAGGGAAGATTCATATGCAAAATGTATTTGACACCTTAAGCCAAGAGTTGCAATTGTTTCTAGAATTCAGGGAAAAAGTGGCTGCTTAAGACTGACTTTTACAAATGTAGATATTTTGACCAGACCTGACCCTAATAGACACCCCTCATATTTGGCTCAATATGCAAACTTGATTTCTGGATAATAGTGTTGCTTTATAATAATTTGGAGCAATACACAACCATTTCAGTTGCATTTGCAAAACCCCACTTGTCTTCCTCTTTAGAAAGAAAACAAAGACTTGGAGTCATGAAGAACACTGGCATACACAAGCACATCCTGCAACATAGAGAGGGTTTTGTGTTTCAGGAGTGAAGGAGAGAGCAGGGCAATGTGCTCCTGTTCCTTAAGAATCGCATCTGTAGTTAAACGGGTCTGGTCCTTGTTCTACTAAAATCAATGGCCCAAATTTTACAAGTTTGCCAAGAGTTTTATCTTCTTGGTCAGTTGCTAGAACTGGAAGTTATAAAGCCAGGAAAGAAAGTGTGTGTTCATGTGCTTGTTGTGAGCACATGTAAAGGCATTTTGAACTAATGGGGGCAGGGACTAGGGGAAACACAATATTTACTGCTTTGTAAAATTGGGAATACAGTTTTGGTCGCCTCACTTCAAAAAGGAGTTGGACACAGTTCAGAAAAGGGCCACCAAAATTACCAAGGGGATGGAATGACTCATCTATGAAGAAAGATAGCTATGTATGGGACTTTTAGTTTAGAGAAAAGGCAAGTAAGAGGTGACATGATAGAAGTTTATAAAATAAAGCATGGCATGGTGAAAGTGAAGAGAGAAAGGCCATTCTCCCTTTCTAATAACACTAGAACTCGTGGACGTCCAATAAAGCTGAGTGTTTGAAGATTCATGATGGATAAAAGAAAGTAGTTCTTCATGCAATGCATAAACTGTGGAACTCACTCCCACAGGAGGCAGTGATGACTACCAACCTAAAGGTTATTTAGAAATGTAACAGAATGGGAGACTAGATAGAACACTAACCCCAATAAAAAGCAAAGCCCTTATAAGACAGTTTCATGCTTTATTATAGAACAGCTGAGAGAGATCGAGAGAGAGAGATCTTGTACTTTTATGAAAAATGAGCAATAGATTTGAGGCAAGAGGTCCAACTAAAGCAATGGGACTGTGTACGGAGGTATATGTGGACTAAATGGGTGTCCGTTGATCTTTTTAAAAAAATGCTTTTTAAAATAGTCTCAGTAGTATCTAACTCCTTTGCAAGTGAAGTCAGATTTATAACTTGGTGGACAACTCTTGTTGGCAAGGTGAGGGTGTCCGTGCAGATTTCCTGCATATTTGGGGTATTGCAGTCTATTTGGACTAATGTTTTAAATTTGATTCATGAGATGACTGGCTAATACTACAAAATCCTAAAATAGTATAATTATTATATTGGTTAATGACAGTGGCCTTGAAATTGCTGGCATCAAAATGTGGATAGCAGCTAGCTGGAAGAAAATAGTTGATCCATAGATTTCCAAATTGTATAGTAGAATATGGAATACTGTTGTTTTATCAAAACTGACCTACAGCAGAAAATCAACTTGATAATGGAGAGCCAATGAATAAATTTATTGAAATATTGACTTTGCAATGCTCTAGAACAGCAAGTGCGAGGATGCTATTTGACCAGACATTTCTTTTCTCCATTGTATTTCCCTACCCTTTTGCATATGCTTGTGGTTGTTGGTTCTTTAGTTTGTGCTTTTAAAGTTTATATAACTGATTTAAAAACAAAAAATTTAAAACCAACCTTTCAAACTATGATGAATGGTCTTTGCTTTGTTTCACTGACTAAACCAGGGCTCAGGCCCTGCAGATGTTTCTGGATTATAATTCCCATCATCCTTGAGCATGGGCCAAATTGACCAAGCGTGAGGGGAGTCCAACAGCATCTGGGTGTCCACAGTCCTGGGATAGCTCTGTTGGTAGAGCCCAATACTCTTAATCTCAGGGTTGTGGGTTCAAGTCCTGTGTTGGGCAAAACTTTCCTGCATTGCAGGGGGTGCTCTAGATGACCCCCACAGTCCCTTCCAAGTCTACAGTTCTATAATTCAGATCCTCTACTTCTAAACTAAACAACAATTAAGGTTAAACACAGTTCCTGGTTCAAACATAGATAGCAAGTAACCACAATTAGTTAAAAACAGAAGTGAAAGATTCAGATATGACAGATGTACCAGAAGAAGAAGGCACACGGGTGGCACCGTGGTCTAAACCACAGAGCTTCTTGGGTTTGCCAATCAGAACGTTGGCAGTTCGAATCTGAGTGATGGAGTGAGCTCCCGTTGCTCTGTCCCAGCTCCTGCCAACGTAGCAGTTCAAAAGCACACCAGTGCAAGTAGATAAATAGGTATTGCTGCAGTGGGAACGTAAACAGTGTTTCTGTGCGCTCTGGTTTCTGTCACTGTGTTCCATTGCACCAGAAGTGGTTTTAGTCATGCTGGCCACATGACCCACAAAGCTGTCTGTGGACAAACGCCGGCTCCCTCGACCTGAAAGCAAGATGAGCACCGCAACCCGCAACCCCATAGTCTCCTTTGACTGTACTTAGTTGTCCAGGGTTCCTTTACCTTTACCTTTTTTACCAGAAGGAGAGAAGGCAGGGACGAGCACATCAGCCCCACATTCATGCATGTAATGCTAAATTATTATTTAGCGTTACATGCACAGCAGGCAGTTCTTCTTATCATGGTCAGCTGCCTCTCAGCTAAATTAATGCAGTGGCTGTGGAGTCATCAGAAAGATGGCTAAGGAATGCAGGCAGACCATATTCCATCCTCCCCTGATCAACCCTAAGGTATGCAGATGAAATCGCAAAGCTATAATGGTCCTTTTTCTAAGAGGGAAGTCAGACAAGGGTAATTGCATGGCTGAGATGGAAGCCAGTTTCCACAACTAATGATGTGATGCACCTGTGCACGAGATTGCTGCTCTCACTCTAAAATGCAGCCACCACCTCTTCTTGCCTTTCCTCTCTTATGGCCAATAATGTGACATGAAGCAAACTCAACAAGTGCACCTTGTCCCAGGTTGGCAATACTCCAGTTATTATTATTTTTTTACTATCTGGCTGCCATAAAGCTGTTAGAGGCACAGCACCTCTGAAAGGGAACATCTGCAGGTTATATTAGGTTATGCTGAAAGACTGGCTGCTTCAGCAAAACAGTTCTAAATAGATTTCAACACACCTTTCAAAGAGAAACCTGAAATTTAATTTGGCAGTCAGCCATTGTTTCTTCACTTGGCTCTCCTTGTGTTTTTGGTTTGCAAATTTCTAGCAACAGTCAGCCAGTTTTATAGTGGCTGCAAAGAGATCCTGAGACCATTGTCTCAATATTGCCATAGATCTCAAGCACATACTTTCTCATCTAGGGACTCTCCACTGTTGTTGTTGTTGTTTGTTGTTGTTGTTTTAAATTGTGGGTGTATTCTACAAATCTTGATACAATGATACTGGTGAATTTATTCTGCTTTGTTAGTTGTTCTACAGTGCTGCCCCAGTGCTATCACAAAAAAAATCACAATGATTTTTAAGGTAGCCTGGTTCCAAACTTCATAGGGTACATGAGTACCGGCACCTTGAATTGAGCAAGTGCAATTCTCCCAACAGCAGCCTGACATGATGGTGATGGTCAGCCCCAGTGAGTAGCTGAACAGGAGCATTTTGCACTAGCTGCAGCTTCCAGGCTAACATTAGGGGCAGCAGCCAACATAGAACATGTTATAGTTATCCAGTATGAAGGTTACCCATGCATGTATGACAGTTGTCAGGCTATCCTGGCCCAAAAATAGCTCCAGTTACAGGTGGGTAGCCGTGTTGGTCTGCCATAGTCGAAACAAAATAGAAAATTCTTTCCAGTAGCACCTTAGAGACCAACTGAGTTTGTTCTTGGTATGAGCTTTCGTGTGCATGCACACGAAAGCTCATACCAAGAACAAACTCAGTTGGTCTCTAAGGTGCTACTGGAAAGAATTTTCTATTTTGTTTCCAAAAATAGCTGTTAGTGTCTTAACCTACTGAAGCTGGCAAAAGGCAATTGTAGCCCCTGAGGTCATTTGAGTCTCTACTGGTGGACATGGACTATAAGCCTGTTCCCAAACGTGGTCCCACCCACTGACGCCCCCTTAGCTTTAATAAGCCAAGATGGGCTTGAGGGAAAACATGGCTGGGTACAGCATTGCAAGCACATTGTCAAACGTCATCAGGAGGCATCAATTGAAACAGATCCCATGACATCACAGAAGATGTTGTGATGGACACCTGCCTGGGGACTTCCACAAATGTGGCATTGAGCCGGCTATGGAGCCAAGTGACTTTATCCTCAGAGTGCCTTGCAAAGAAGTCAGAGTTAAAACACTGCATACATTAAAAGCAGATGTCTACATTGCAAGCATTAAAAGCGGTGGCATGACGCAGGTGGCACATTTTGGTGATGGTAGGCTACTCAGTCTGGGATCTGTGCCAAAATTGAAACTATGACTTGGTAAGGAGTGGGGATAGGAGCGTCTGCTTGCTTTTAGTGAGATGTACTTTTCAGACAATTCTGCAGTCAGTACCCATTTAAACAGTCTTAAAGGACCATGTAGGCAAGCCCAGAAATCCCAGTTCCTGAATGAAAGAAAAATACTTGGCCCTAGAGAAGAGGCACATTACATTCAACAGCTTACATTTTCACTTTGAATAGATGCTACTTTGCAGCTAGTTGATAAGGGATAAAGATTTGCGGTGGGGGGGGGGCTCCACAAGAGGGGCCCACAATGCTTTTTGGTCCTCTTGAGGATGCCTTTTCAGAGGTGGACAAAAGGAAAGACTTCCTGCCCCTTCCCTGGCTTTTCCGCATGTGGGACCAACATGGGCAAACGCAGCAAAGCATAAACAGTTGCAAATGGGAGGAGGAAGGCTAGAGCTCGCTTTGCATATATAGCCTTGCCTGGAATGAATCGAAAGGGAAGTTGTTGGGACCATTGTTCGCAGGGCTGCTTCTTTCACGGACGTTTACAGAAGCTGCCGTTTACAGGGGCTTTTCTTCCTGTTGTTTGCTTATGGAAAATAAGTGGGAGTGACAAAAAGAAGAAGAAGAAGAGGGAAACAGAGGGAGGCACTGACCACAGTGCAGAACCAGTAACCTTGCCTTGTGTATGATCATTAACCTTGCTGAAAAAGGCAGCTGGGAGCCCATTTCGAAAGCTTGCCATTAGAATGTGAGCTGAGCCACAGATACTGCAGACACATTTCCGGGAGGGTGTCTGCAAATTGGCTGCAAGTGTTACAAATATCGGATCCGGTCTGCAAAAATGAGATTCCAGCAGCTCCTTTTCACTTGGTTTTTGCTCCTGGCTGGCGTGCTCCTGATCGACGGACAGAGGCCAGGTAAGGGACTCTGTGATCTGACTCCGTTTCCCCGTCTCAGCTGTCTTTTTGTACATCTCTTATCTCCAGCGTGTGTATGGGGATTTCTGGGGCAGCTACGTTTGAAGCCAGGCTTTCTTTTCCTTTAAAAAAAAAGCTGTTTGCCTCCCATAGTATTATTTTTGCAGCCGCAACTCTCTTTAAAAAAAGAGAGAATGGCTTCCATTAAGAGATGCTGCGCCTACGACATGCCACTTTTGAGATTTCAGTGCAAAGCCATTTCTTTTCGTGCGCACGAGAAGATGGCAAATAAAGAATTCATGATCACACCAGCTCCTTCAGGGCTTGTGAAAGATGTTGCATTTAAATGCTACATTTAACTAGCCTGGTAGGAAGATTCTACCACAATAAAGTCGTGAAAGAAGTGCAAACTGTAAACGTAGATGGGTTAATTCATCTCTATGTGCTGTAACACATGAGTAAACTACAACATCTGAAGAGGGCAGCTTGTGTTATGCAGCTTGTGTCCCTGTGCAAATATTCGTGACTCCTCTCCTATGTGTTTGCAATTATTTCACTGTTTTCCATTCCCTATAATACCTGGCTAATATCTGCCTGGACTGCTGCTTTATTGATTCCTATGATGATTTATTAGTTATTTGACTACCTTTATCAGGCAAGGGGAGGTCAGACTTTGCTTCTTCTTTTAAACCTCCTGCCTTATTTGACACCCTCCCAGATTCCTACAGCTTTCAACAATTTTTAACAGCGCATTGACAGAGAGATGGGTGAAATCACATCATCTCATATACTGATTCTCCAGAAGAGTAAGATATTTGCATGATTGCCCTCCCTGCCACTCCCCACTTTTCAGAGGACAGATTCACTTTTCTGAGTAAAGCTGACAGCTCCCAGACCACTTACCCTCTGCGGTACTGTAGTCTGCTTTGCTTGACTGATACAACACTCTGGAGCAATTAGCTTGGAGTAGACGGCAGCCTTAGGCAAAAAAGAGCATTGCTTGAGTACTAGCTGGCGGGAATGTACATTCCCAGTCCTCTCTGGTGGAGGTAGCCAAAATGAAACAAGAATGGAACTGAGGGAATACAACAAGTAGCCAGAGTTGTGATCCACCTTTTGGTGCACAGATGAAGAGGCAGACTTCATCTATGGTGAATTCAGAAAAATATTCCCTAAGGGAGTGAGTTGCCCTGAAGTCACCTGAGTTTTCCATCCTGCAAAGCATTTCTCTTAACAGAGCAGCAGGCAGAAAGGGGTCTGCAGTACTTAGTATGCTTTCCCAGATCATTTTGCATATACCTGGGTTTGCATAAACAGGTGGAGGCCTACAGTAAGAATAAGGAAGATGTGCACACCTTACCATTCCAGAGGCTTCAAGAAGACTATTGCATTTGTTATTTTGACTTTACATTTTAGCTTCCCAACTCTCTTGGAAGATAGTGGCTTGCTGAGGCCACCCACTGAGCATCAGAACTGAGCTTTGAGCATTTCCACGCATCCAAAACTAGGCTTTTAGCCACTACACTGGCCTGCGAACTTTATCCCCCCACCTTTCCAGCACTGAAAGGCTCAAAGGCGCATCGGTAGTGTTGCTTAGTACTTGTACAGCACTTTCCCCCTAAGTGTTCAAACATGTTTTGCATGCCAGCCCTGTAAGGTAGGCCAGTATTACAGCCACAGGGGGAGAGGGTTGATTCAACCACCACCTCTTCTTTACCTTTCCTCTCTGATGGCCAATGACTTAACTTTTTGTCTGTCTCCGATATGAATGTATGTCTAAGGTGAGACTAGAACAAGCTCACAGCTCAGGATATAACCACAATACTACATCGGCTCTTTGTCTGATTAGGATGGGGCTACTCTGAATATCTCTGAACATCTCCCCCACCACTGGTGTTTTATTGCAGTCCTTTTTCTGCAACATGTTCTCGACTCAATAATTAAGTGGTGGGTTTATTCTGCTTTAGTTTGTTCTGCAATGCTTCCACAGTGCTGCCACATTACTGCTGTTAACAAAAGTGGGATAAAAATAAACCAGGATGCCATAACAAGTTGTAGGAGTTCAGCAGGAAGTTATGGGACATGTGCTGATTAGAAATGAAGCAGTATGAAGGTGGAATCACATATAACTGCCTCGGGAGCATGTGAGCACAAATGGTCATGAAAGTGCAATAAATGGGATGTCTGGAGGGACCCTAAACATGGTCTATTTTGTAAACTGCTTGAGGGTTTTTTTTTTCTTTTTTACAATCAATCCATTTGTAAATTTTATGAAATAAAAAAATATTTACAGCGTCAATGTAAGTGGCATGCCTTTTCAGAGAACTCCATAAATACTATTAGCCCCTGTTTTGTTCTGGGTGCAAAAGTGTTTTGTTTCTTGTTAGAAAAAAGATCTTTATCAGGTCTCCTCTGACATTATTTATTCCAGCCAGGCACGTCCAACTCCCAAGAGACTGTGATCTACTCCTAGTACTAAAAAAACTGGCAGTGATCTACCCATTGTCATTGGAGGGAGGAGGAGCGTAGTTGTTGAGCTTTTTTGGGGTAGGATTGCCAGAGTTCTTCAGCTTTATTCTTTAACTTTTGGTAAACTTTATTTAATCCCACAGTCGATAAGGGTCCCGCAATCTACCAGGATTAGCCAGGGATCTACTGGTAGATCTCAATCTACTGGTTGGACATGCCTGATTTATTCTATCTACTAAATCCCAATTTTCCATATAAAAAGGCTCTCCAGGTGGCTTACAAAATTTAAAGAAAAAACAATTAAACCCTGAATGGATATTAAGAGTTCTTGCACACAACACTTTTGTTCCATGCATTAAAATCAAAGAACATGACTCAGCCAAGTATAAACACTTCTTAAAATTCCATTAATTTCCAGGGAACATGCAGGACAATCCATGCTGACTCAGAAGCAGCCACACTGTGATCATTAGGCCTTACTCCCTAGAACGTTTTGCTTAGGATGGCAATTTAACTTAAGCCTGCAGAACTACTCAGTTTCATATTTTGTGCCCAGGTGTAGATTTTATAATATTTGATACATGAACAAATGTGCAGAATCCACATAGGTTTAGATGTGATGCTTTAGTTTAGATTCATGCATTTCAGGGGGTGGACTGGATGACCCTTGGGCCCCTTCCAACTCTACAATTGTATGATTCTATGAACTCAGATGTGACTTACTTCTGAGTAGACATATATAGGACATGTGCCATAAGAGTACTTGCAGAGGTTTGGCTGAACCACAGACAGCTGAAGGTCCTGCAATTTACAATGGTCTGAGACTTCTGAAAAATTGGGCAAATTCTGGGGTGGGATGGGAAGCCAAGTGCTTCTGGAAGAAGACAGACTTGCTACGTTGGAATTTTATACTTTGGAAGTAGTATGAAGTTCAAACCGCCATCTTTCTAGGGATCCCACAAGGTGCAGGAAATGACATCTTGCTGAAAGCAGACATGCCTTATGCCGCTTCCGAACAGCAACCCGTTATTGTTTACCTGGCGTTCATTTTGACATCTTGCTCTTTTCATGTTCTCTCTCTCTCCTGTCTTCCAGCTAATGCGGCCTCCAGGCGAAAACTCCACAGACATCACTGCTCCCACAGGAGATGCATGCCCCTTCATTCCAGAGTGCCCTTCCCCTGAGGTATCCAAAAAACCCTACAGTGCTTGGGCTAATTTTAGGCAAAGGGTCATTCATAAGTGTTTGGTAATAAAACCAGGCGCCAGTTGGATGGGACTGTCGAAGGCTGCCCCTCAGCATTGTTTTGGGTGACAGCGTAGGGAATGCCAAATGTGTTCACCAGAAACATATGCCCGTTTGCAAACTTGTGCATTCATTTCCAAATGGTTTCGGGGGCATTTTGCTAACCTCAGACCACAAACAATTTCCTTTGGCCTCCGTCTTTGTGATTTTATTTGCTCTGAAAATAGAGCAACAGGGAGGGAGCGGTGGGGGGGGAATGAACTCAAAGGGGGGGGGGAAGAAACAGCACAATAAAAGTACTTGTTTTATGTGAACTCCGGGGCACGGTTCCAAATGAGTGAGTAGTACTGGGCTCTCTGTCAATTATTTCACTCTCTGAAGCTGCACAGAGAATGGGACCCATTTGATGCCCTGCTGTCTTTTTGCAGTTTTCCACTAGCCAAAGGCAAGAGGGTCCCCCCCTCCCCCCAATCTGCACATGAAAGTGATAATAATTCATTATTATAAAACCCGAAAGATGGAATCCCTTGGGCAGAACCATCCAATAAGTCTATCTCGCTTAAGAATAAGGTGGACACAATCTATAAAAATGGATCTACCTGGAGTATGTGGAACTCCAGAGGGTAGCATCAGTCATAGTGTAGACCCACTGAAATAAGTGGATTTAAAGTGAGTTTAAAGAGGGTGGCACTGTGGGTTAAACCACAGAGTGTAGGGCTTGCTGATCAGAAGGTCGCCGGTTCGAATCCCCGCGACAGGGTGAGCTCCGTTGCTCAGTCCCAGCTCCTGCCCACCTAGCAGTTCGAAAGCACAGCAAAGTGCAAGTAGATAAATAAGTACCACTCCGGTGGGAAGGTAAACGGTGTTTCCGTGTGCTGCTCTGGTTCACCAGCAGCGGCTTAGTCATGCTGGCCACATGACCTGGAAGCTGTACGCCGGCTCCCTCGGCCAGTACTGGGAGAGAGCGCCGCAACTCTAGAGTCGGACACGACTAGACTAATGGTCAGGGGTCCCTTTACCTTTACGTTATAATTAACTTAAACCTATTGATTGCAGTGGGGCTATTCTGAGTATGACTAGTCAAATAACACCCAGAGTTGTCTGATGGTATTCAGTGTTATTATGAGAGATTCCTTCCACCTTCTCTGAGTCAACCTATGGCAGGATTCATGTGAAATTGTGTCAAGGATCTGATCTTCATGTGGGAAGGCTCTCACTAGATTTTGTAATGCCCTTCTATTTTCACAGCAGCATGATACACAGCCATGTGGCAGGGAATGCTTTCCTGGAATTTATTTTATTTGTGACTTCGTAAAGCTTGATTGTAGAAAAAGCCTCAAAGCGGTCTCTACATAAAACATTAAAATTATCACTAAGAAATTTACACGGAGATGCTTTCCTTAGCACATTAACTTGGAGGATTTCTTCATGCCAGATTGTTCTTAAAGGAACAGGCGATATATATAAACCAAAGGCACCCATTACCATTTAGCTCTGTAACAACCAACTTTGCTGAATGGACACTCTATAAACCAGGCATGGGGAATCTGTGGGCCTCCAGTGTTGTTGTTGAAAACCAGCTCCTATCAGCCCCAGCCAGTATGGCCAATGGTCAAGGATGGTGGAAATTATAACCCAGAAACATCTTCAGGCCACAGGTTACACACTTCTGAATGTACACACTGAACATTTTAAAGCACATGACTTCCCCTAAAGAATTTCAGGAGCTGGTTTCTTAAGGGTGCTGGGAATTTTAGCTCAGTGAGGGGGAAACTGCAGTTCCCAGGATTCCTGGGGAGGGAATAATGTGCTTTAAATTATGGTGTGCATGCAGCTTTCAATTCCACATGGATTTCACCACTGGTAGAGCTGTAACCACAGGCTGTGTAGCTATCCCAGGGAACTATGTGTAGTGGCTAAGAGGTGGTTTTTTTTTTTTTTTAAAGGGTTTTATCCAGCGTGATGGCAAATTTCAGTCCATTAATTGAATGAGGAGGACTAGTGTTGGGTACAGTCCACCATTTGGAACGTCCCTATTTAATTAAAAAGGTATCACCTTGACTGTCTTGTTAAGAGGGAAGAACTCAAAGGTCCTTTGATGTGAGGTCCCAAGGAGTCAGCTGTGTTATTCTACCACAGCAAAAAGACAAAGCACAAGGGCACTCGACTAACCAGCTGTCATAGCAGGGGCTCATGTGCCATCCAATTCAAAGAGTCTGTTGCATTGTGAACCTGAGAGCTCTTTGCTTTTAAGACTGCATTTCTGCGGTATAAAGCTGAAGTAGCACTTTTGAACCCAAGTGGGGCTTCTGCAGGTTAAAGAATAGGAGGTGCAAAGGATCAATGCTCTCTAGTCTAGAGGGCACCATATAAATGCAGATGCTTCCGCTGCTCCAGAAGCACACAGGTAGGACATGTAAATATGTCACAGCAAGGATCAAAAGGATGCCCAAGCTGCCTTTTAGAGAAGCACGCTATTTGCAGATGAATAAAACATGCACTTGATAGCTTTGCATCTGGCAGCACCTCTTGTTATATACATCAGGATAATGGCATAGCCTTAGGTAGCTTGGCTGTAATAAATAAAAAATGACACAGGCTATAAGCCCCCAAATCAATTCTCTCAAAATGTCAGCTTCTTGGAACTAGCAAGACTAATCAGGAGTGAGTGTCGTTAAGGGACAGCAACTGGCCCTTCAAGGACAACTTTACATTTTGCTAAGCAGTTCAGCCAAAGTCAGAATTGCATTTCTGACAGTGCCGTAAGTTTTGTGAAACCTACCTGCGTAGAAGCTGGGAAGAAAATGAAATCCACCAAAACATTTTCAGCGCTATTCTTCGTCTGTTTCTTTTTAAAAATATATATATTGCATCATCAGTGCTGCCCTGGACTTCTTTGGGAGGAACGATGGGATATAAAAATAAAAAATACATAATGTACATGCCATCTTACAGCATGGAAGAGTACAAGTCCCTGTCTCAAGGGCTAACCAGAAGTCTGTGATGCAAAAGCCCTGATGAATTGGACCCAAATTCATCTTGTCTGGTGTGCTGTTCCCACAGTGACCCACCAGATGCTGATGGGAAGCTCAGAAGCAGATCATGAGCACAATAGCACAGTCCCAGCTCATGTTCCCCAGCAACTGGTATTCAGATGCTAGAGGTAAATATAGCCACCACGACTAGTA
The DNA here is from genome assembly GCF_009819535.1 of Lacerta agilis. NCBI lineage: Eukaryota > Metazoa > Chordata > Lepidosauria > Squamata > Lacertidae > Lacerta > Lacerta agilis. The sequence goes on along the minus strand of NC_046320.1, from coordinate 31,718,528 downwards.
GCTATTGATAGCCCATCCTCCACGATTTTGTCTAACTTCCTTTTAAAGCCATCCAGGTTAGCGACCATCACTGCATCTCTTGGTAGCGAATCCCAAGGTTTAACTGTGTGCTGAGAAGCACTTGCTTTTGTTTGCCACCAGAGAGCCAGGAGAGGAAGGGTGAGAGGAGGAGAGGCAGGAGTAAACAGGGAAAGAATGTGGGTTATTTCAGTTATACACACTTAGGCTTAGTCACAAAGGAAGCCGGTGAAGGAATTTGATAAGTGATTCTAAAGAAATGGGCATTCATTCGGCCCCAAACAGCCTGCACTGAGATAACCAAGAAACCCACCAGAAAACAGTTGATGTTTGCAAGTCTCAAGAAGCCTCGGTCAACAACAAAAAATAAATAAGGTTTCTTCCTTGAAAGTAAACCTTGGCTTATATGTGATGCTGGAAGTACCAAATGTATTTAAAAGCTTTGTCTGCATCATGTTAAGTTTTTCCAAGATCCCAGCCAGCTACATCACTTTTTTTTTTTTTTTGAAAAAAGAAGTGTGCCTTTTTATAATGATAAAAAGGGGGCAAGGTCCACCTGTGTGTCAATTACAGCAGGTGGCAGATTAAGCGAGAGGGGAGTGGTATCAGCTTAAGGATCTCAAGCCAAAGCGACCACATCCACTCACTCAGCACTTTGGAGTTTAGGGGCACTGTGGGAATCAGAATTAGGAGGAGGCAGACTCCTCGAGTCACTAGCTTCAGAAGTGTTTCCGAGTATGGAATCAATCGTCTCCTTCCCCCACTTCCAGTGTTTCATGACTGTGTGCAGAGACAATCTCTAATGCGCCTTGAAGCATAATGCATGCAAGTTAACAGTACGGAGTCTGGGTGATAAACATGCACTTAGGTGGATTTCCCATCCCTCCTTACAGAATATCTGTTTGCAAACTAAAAGCTATTTTGTAGCTGGTTCTGTTTGGGGGAAACTGCTCTGCCCTAACAACAGAGCAGAAACAGATGCTCTTTAACCGTGACCTGGTCTACAGATATTCTGAACTGAAACGTGCATTTTGGGGTGCCAGAGAAGGGAAGGGGGTGGGGACAGAGTTCAGGATTTCAAACCTGTCTACAAAAGTTGCATGGCGCATCCCCTACAACTATATGGATCATGCTCTTTGTTGTGCATTTGTCTGTATGGAATCCACACACTTTCAAGTGCGAAGATTCTTACAAATTAAGCACTGCTTGAGTCTAAGCCAGGCATCCCCAAACTTGGCCCTCCAGCTGTTTTGGGACTACAATTGCCATCATCCCTGACCAGTGGTCCTGTTAGCTAGGGATGATGGGACTGTAGTCCCAAAAACTGGAGGGCCAAGTTTGGGGTGCCTGGTCTAAGCTATGCCTGTAGTTCTGGTCAACAAGTACTGATTAATCCATTAGAGCAGGGATGCTATTGACCCTCAGATCAGAGTTGGCCATCAGGGGACTCCAACTCCCATTACCCCAGCCACCATGCCCAATGATAAGGAGGCTCTGAAGGGCTCCATGTTAGCTCTTCCTGCTCCAGATATTGTTGGGCTACTACTCCATCATCCCTAAGCATTGCTCATGCTGGCTCAGGATGATGGGCTCTAATGTCATCTAATGTCAGCCGTAAGAGTAACTCATGGTTGAGCTTATCTTTGCTGTTTCCCAGGCAGTAGCACTTCAGATGAATGCAGCTAGGCCTACCAGAAAAGCCTTCCCCTTTATACTTCCTACTGGCTAAGGTTTGTTCGCATGTATTCATCACACATTATATCTGTTCCAATGACAGCCCATGAGGCTCAGAGGCCATACTTTCAGTTAACTGAATGGCAATAAGTGAAATGTCTGTTCTTACAAAATTGCCAGTCTTGGCAAAAAGAGTTTGTGTGTCAATGTAAGATTTACTGACATTTTGAATATTCCTTTTTTTAAAAAAAAAAACAACCTAGCCCAATCTTAAGAAATGTGTCACGGGCACAAATTTTTAACTGTTAATGGGGAGGAAAATAATCAGAGCTCTCAAATGCATTCAGTCATTGCACTGGCTTAATTTTGTGATTCAGATTATAAAAAGAGAATGTTCCTCCCGCTAGACTTTTTACTGCGGCAGCAGATTCACAATGCGTTTTGAAATCTTGGCCTGCTCTCGGAGATTGAGGATGAATTGCTGCAGACATACAGAGGCATAAAAGGTCATAGCCGTGCCATGGCACTCGGATGGAAGGAAGCTCCGTTGAATTTAACAGAGAACAGAAATGCTATTAATAATACTTATGCTGTGTCTGCAGCAAGCATGGCATCTCACAGAGTTACATACACAAGTCAAATCCCTGCTAGCAAGGAATTTACCAAGTAGGAAGGCTGCTTAAGGATTGCCCCAAAATAAGGAAGTGTCACAAAAGGAGAGAAAGTGAGGACAAAAGAGACAAGAGGTTTTCATAAAATGTGTGCATACTAATTTATCTGCATACAAACTTAGAAGCAATTACTATAATTGTAATACAATGCAGTTCACTGTAGTGGCCTATGTGCCTGCTCTGGTTTTCTGGTGCTATGGATGGTCATTTCCAGGCCCCTCCTTCTCTTCCTTCTTGAATCCTAGCCTTTAACAGGTAGGTAGCCGTGTTGGTCTGCATAGTAAAAAAAAAAAAATTCTTCCAGAAGCACCTTAGAGACCAACTTTGTTCTTGGTATGAGCTTTCGTGTGCATTGACATGCACACAAAAGCTCATACCAAGAACAATCCTAGCCTTTAAGTTAGACTTAAACCAGGCAGCCCATCACATAAAGGGCTGTCCTCTTAAAGCTGGATGTGTGCCCCAGTTCCGGGGACAGGAGCATCATAAAAACTCCAGACTCCATAGAGATTGTACCTTTTCATTTTTTTATACAAGGGCTCTCATCACATAACGAACCCCAAATGGCTATGATCTAGAGTGGTGTTATGGTACAAGGACACCGGAAAGGAACTACTTAAATTTCCAGAAATAGAAGATTCACCCATGTTTTCTATCTCCCGTAAACCCTTAAGATTGCAGATTGGGATCCACTCTCACATACGTTAAGGAGGAATCATCGCATAGGCCTGCCATTTGGACCTGCCTTAGAAAGAGCAAAGAGGAAGAAAATTATTTATTGGGGTAGCCAGACGAAATGGGAGGACAAGCCTTTTGCACCTTTAATAGGGAATTTCAGGAATTTTCTCTTCTACACAACTATTAAAGGTGTAGGATATGCACACTGAAAATTTCATACTGGGTTCTATTTGTTTGGAGTTGGTTTTAAAAGTGGGGGCTGGGCCTTTAGCATAGCCTCTTATTTGTAATGTGGACTATATGGGGGACTATTTAGCTGATCATATTAGAAAAAAGTGATATTTCCTAGGGATACAACATTGTCAGTTACAGACAAGATTTCCACCTGTTTCACAAGCAAAGTCTTTTGGAAATGCAGCAATTTGTATGTTTGCTCAAGTATTACCCTTCCAAGGGTCTCAAGTGAGCACAGTCAGACTTTCAGCTCCTCTAAGCATCTATGGGTACCAACCACTGTTTGAATAATGTACCTATTTAACTGGTTTTTAAACCGATCAGGGGACGGGGGCAAATGCATCCTGTTTACCTGAACCAATTGACTTGTGCAAGCAAACCTACAACTATTGCACTTAAACCTCAAAATTTCCACTGAAAACAACTCTCATAATGGCTACAATTCTCTGTAGTTGCACAGATCTCCTCAATGCAGCAAATGCTACACAATGCAGGGCTATATGGAAGAGAGCAGCTTAAGAACAGAAAATGTCCTTTCCTTGGATAATAATATTTTAATGTTCATACCTTATAAGAGTTCTGTGGCACCAGAAAGTCAGCTGCTGCTGCTGCTGGCTTTCAGAGAAGTTCAACTGTTCTCAAAAATCCGTTCTTCCCCCTACCACTTTTAAAAGTTGAGGACTATATGTGTACAAGTGCGGTTCAAACAGGAGTGCTCAAGGTGTCAACCAACCAGGAGTACCCAACTCCATTCAACCCCTACCGCATCTCCTGTCAATTTCTTCACAGCTGACTCTAAACCAGGGGGTCAGCAAGGTTTATCTCGTCTGGGCCAGATCGGCCAGATCACCCGTGCCCGTGATTTTCAGTGTCTGCATCTGCGCAGACACAATTTTCGGCACTGTGATAGCTAGTCCCTGTGCTGTGCCACGCCAGTTTAGTGCAGCGTGCGAGCGGGAACCTCGGTTTGGGGGTGGCTCGTGGGCCAGCCAAACGACCTCTGTGGGCCGCTTCCAGCCCATGGGCCTTAGGTTACTGACCCCTGCTCTAAACATTCAAATGCCTTCTAAGCATCCCTGATCCTCATTGAGATGGTTTTGGTGGGGTGTTAGTGCCATATTTTTCTAATAAGAATTGTACTTTGGCAATGCTTTTTTCCTGAGCCTGCCGATATCTACCTCTTTTTTGTGGCCCTGGTTGGCAAATGTAATCATCACCCCTAGACCTCCTGAGTTTGCTATTAGCTTGTTTGGAGGTTCTAGCAAGGGAGTGCAGCTATTGTATACCCTTGACCAAAGAACCGTATCTAGGATGGTCGTCCTGGTCGTCCTCTTCCTCCGAGTGTGCGGCTTTGGGGGGGGACACACAGGGAGCAAAAGGGGACACCCACCTAGCTAGCCAGATCAGTCGATCAATAGAGTGACATGTCGCAACCAGATCACCCTTGCATCACATTTTTTAAAAAAACTTGTGCCAATAAAGGCTAGTAGAAACTATTAGGAGGGTTTAAAAAAATGTTGACCAGCTTAATACAATTATTTAAATCTTGTCTGGTTTACTCTTCCCCCAAATGTAGCTTCCACCAACTGACTGGCGAAAGGAATGGAGATGTGCAAATGACAAAATTTGATAGCGGCACTGTTGTAATCTATATAGGTGTCCCATAAGCCATCAACTGGAAACATTCAGAAAACCTTACCAGAGGCCCACTGAAACAGCTTCACAGGAGTTTGGGGTTTTTCTAAGCAGGAGTAAAATCAATGAAGAACTAAGGTATCCTCTCCTGGACTTCGGAGAATCATCAGTGCAATATGGTCGCCATTCTTCTCTACACATCAACACCGGTAACCAGAAAGCAAACTTTACAATATTAGAAGAGTTGTGTATCATTAAAAAAAACAACAACCCCAAACTATTGGTATATTAATAGTGTTTGTTCACGTGTCTGTATATCTTTTAACACCCAGCTAAGAATATGCAAGAAAGAAGCCGTTGTTTCATAAACATTATGATTCGTTGGAGTATTTATAAAAATGCATATTGGATGTTTGAAGCTACAGTTATCCTATCACCTTACCCAGTCTTTCAAGACTAGTGTATCTGTTGACATTACTAGGTGAACACTTCAAGTGGAAAATTCCTTAAATAATGATCAGCCTTAACTGGAAAGTCTTACAAGCATGACTTAATCTCCCACTCACACCAGTGGAAAATATGCCAAAGCTATGCTGGATGTTAGCTTAGTAGAACCGGGGTCTTATCAAACAGATCAACCTAGTCTTCCTTAAAAGTATTACTGGTTGTATTGGTACTAATTTTAACCTGTTTACAGCTTACATTGGGATTCAATTATTTCCTTAAAGCATGTTTGTAACTGTATATGTTGTAAAATGGTACTTCAAATAGCATTCTCATATTAATCTTTGTACAATTTTGTTAAAAATTTTGTATTCTGTACATGGAAATTGCCCACATCCAAAGACAAGTGAAATATTTGCCTAATTTGTAAATTTCATAAGGGATCAATGTAAACTTTAATAATTGATGTAGCTAAATAAAATATAGCTTAAATCATGCTGTTAATTTTTCTTTTTTTGTAAGAAAGTATAATGTTGATCAGATTTTGCAGCTGGTAATGCATTCATTCACTTTAAATAAGATACAGCTGTTGAGATTCTGCCTGGGGGCTTGCCATAGGCACCTATGGGAACAGAATACGGGACAATGCTGGCCTTGCTTTGATCCAAAAGCGAAGGTGTTTATATAAGTAAGCTCCACAGTGGATCCCATGCTAATGCCTGTGCAAGAAATCTTTGTTTTTAACCTGCAATCCTATGCACAGTCACTGAGGACTAAGTCCCATTTAGCTTAATGGACCTTCAGGGTAGATAAGGATTGTGCCGTCAGTCTCACTTTTCATGGACTAGGCAATCATAAGCCTTATATATATATATATAGATAAGGTCAGTCATTCTCCTTTTGCAAACTTGCTGGCTGCATACCCTCCATCGCATCCCACACATTGGAGAGTCTGAAGGCTCCTGGCATAATTACAACTCTGATCCCATGGGGATTCTTCTCATCTAGAAGCTTGGAGGGTGGCAATGCCACCAAGCACAAGCCAACTATTCACATGATGGCATGAAGGGCTTATTTATTTACTTATTGCATGAATATGCTACCTTTTTCTCCAAGGGACCTCAGTATAGTGTAAGAGGTTCTTCCCCATCTCGATTAACCCCAACAATCCTGAGAGGCAGCGACTGGCCCAAAGTCACCAGATGAGCTTTATGGCCAAGTGGGGATTTGAAAACTCTGGTTTCCCAGGTCCTAGTCCAACACTCATAACCATTCCACTCCACTAGCTATGACTGCAAAGGCTTATGCTGGCCTATTTGAATGGGAGTAATGTACAAGCATTCAAAACGCTGGGGTCAAAGGGACTATTCCCACCAGGATATGGTTCCAATTGCAAGAGGCTGGCAGGTCTGGGAAGGAAGACCTCCATTTTCCTCAAGCAAACGAGAGGTCAGCTGGTATCCACTTCCATTTGCATGCTGATCAAGTGTTTTCCACGGTCTAATATTTACACACAGGGAGAGCATTCAATTCATAGGCAGTTTTGTCTCCAAACACATTGTGATGCACCAGAGGTACTGAACCAGTTTCCCACAGTGACACTGCTTTCATGTCTCTAGGGTTATCTCAGGATTAGGCTATTTGATAGCCTTCCCCAGGCAGATGGCTTTTCCCTTTAATTACCCTTCACTGGAAAAGTTTTGACCCTTGTTCCATGGACACGTTTTGAACAGACTGCGCTCCAATTTAAGGCCTTGAAACAATATGGCACAGATTTTTTATATGGAAAAATCAATCCAGCCAGCAAGGCCAGCACAATTCACCAGGAGTGGGGAGACAGAATGAAGGAAAATAGGTGCCATGGAGAAATGATGTCTTTTCTTGACATTTACCGTTTCTCAAGCTTTCAGCTCTTAAAAGTTCTTTTTTTTTAAAGAGTTATAAACATTGATGTTGGGCAAACTTTTTTTTTTATAAAAAAAAATACTTCTCATGACACCTTCAGATGTTTCCATTATCTCTCTTTAAGATTAGAAAAAACTAAGGCAAACCATACTTTTTTATCATAAAATCCTTCCCCATGCAGCCAGCTATCCGCATTGCTAAATTTTATCTCTGCATGATACTAAATCGTCTATGGAGCACAACAATAAGCAAAGTTGTACCACTGAGTCATTTAATGCAAGAATACAGTTTTGCACTGTCCTTTAACCCCACCAACCATAGGGTGGGTCAATATTCACTTCTGCCAATATTAAATTTATGGATGACACACCAACAATAGCTGCCTTGAGAGAATTCTTGCTTTAAATTAATGTATCTAGCTGCTATAGAGAAAACATTGTAAAAACTGCAGTAAATATATGAAAGCAAGTAGAACTCAATGTTGCTTTCCAACTTTTTCAATGCAAATTTTCCCCATTATGCAAACGCTATTCCAGGGGTCATCTTTCTAGTCAATAATTTCAGAATAAAGCATTTAGAGGATGCTACTAAGTAAATGGGTTCAATGCAATTAACAGGCTAAAAGAGTAGACCTGGCTGATATCAACAGAAGATGTAATTTTGCACAGGTGCCCTAGGTTTGATATTGTGACACAGACTCAAGCCTTCAATTTAGTGTGACTTTCTAATGGTTCTAGGCACTTAGCTGTGACTTTCCAGACTCAATGGCAAGATCAACACACCAGCAGGCATTTACGAAGACCTCCAGTCTCAAGTGCTCTACCCCAATGCAAGAGCACAAGAAGCTTTACCTTTAGCTAGCAGCAGACTAAAGTGAGTAGGGTTTGTTGCGTTTATTATTTCACATTTAGTACAAAACAGAGAATGAGTCACATACAAATCAGATCAAAACCTGAGTGTCCTTTAAAAAAAAGGAAAAGTATACACATTTCTTCCTCCACTTCTTAATAAAATCCCAGCTGTGTTTAAGGCACAGCTAACAAGGCAAGAACATGTTAAGTGTCAGAAGCAGCCAGTTGCAGTTTTCCTATACTGTCCCTTAAACAATACTATATACATCTCTCACTGAGCAGTAGATTAACAGTCTGTTTGCATGAAGTGTGACAGAATGGTATGCTTTTGTTCTCTCTAAACTAGATCACAGCACATGTTCGGAAAATCCTCCTGTTTGTTTAAGTGTTTGTCTTTCTACATAAATATTGACTAAGATATACAAAAAAAAAAACCACACACACACACACACACACACACACAAAAAAAACCAGCCTTTGTTGGCAGCAAAGTGGCATAGCAGACAAATGACAGCTGTTTGTAGCTGGATGGGGAACTTAAAGGGGGAATGCGTCCCAACGATTAGCATCTACAGAGTTCAATCAAATACAGAGATTAGACATTCAAAGCAGAGTTGAACCTATAAACACTTCTGTGAGCCACTTGGCTTCAGGGGGGGAAATGCCGACATTTTCAAAGACAGCAGACACTGGATACTGTCCTATAAAGTGAAATATTTGCAGCAACGATCATGGCAGATTCAAACTGCAGAGAACTGTATGCCAACATTGTAAGAAAAATGCTTTTGTTAGTTTACTTTTATCTGTTTCTAAACGTCAGCGCAATAAAGCATGTGGGAAACACTGTGATGCAAATTTGGGGGGGGGGTTCTGTTTGTGTATATATCCCATATGAAGGATTAGATACGCAAGGAGTTTTCCATGAGAAGAATTTAAGGACTGTTTTTTTTAAGCAGGACACACCCTGGTGGCCATGTGATTCCTCTGGATGTTGCTGGACTGCAGCTGCCATCATCCCTGATTGTTGGCCATGATGGCTGGGGCTGAAGGAGCTGCAGTCCAACATCATCAGGAGGGCCAGAGGTACTCAATTCTCCCTGAAATACCAGTACTTTTACATGAAGCTTGTTAACATGCAGGTTCTTGCATTATGCCCATGCACTGTCCCCTTAATTATTCTCACTTATTTCCAGCTAGCAAGACGAGCAGAGAGGCATAAGTAGAAGGGATAACCGGACTGCAAAAAGGAAAAGGAAAAGCTGGAGGCAGTGAACAACATATTTTCAGTATGCAACTATTTGCTGACAACAGGATACTGGCATTTTTAATATGTGACGGTGCAACATGTGGACAAGGCAGAAGAACTGGCTTCTCAGACTGTCAGCCTGATCTTGCCATCCTTGTCTGGAGTGATGCATGAAATGTCATCCATACAACTGCCTTGGGACTAGCTACTGACTAGCTTCACTTCTCTTTCCCACTTGTCTAAGTGTCGTCTCCATACCCCTTTGGATCAGACCCTGAATTTACAATGCTACTTGTCATCATGAGTGCACTTACATTGCTGAAAGTCTCCCAGAGTCAGTGGTGACACCCAGCAGCCTTTCCTACTGGATCTTGCCACTGTGAGGTCATCCATTGCAGCCGCAGTATAGAAACTAACAATCCTTAATTGATGGCCTTACCAATTACCAAATAAATGCACAGCATATTAACATTTTGATACTTGATACTCAGGTGTTTGCTTCATACTGGTTTGAAAAAAAGATGGCATTCAAAACGACAACTAAAATCTTTGGAAATCTGCATCACTTTCAAATCAGACAGTTGGAAGAACCAAACAGACAACTGATTGAGGTGTTTTTTTTCCCGTGGTTAATGCCAACTCTCTGTACAGGAGGGATTTTTTTGTGGGGGGGGGGGATCTCAAAAACAAAAGTGTCCTTTAAAAACCAAGCAGCTTTAAGCACCAAGCCAGATGAGGTCCGACAGCTGCTCAGAACCAGGACTGGAAAACTGTCACTGCAAACTTGCGTAAGATGTGTTTGCTGCCGTGAGAGGACGAGTCAATGTTCAAGTTGGTCTGTCATTTTTAATACTGTTTGGCCACTGTTTCCTGGCCACTGCTAGCCACTGCCCTGCTGGGATGTTAAACCCAGCAACTTCTGGCTCAGTAGAGCATTGTGTCGTTTGAGGTATTCTATCACATCTCCTTGTTTTTCAACTACTTCTTCCAAGCTTGAGGCTTCCCTAAAAGACAAATTCAAACCACGTTACTTATAGAGCATTATCATCTTCCATCTCAACCATGTGAAACGTAAGAAGGCAACAGCAACTCTCTTCCCCCTACTGGACACCCTCCTGTTCCCAACATGCATTTACATACTGATCTCAGATTTGTTTAGTTATACGATGCCTTTTGGGGAACAGACCACCCAAGGTGGAACACAGTTACCTTAACACAATGAATACAGAAATCTCAAATAATCAGAACAAAGGAGCAGCATTAACACCTATCAAAAAGTCAAGTAAAACACTTACACCAATTCTTAGTAAAATAACCCTTATGCTTTATGATGGCTTTGGCCTAAAGACAAATATGTATTAAAAAGTTCTATATTTGGTGGAATATAGAAATCTCAATATATGTCCAGCAATATTACTTATAGTTTCAGCTCCGTGTTAAATAAAGGAAGGCAGTTACGCTATTTTGGTGGCTTACAGATTTGACTGGTTCAACAGGATATGTGTGCATTTATTTCTTGAATCTTCAATAATCACAGCCACTTCCAGCTGTCATCTTTCTATTTGGCACCAAGTGTCTTCCTAACATATAAAAAAACCCATTTTGCTTAAGATCTGCACCAAGGAAGGAACAAATGAACTAACAAAAGTGGTGGATAAACACAGTTCCCAATTCCGAGAACGCAGCTAAGCCCAAAAGTGTTTATGTAGATAAGCCACATACAGAGTATATACGTCAATCAAGTCCAGCATGTCATTAACCATGACAGTACCAAGCTACACAAATACCAGTGAGATCCATCATTACACTCTCAAGCAATGGTGCAGAACATTCTGTTGGCATCTATCAAGAAGTCAGACTTCATCTTTCCAATAAATGCTATTTTTTACCTAGTGCAAAAGAGGAATAATGAGTAACAGGAGATGTTACCTGAATCCAACTTCTGAGGTAGTGTGATTAGGATAAGCATACATCTGCTCTTCTTCTATTACATCAGGTCTTGGTTTTGTCCGGTTAAAGTTGCTTACCTTTACTGTAATTAGAAAAGGGGAAAGCTACAGTGTGTGCAGTCTGACACCGGAACTATAAATTGACAGTTCCTGAAGACTTTTAAATACAGAACCATTTTAATTTCTAGAACAATGAGAGGGAACCTGTGGCCTTCCACCTGTTGCTGCATTATATTTCCCATCATTCCTGACCCCTGGACTATTCTGGCTGGGGCTCATAGAAGTCCCAACCACACCTGGAGGGCCACAGGTTCTCCATTTCTGTTCTACCATTTGCTCCACCACAGAAGAAAAAGAAGATTGCTACAAGATGGGACTTTCCTTCTGGCCCCATTCCACACATGAACACAACACGCTCCATGAGCCAGGTATAGCTGACCTGAGTTGCAAACATGCAATATCCTATTTTTCCACATCTGGACCACAGCCAATGCATGTTGAGTGACCTGTGTTGTGTTCCTAGGTCTGATTTGAGCATTGCTATTGTTGTTTTCACTTAAATGTAAAGCACGTGGTGCTTTACATTCAGTACAACAGGCTGACAACTAGAGAAGCTGACAACTGAGCACAGGGGGGAAAGAGGAAAAGGAAGAGAAGCAGAAAACAGGAGAAAGCAGGGAACATGCAGCTGAATATGTTACTTAGGCAGATTTACTACCCATAAACAATGCTTGAGAGCTGAAGCCCAAGAGGGAAAAACTGATCATCTTTGCAATGAGCGTGACAGTGTGAAATGGCATATTTTATACCACTTGCGGCCAGTTACGGAAAAATAATAGGCAGCTTAATTTTACAGACCAGTTAATGTGGTTTGGCAAGTCCCATTCAACCGTCCCTAATCGGAATGCTTAAATTCATCTGATCTCTTTGGCAAAAGATAGTGGAGGAAGTTCCTTTTTAAGAGAGTTCCACTGTCAACACAATGCTTCATTCTCATCTACTCAGTCAGCATCTCCTTTTGAATAGGAACTTTCTTCTTCTCTCCCCCCCCTTCCCCCATAGAATTACTATACTAGACCACCTGTTGTGTACAAGCAGGTTGCATGACTGATCAGAGGAATAACCAAGGCAGATGTGTCAGCAAGCTGTAAAGTAATCAGCTGAGTTTGGCTCTCAACAACATCAGAATTCAGCTATTCATGACCGGATCAGATTACCCCAGCACATGCATCCCAGGACATTTAAGGCAATTGTAAACCAACAGGTGTCCCGAAGGGTTCAGATACACAACCACTTCATTTTGGAAGGTTGGCGGTAAAAGAAAGATCATGAAAAGATAAGAAAGTTGATGATTCTCTTAAAAATTGAATTTTCCGGCAAGGGTGTCATTGCTCATGTAGCCCAAGCACAGGCATCAACACACAAGAGATTCAGAGGATATCAAGGTTTGCAGAAGAAAAATAAGTCTTTAGAAAACACCTATAGGGGCAAGGCCCACAAAATAGTCCAATTAAGTCCAATTCAGTGAATGTTCACTGAATGTGTGGGGTGGGGTGCGAATAAAAAAGACAGGGAGGGGAAATAAAGCAACACAAAGCCTGAGCAAAAGGATTGCAATGTTTTGATGTGGGTTCCACTTGTGACACAGAGGTTGGGAACCTCCGGCCCACCATTCTAATTAGGTCCAACATGGGTCTCAATTTGGCCATTTTCTCCAATTCCTGACTTTACACTTGATGTCAGGCAAAAGCAAGTGTATGGACATGGCTACAAAGGAATTCCTGGGAGCTTGAAGTAAGTTCTTGACTGCTCCTTTGCAAGTGGAGCACGCCAACAGCCCAATGGGAAGGAGCTGAGGGAGCTCACTGTCAGCAAATCCCATCTCATCCATTTGTAGGTGAATTTTGAGTAGCGGTTCCCAGGGCCAATTTCACAATGGGCAAAGGCAAAAGACACATGGCAAAGAAGTAGCAGGATTGATATGTGCCTTCGGGGGGCGGGGGGAAGCTTCATTTCCCCAGCTAGATCTACTTTTATGTGTACATCTAATGCAGGCATCTCCAAACTGAGCCCTCCAGATGTTTGGGGACTACAACTCCCATCATCCCTGACCACTGGTCCTGTTAGTTAGGTATGATGGGAGTTGTAGTCTCAAAAAGATCTGGAGGGCCGAGTTTGGGGATGCCTGATCTAATGAAACCTGGTTTACACAAATTAAATCCTTGTTTAATTAGCAGGATGTGTACAAGCTCCATATATCTGCATGCAGTCCCCTAATCCACTCTTTGTGCAAACTGGACAGTATGCCAAGTCACTGCAGTTAGCTCTAGCTTGTCACATGAGAACCAGGAACAACATGCAAGGAAGCAAAAGCTAACTTTAAACCATGACTTAGACATGCTGGTTTGGACACATAAGCCAGTGCCCACCGCCACCACCCAAGCTACACCTCTGCAACTTAAGAAACACCCACATGCATTGTATATGTTAAACTGCAAATGCAAGTACACTAAGTAAAAGTTAAATGTTATTTAAACATTAAAAGAGTGTCTTGTGTAGTTTTTATAGGAGGCAAAAAAAAGAAAACTAATTAAAGGGTCAAACGACCCAGGGCTGTCTAATTCCCAGGGTTTCCCTGTGCATACAGAAGAAAGCACAGAGGATGTGTGCACAAAGTGTGGACAAGTTCTGTCTTATTAAGACAGGATTTAATCATCCAGATGCGGCCGCTATCTGCGGCCATCACACGTAAATTGTGGTCTTGGAAGCCCGTTAACTTTGTGCTTGTGCCTGGACTGTGACATCACACTGAGCCTGCATCTGTGTGGAGTCTCAGAGGGGCTCTGAAAGCAGCAAGGCCAGCACAGAACCATCATACGAATTCTCCTCTCTTTAAAAACATGAAGAGCTCGCTCCTTTAATGTAGGAGCTGACAGATCAATTATTTACACCCAAGAGCTGCTCTGCTGGCACGGTCGAAAGCCAATGCAGTCTCCCCGGCCTCCCTCTTAAATCAGCAGCACTGCCACAGTTTTCCTCTCTGCAATATTTTACAATGCATCACGATTCCCTCTTGCCTCACTGCTAATGCTGTGAAGTTCAGCAGCTTTAACTTCTTTCTTCCTAAAGGAGGGAGGAGACTCAAGAACTGCATTGCCCTGCAGGTGACATCAGGCTGCAGTCCAGTTCTCAAGTTCTGTCAATTGTGCTGGCACTTTTCAGAAGCAGGGTCTTGCCTCCTTCCACAGCTGCCATATGTACAAAAATGAAGAGCCTTGCACTACATGGGCAGAGTGGCAGCTGCCTATCAGTGCCAGGCAAGAAACCCCTCAAAACAGCTGCTCCTCCACAAAGATAGCTCTCACTGCCAAGCGAGAGATTTCTAGATCAACAGCTGCATTTTGTGTGTCCTCTCTTCTATACTGTTAACTGCCCAGAACCCTTGGGATACGACAGTGTAGGAGTTTAAACAACATCTTAGCATCAGGCAAAGAACTCTATCCCCACATCTGGGCATTTTGGATCAATGCAATAGAATAAAGTTAGAAACACCTGAATGCGTTTCAGCTTCTTTGCATCTATGTAATGTCAAGTAGCTATGTACATTGTTTAAAATACACACTTTATCGACAGAATAAGGTTGTACAAACTTGACTCTCATAATAGGTGAGTCGGTAGAGCCTGAGACTCTTAATCTTGAGCCCCACATTGGGCAAAAGATTCATACATTTGCAAGGGGTTGGATTAGATGACCCTCGGGGTCCCTTCCAACTCTGCAATTCTATTCTTCTAAGCCGTATTAGTATGATCCTATCACGACTTTATAAAGCAACGTATGAACAAGCTTCCTTCCTCCACATGGAGCCATTTTGCTCCTCCCCTCGCACTAGTGAGCTGGGAAGTCTCAGTTCATTACTATTTTCGGTTACGTTTAAACCAGTAAACTGTGGTCAAAATCCGTATTAGGGCAGCCCTTTTATTACGCCAACCAAAATGTCACAAAATAGTGCACAATGTTTCAGTCCCCCAGAACTCATCAGTGTAGATGGGCAATCAAAGCAAGGAGGAAATGGAAGAAAAAAATGTGACTGGCAAAGGAAGCCGCTGAGTCTGCATTTGCCAAGAATTTCAAGATGAAATGTGGGAGGCAGTAACATACCAATGTATGCCATGCAGGTTTTAGGCTGCTGGGGAAGAGAATCTGACAATGGCCTATTCTGCTTCCATGGAAATATAAAATCCAGCTGCTCCCCAGGTCTTGGCCAAAACACAGATTTCTCGATAGGGCAAAAACAGGAATAGAGAGAAACAAGGCAGATTAAGACTCCCCAGCTTGTTTGCTCACTCACATAAAGGCAGGATTGAAGCAGCTGCATATGAGTGCACAAGGCCCGTTCTTGTCTTGCCTTATTAAGCCAAGATACAACCATCCAAGCCATCAGATTATTAACTCTTAGCAGGCCCCATGGGTCAAGCAAATCTTAGCAGTGAATCTGAAGAAAAATGAAGACGTAATTCTGTGGCCTAGTGGCCAGTCTAAGTGGCTTAGACTGCTGCTCTTACCTGTGTAGACAACCACACATATCAACGAGCATAATAGTTCCACGCTCAAGATTCCCAGGATGAAGCAGAGATACATTTTATTGTGATCAGGAAAGGAATGTTGCGCTGACAAGATCAGCAGCAAAGCTATATTACCTATTAAAAGACACAGATGAGACATGTTAAGAAACCCAGCCGTCTAGATAGCTTCCAGAAGTGGCTCAAGATAACCCCCAAATACATAAACCAGCATTAACTTTGAACCAGTAGTCATACCCAGCTGACTCTCTCGGTCATGAGTGAAAACAGGCACTGAGCACATTCTCAACCATGCACAGCCTCACTTAAGATGGCCAGTTGCTTTACTATAGGGTAGGAAAGAGGACCAGACCCTTGTGTTTATTTCAGCTGCACCTTCAAACAAGTTTTCTGTTCAAGCTAAATGCCATGGAAGACGGTTCCAAGTTGTCACTAGCAAATGTATATTAAATTGCATGGAAGAAGATGGAGAGTTTGAACTTAAGATAAAATGTTTTACAGTACGTATGGCTGAGGATTACTAAGAATACATATGATGTACCAGTTATGTTTAGAATGCACTATCCGTTGGACTAGATTCCGCCAACCTGATGCCTTCCAGATGAGGCTGGGCCCGATGGGAATTGCAGTTGAGAACATATGACTGACAGCAAGTTGCTGACGTCTGTATTGGACTGTTCCCATCCTTTTTTTCTGCCTCCTTTCTCTTAACACACCTATGGTCAGAGATCCTTACCCGCCTCACCACCCGTGCAACATGTTTGACAGGCCAAGTCCCGCACACATCAGGGGGCCCCAGTTTCCTTTGGAATCAAATTGCATGGACAAAGGAACAGTTAATCAGCTGGTCTGCTGTGTTAGCAAAGCTCCCACCATGATGGGTGTTTGCAAAGGCCTTGCAGGAGCCTCTGATTATGGTGACTACAAAACTCACTTTCAAGCAAGTCGTGTCTTTACCTACCCTGTGTCAGGTGTGGGACACATGCATGTGGTTTGGCTAAAATGGCCTCACAGGTCAAATGGCGAGGGCTTGGGAAGCCTGAGGTCCAGTGGTTCCTCACCGCTACACTGCTGAAGTCACTAAGGATTTACTGTTTCGACCTCACATTTTGCCCCGAAGTCTTCACAGACATGTTCAAAAGTTTTTCAGCTACAGAGTGCTTCAAGCGCGAATCATTACTGTATACTGCAAGAAAAGCTATTGTCCTCACAACCAACCCTATCTAGCCAAAAGCTACTTCTATAGTGTGATCTTTCCTATTAAATCTCCAGAGCTCCACCTAGTGGTCACTTCTTAACACTGCAGCCATACTGTGGTCAACTTGATAAGTAGGGCAAACTGCACACAAGAAAGCAGCTCTATTTAAGTATTAAAGCCCACAGTTTTCAATCAATATGCAGGCCCTTGCGCCCCCCACTCTGGTTGTTACAAAAACAATGGGTGTATGGAAAATTCATTAATCTGTTAACTGAACATTTCTTGCATCAGTAGACAGAGAAGGAAAATAACTCAACAAGAGCCCAACATTTCAATTTGAGCAAAAGCAGGCTTTTGACCAAGGATTAGTTTGTTCATGAATTACTCATTATTCAGTTCCTATCTGAGATTATAGAGGGCATGATAGCGCTCTTCAAATATTTGCTTCTTAGAGGAAGAAAGAGATTAAATTCTGGGGCACCAGACATCTAATGGGTTTAAGTTAAAGGAAGGCAGATTTTGGCTGGAAACTTCTTGACTGCAGGAACAGTTCAGCAATGCAGCAGATTATTTAAAGGAGTGATGGGGTCTCCCATGCTGGGGTTTTTCAAGCCAAGGCTGAACAGCCATCTGTTAAAGGTCAACATGCAAAGGGTTTGTTATATACCGCAAAAAACTTCTGCTTTCTGAGCATCAGGTTGATGTTGTGCCTCTTTTTTGTCCTACAGGGCTCAGATCTCCACCACACTGCCATCTACTGTGATCAGGGTAGAAGACACTTCTATAAGAGTGCTTAAGCAAGCTAAAGTGCCCACTCTTTCCTTGATCCATAGAGCCAGTGCGCTCCTTGAGCTAACTGCAGTAAGGAATAATCTGGACATTATTATGACAGTATGGCACATTTTAAGCAGGGTCGGGGGGCGGGAGAGTGCTAGAGTCCTGTCTAGTCCAGTTGCATGGGATCAATTCCAATCTGTTACCTCTGAGGATGTCGACAGGCTGCTTGGACGAGTGAAACCAACCACCTGTCTCCTTGATCCTTGCCCATCCTGGCTTATAAAAGCTAGCCAGGAAGGGCTGGGCGATGGGCTCTGTGGGGTGGTGAATGCTTCTCTCTGTGAGGGAGTCTTCCCAGACCCACTGAAAGAGGCGGTTATTAAACCGCTTCTTAAAAAACCATATTTAGATGTGGCCAATATGGCCAACTATCGCCCAGTCTCAAATCTTCCATTCTTGGCCAAGGTGATTCAGCGAGTGGTTGCTGAACAACTCCAGGCACGCCTGGAAGAAGCGGACCATTTGGAACCCTTCCAGTCAGGATTCAGGCCTCATCGTGGGACTGAAACTGTCTTGGCCGCACTGGTCGATGATCTCCGGCGGGCTAGGGACAAAGGTGAGAGCTGTTTCCTAGTTCTGCTGGATCTCTCAGCGGCTTTTGACACTATCAACCATAACATCCTTCTGGACCGTCTAGAGGGGTTGGGAGCTGGGGGCACTGTTATACAGTGGTTCCGCTCCTTCCTCCTGCGCCGTGTTCAGAAAGTGGTGGTGGGGGATGAGTGTTCAGACCCCTGGGCTCTAACTTGTGGGGTGCCTCAGGGTTGTGTCCTCCCCCCCTTGCTGTTCAACATCTACATGCAGCCGCTGGGAGAAATCATCACAGGGTTTGGGCTGGGTGTTCATCAGTATGCGGATGATACCCAGCTCTACCTCTCTTTCAAAACAGAACCAGTGAAAGTGGTGAAGGTCCTTTGTGATTGTCTGGAGGCGGTTGGAGGATGGATGGCGGATAACAGATTGAGGTTGAATCCTGACAAGACAGAAGTAGGCTACTGTTTCTGGGGGACAGGAGGCAGGCAAGTGTGGAGGAGTCCCTGGTCCTGAATGGGGTAACTGTGCCCCTGAAGGACCAGGTGCACAGCCTGGGAGTCATTTTGGACTTGCAGCTGTCCATGGAGGCACAGGTTAATTCTGTGTCCAGGGCAGCTGTCTACCAGCTCCATCTGGTACACAGGCTGAGACCCTACCTGCCTGTGGACTGTCTCGCCAGAGTGGTGCATGCTCTGGCTATCTCCCGCTTGGACTTCTGCAATGCACTTTACGTGGGGCTACCTTTGAAGGTGACCCGGAAACTACAACTAATCCAGAATGCGGCAGCTAGACTGGTGACTGGGAGTGGCCGCCGAGACCACATAACACCGGTCTTGAAAGATCTACATTGGCCCCCAGTACGTTTCTTAGCACAATTCAAAGTGTTGGTGCTGACCTTTAAAGCCCTAAACAGCCTCAGTCCAGTATATCTGAAGGAGCGTCTCCACCCCGATCGATCAAACCAGACACTGAGGTCCAGCGCTGAGGGCCTTCTGGCGGTTCCCTCATTACGAGAAGCCAAGCTACAGGGAACCAGATAGAGGGCCTTCTCGGTAGTAGCACCTGCCCTGTGGAATGCCCTCCCACCAGATGTCAAAGAGAACAACAACTACCAGACTTTTAGAAGACATCTTAAGGCAGCCCTGTTTAGGGAAGCTTTTAATATCTGATGAATTATTGTATTTTAATATTGTGTTGGAAGCTGCCCAGAGTGGCTGGGGAGGCCCAGCCAGATGGGCGGGGTATAAATTAATTATTATTATTATTATTATTATTATTATTATTATTATTATTATTATTATTATTATTATTATTATTATTATTTTGTCACAATGTACTAGTCAATTCCTGATAGCTATTGGAGCAAAACACCTCAAATGGCCATTTTTTGGCAGTTATGGTACCTGCAGTTGAGCTATTAGGGGAGAGATGTGGTATACCTTAGGGAACAAAGTGGATTAAATACAAAATGCATTACAAGAATTACTGATAAATCTTGGCTTAACCTTGAAGGCTTAATCTTGTCCAAGTCGGACAAAATACTAGAATGATGCAGCGAAAGCTAGAACTGCACTGCTGTCGTGACCATGTGAGATGCTCTAGGCACGTAGAAGAATTCATATTTACAAACAAGAGATTGACAAGAGTGAGTCAGTAGGTTCAGGCTCACCTGTAGACTGAATTAGGAGTGGAAATCTCTTAAGATGCCTTGTGGCTCTGTAGATCTGGAGGTAGCCTTTCCTTCTGACCTTGCTATGGTGGAAGTGAATATACTGTTCGAGAAACAGATGCAGGATCCAGAGAATTACTTTGGCAGTAACTATAACAGTTTGCACTTTAAGTGGATAAGTGTAATGCTGAGGACACATATCTCTACTTGCATCAGGGTAAGAGCAGAATAAGCCTGCCAGAAAAGCCAAAACAACAAAAGCAACCTAAGGAAGAAAAGAGAAAGAAAGAAGTTTCAAATGCTCATCATCAAAGTCAAACACATCCAAGCCTGGCAGGTTTGCTCTAACTTTATTTTACAGATTCATAACCATTTTCTATTGCTGATACGGCATCATTAGCCCATAGTACGTTCTTAAGCTTTCCCACTAGGAAGGAACAATGTAAGCCAACCTCCATCCTATTAGAATCATAGAACTATAGAGTTGGAAGGGACCAGAAGGGTCATTTTGACCAACCCCCTGCAACACAGGAATCTTATGCCCAACATGGGGCTCAAACCCACAACCCTGAGATTAAGAGTCTCATGCTCTGAGCTATCCCAGTATTGATATGGTAATGATGGGAAGTGACACATGCACATCTAAATGCCAGTGAGCTCAGCCTTCCTCCCAAAGGAATCTCTGGGGCTAGTAAAACGTGGACAGTAGACGGCAAGGAAGGTGACCCCCCAACCTGAGCAGGACAGCACAGAAATGAAGCTGCCCATTCTGTTATCACCAACTCTGAATGCAAGTACTTGAATCCGAGTGGGAGCTACCTAGCCATTACAGCTGCTGGTGGTGTGTGCATTATCCCAGTTCTCCACAGGAACAGTTCCTATCCCCTCTTGCTTTTGCCACTAAGAAAGCTTTGACTGTTTCTAGGGGAGGACTTTTGATTGCATAGCCCTCTCCAGCAAGATTTGGGGTGGGGGTGGGGGTGGGAGGTGGTTCTTAACAAAGCAGTATTATTGTGCTTATGAAGTCCCGATAAACAGAATCACACACCTGTTTTGGGGCAGCTCCATTTCACTTTTCTACTGATCAGGATGGTGCCACCAAATTTGGTACTGGAAGGAAGGGCTATAAAAGCTTGATTCTCACTGGACAGGATCACCAAGGGCAGGGAGCAGGATGGCATCCGTATATGGAGCAGGGACATAGACACAATTATTGTTGTCTGCTTGCCCCTCAAGCCAACAAAACTCTAGGGATGAAGGTTGGGCAGAAACAGCTTTCCCCAACTTGGTGCCTGCAAGGTATTTTGAGATTTCATCCATGCCTTAGTGCTTTCTAATTTCCAGGTGCATCACTCTGGTTTGTCTTCCCACTTGCTCTGCACGCTGCCACCCTCTGGCCTTAAAGAGCAGGGACAGGCAGAACATGTGACCACAACAGCACACTTCTGGAAAGGGCTCACAGGAAACTGACTAGGCTGACCCTTCCACCTTTTAAATGGCCAAGGAGGAGAGCCATGTCACACTTGTCTGCTGGGGAAAGAGCTACTCTAGTGGCAGCGCAGGAAATGCCTGAGGAATAGGCCAGCGCTGCTACTCACTCGCTCAACTCAAGGCCTGGCGGCAAATTGCACCTCTGCACCATTGAATTTATCCAAATAATTTATCGGCAACTTACATGCGTGAACAGCAAAATATTGGCAATGAGGACTGTAGGTATGGCGTGGAACCTTGGACACATCCTGGAATGCAATGAATGAGGTGGAAGGAGCGGTGCATCAAGCAAAGGGTCGTCATCCATGCTCTGTGTTATCTCTGAAACAGATCCCTGAAATAGATTTAGCAACATAGTGTTCAAAACAGAAAACCAAGAGAAGTTTAACAATTGTGAGACGGTTTGATCATCTACCTTTGCATACATGTTGTTGTTTTTTAGCTTACACATGCAAGCTACATCAGCAAGCAAGATTTTTAAAACTTTTCAGCACCATCCTATGTATGCTTAACGAAGAATGCTCAATGGGAACTGGAACTGTACTCAGTGGGATTTACTCCCATGTACAGATCTGTTTTTGGAAGAGTGTGGTCTGTTTTTGTAAACCAGTTCTTAAAGAACTGGGGTTGACTAATGTGAAATAGTCCCAATAAATTGAAGGTAAGCAGTATTACCTGAACTGGCAACAAATATTGCCCACACTAGTTTAGGACAAACACCAATGCAGTTTTTCTACATGAATATGAACTTGCTCAAACTAATTTATGGTTTTCAATGTGTTCATCTACATTTAAGGTTTTAAATAGGAACTTAAGAAGAACTAGTAAAGCTCAATGAGATAAAAGTGATGCCTATGAGATCATTTATCTAACATAAACCATTGGGGGGGGTTGTATAAAATTTATGAAATAAAATCACACATAATCACAGGATGATTGCTCAGCTCATTTTTCCTGTTCTACACAAACATTTTTGTCATTGTCCTGCCAGAATGGAAAACTACTTCAGAATTCAGTTTTAGTAAAAAGGAATGAGAAAGGCATGTGATCTAGTTTAGTCCTTGAAAAATTCAAGCAAGTTTACTTTGGAAGGCATCACTTGAGCTCTTTTATTGTTCCCAGAGACAGCTCAATCTTATCTAAATTAGCACAGAAGTCAACATTTACCTTAATGGGTAACCAACCCCATGCAAGTTTGGCACCATGTGTAAAATATTCTCCTTGCACTTCAAACTTGTTTTAAAAGTTGAAACTGCTTGTATTTGGAAGATAAAAATATTTCCTAATAATTCAGTTTAAATGCCCACTCTCAAATTTCAGAAGCTCCAATGTATGATCACTGTGATCCTCAGGTTTTGAAGATATAATGCACTTAAGAAGGCAAAATTCACCATGCAATTTTGGAAAGCTAGCCAGCACTTAATTTAGTATTTTAAAAATATAATTAAACGCCTGTCTAGTCAATGTAGGTCCCCCAATATTTATTTGGAGCTGTATATGCATTGCATGGACAGCTGCCATATTACACAAGGAACACTACCATGTACTTTCAGCCCTGTGCGAAGTGTCGCAGCGTGGAAGTGCTCCTGTTGTCAGCAATACCCACCAACGGCCAGAAATGCAAAGCCACAGGACACCCAGTGTTCTCAATGGGCTGTTCTGAGGGTTCTCCCTTAGGGTTCCTGCTTTAGGAAACCACAGGGCTCTGCCAGCCCAGACAATAACCTTCTTCTTGGGCATGGATACCATGTGGGCTACATACCATAAGCTGCAACATTCATACCTTAACATCAGAAATAGAGATCCCAACAGTAACTGTAGAAGGCTCCAGTTACAGGTAGGTAGCCGTGCTGGTCTGCCATAGTCAAAACAAAATAATAATAATAAAAAATTCCTTCCAGTAGCACCTTAGAGACCAACTAAGTTTGTTCTTGGTATGAGCTTTCGTGTGCATGCATGAAAGCTCATACCAAGAACAAACTTAGTTGGTCTCTAAGGTGCTACTGGAAGGAATTTATTATTATTATTATTATTATTTTGTAGAAGGCTCAATAGTCATGTCTGCTTAACACAACACCAAGAGTGATATTCAACTAAGTCTTACTTTGAGTAGACTCGCTTAAATTAATGGATCTAACTTCCATCATGCTCATTAATTTCAGCGGGTCTATTCTGAATAAAACGTAGTTGAATACCACCCAAACAAATTTACTTAACACACTTCAACAAATGGAGTAAATAAGTTTTGCATTCTCTGCTTTACAAAAACAGCCCTCCCTTGGGCTCTAGAGAGATAGGCAGATGCCCCAAAATGTAAGATAGTTTTATATTTCCTAATCAAACTTCATTTCAACATAATACAGCAGTTTTCCACCAAGTTCTTTTTAAGGGGACAGAGCATGGTTCCTCCAACAACCACCAATTTTAAAATGATCGGTCTTCTTTAAGAGACTCAGAATCCCACCTTTTGCAAACTCATGAGGCAGCCATTACAACAAACACAACTCTGCAATGCAAACACATTTTTAGCTTCACTTTGAACATTTAAACCCAAAATAAAAGATATATTTATAACATTGCTGAAAATTGCTTCCAGCATTTTTACCATTAGCTGTAAATAAAATTTGCTCCCCCAAGTTCTACGGTTTACCGGTAAATACAACAGATAACAGGGTCACTTATATCTAAAAATTAATAATTCCAGTCCAACACAGGACCTTTATGTTACACCGATTGAATGTTTTCCTCTCAGCTTTTGTCAAGGGCAGATATTTAAACATCCCCAGAAATGACAGACATTGCTTTGAATGTGCTGGACACTGTAGAACAACTGTCCATTGTACGAACAGCTATGCAAATACATGCTATCCCCTTTTTGGGGTAGTCTAACATCACAGAACAATGAAAATATCAGATTCTATCTGACATTAACCTGGAAGTAACTGCAAAGGCGGCTGAGTTTGGTCAATAGTATCTCAGAGTGGCGAATGGCACTATTTAGTGGGAAGAAATCCCAATGAAAATCCTCATATATTTTACATGGCTGTTTATTAATATATATTTCAAAATTTTATGTATAGATGTTTTATGATTGCCTATACTTGTAATGTCTAATAAATGTTTGGCAAAGTAAGTATGAATGTCTGTTTACATTATTTTAGAATAGAGCGAAATATTTGCAAACACTTCCTCTTTTCCAACTCTACAACAAGTATTCTGGTGTCTGTTTCTAACTGTGGCCCAGTAATTACATCACTGTCACGAGACTTGAAGACTTTTATGCTGACAGGCCTATACAGTTGTCTGATATGTCCCCCGATTGCTTTTAAATGTTTATATGTTTATACACCACCCTGGTGTTTTGCAAAACAGTAGAATATAAATACTTTTATTTAAAAAACAAAAACAAAATAACCACAGATACTTCTCAGCTCAGGACCCGATTCTACTGTTAGTACCAACACCACTTTACTAGATTTCCCAATAGTTTACCTGTTGCAGAATCCTTCCCTGACATAACATTCAGAGAACTGACAAGCTTAAGCAAAGCTTAAGTACATTCTTCATTGCCATTAGAGCCCTAAATGTCTTAGGACCCAAATTCTTCAAGACATTCGTCTCTCTATACAAAGGGTGGGCAACAAACTTTACAATTAAATTAAAGCCCCCAAAGCAAGAAGTTCACAGAATAGAAGCATAGGACTGAAAAAGCCATATTTTGGGGCTGCTGTGCTGGAATTCAATGAGCCCTTCAA
The DNA here is from genome assembly GCF_009819535.1 of Lacerta agilis. Classification (NCBI taxonomy): domain Eukaryota; kingdom Metazoa; phylum Chordata; class Lepidosauria; order Squamata; family Lacertidae; genus Lacerta; species Lacerta agilis. The sequence goes on along the minus strand of NC_046320.1, from coordinate 31,693,158 downwards.
GTTAACTGGCAGACATTATGAAAAGATGCACTTCCAAATGGACAGTAAACAGACAGGACTCAATGGCTTTCAGGAGTTTTAACATGACTTTTTCCTAAACCATCGTTTCCCTCACAATCAAAACAGTTTCCACACAACTGGAAGAAGGAAGTGAGGTTTTCAAGTCAAAAGCAAGCGTGTGATAGAAATCTCTGCGGTGGAGTCTATAAATGTCCACACCTTCTTTGCCCAGCAGCTTCAGTGCTGGTCTAACACCTGGTCTAACACCTGGGAGACCAGGGTGCAATTCCCCACTCAGCCATGAAGCTCCCTGGAAGACCTTGGGCCAGACACTGTCCTCTCAGCCCAAACCTACCTCACGGGGTTGTTGTGGGGGGAATAAACTGAGGAGCAGGACCACTAATATACCACCTTCTATCTGCTGGGGAGGGGGCGGCAGATATAAATGCGATAAAAGCACACTGTGGCGCAGTGGGCCAGTGCATCTGGCTGCGAGGCAGAAGGTCGGCGGTTCGAGTCCACCCAGGGACGGCTGTGAGTAAGATTCCTACGCGTTGCATAGGATTGGGCTAGATAACGCTCGGGGGGTCCCTTCCCAACGCTGCAATTCGACTACTCTCCGTTGAAGTGAAGAACCGGGTGGCCTCGGAACTCTTGGAAGCTCTCCGTTTTCGGGGATACTGGAGCAGCCACGGGGCTCAAAGTGGCGCGCCGTGCGTATTCAGACGCCCTCCCGAGTCACGCGCGCTCCCTACACGCTCCACCCCGAAGCCGCCTCTCCCCTTCCCCGGTGCAACCCGGGGCGCAGGACCCCTAAGCCGCTAGCGACTCACGTTATCCAGCTCCCGCGGCTGCTGCTGCTGCTGCTGCCGCCCAACCCCACTCGACACCCCAACCATCTTCTCCGCAGCTGCTTCCGGCCCCTACGCCGCTCCACGCCCGTCTCCCGCGCGGCGCTGTCAGGTGTAGCGGACGCCCCGCCCTCCCGCGTCCCGTGCCCTCGCGCAGCTCTGCTTCCGCCCAGACCTCCGCCTGCCACGCTATTGGACGGATGTTTCCCTCGAAGGCGCCGCCCCCGCGGTCTCTTTTTCCCACTGAAGCTCCGCCTCCCTCTCTGGGTTGGCAGAGGAGCGGAGGGAGGCGTGGCATGAGGAAGGAGGCGTGGCCACGCGCCTGGCAAAAGCGGACGAGTGCAGGGCGCTGGCGGCTGGGCAGCGGCTCTAGGGACTGTAGTCCGACGACCTGCAGATTGTATTTGAGACTTCTTCTTTTTTTTGCATGCGAAGTGCATGCCACGGGTGGCGCTAAAGAAGCAATGCTTATTTAAATGAGGGTTCCTCTTGATTACTCAGCAGGGAGCCACGTTCACACACCGCACGTTTAAAGCGCTATGGTACCGCTTTAAACGCTCACCGCTTCTCCCAAAGCATTCTGGGAGTTGTAGTTTGTTAAGCATTGTTAGTCCTACCATTCTAACAGTTCGAAAGTGTTAAATAGTGGGAAAGATGGATGAAGACACAGCTCTTAAAACAACCAGCTCTTTATTTCAGCTCAGAGTCCTAGACTGAAAAACAGCTTAGCTGACTGGCTTATATAATACTAAGTAACTTGCAACAGTAACAAACTCCCCCTAGCTACCCAATCCATGAACGGTACTCTCAATCCTTCATTTGCATCATGCTGTGGACCAGAGTGAGAACTGCAGCCACGGTAGCCAGAATGAGTACTGCAGTCAAACTTAATACATAACAGAAAGCACGTCAAAGTGCAAGTAGATAAATAGGTACCGATCTGGCGGGAAGGTAAATGGCGTTTCCGTGCGCTGCTCTGGTTCACCAAAAGCGGCTTAGTCATGCTGGCCACATGACCCAGAAAAACTGTCTGCGGACAAAAGCTGGCTCCCTCGACCTATAGAGCGAGATGAGTGTCGCAACCCCAGAGTCGTCTGCAACTGGACTTAACTGTCAGGGGTTCTTTATACTGTAGTTGATTGGGAGCCCAAAGAGGAGGTAGCAAGGCAGGTCAGAAGTTGCAGGACCACACACAAACTTCAGGTGAGCAGGATAGCTTTCAGTGTGTCTGAAGAAGTCTGCATTGCACACAAAAGCTTTTACCCAGAACAAACTTAGTTGGTCTCTAAGGTGCTACTGGACATTTTTTTAAAAAATTTTAAATTTATTTCAGGTGAGCAGCTTGTGCTGATAAAGGTTGGGAGTAGACTGAGGTCTTTTAAGCCCCTTGTCAACAGCCTACCTCCTCCACGCTTCAGCCATTCACCAAGGACTTCAGAGTCTTAAAGAGCCAATTCCTGCCCTGAAGACAGGGCAGCAGGCAGAGCTTGCAACCCACTCTGGGACTGGGAATGATGAAGGAAGACCTAGAAACATATTAAATAAAGTAAGATAAATAGTGGTTGACAGGAAGGCTCTTGGCAATGCAGTCAGTTCCACTGATAATGCATGCCAACCATTCTTAAGTAGTACTTTACAATTGCTGCTTTTCAATTTAATTCTTTATTGGTAAGATTCTGCTCAAAAACTGAAAAAGGATTTACAGTTGAGACTGTTGTTCAAATAAAGAAAGGTGCCTTTCCCCATATAATTCTAATCCTCTGCATAGCATGAAACCCACTCTCTGTCAGTTTCTCTCTGAGGAAGACTACTGTGCTGATAACTAGGAACATTCATATTCATGCTGGTCTCTAAAATAAATAAATCTGCATCTTTCCAATTTACTGCAGGTTATATTCGAGAAGTCACTTGAACTACAGTTGAAGTAAATTCAACAGAGTCTGGTGGAGCTTATTCCCTAGTGAGAGAGAGTTTAGGACTGCAGCCTTAAAAGCATTCCCACCCCCACGAAAATGACTGTTCCGTAATATTTAATTGATTTGAGAAATATATTCACAGATGTCTCATTTTGTTCACTTTAATTTTTAAACAGAAAACAAAAAGGGGTCATGCATATTTTGATAGTTATTTACGGGGGGGGGGGTGTCATGCCAGTGAAAAAGAGATTAAAATGGAATGCTTGTCAGAAAGAGCACTGCAACCCACTGACCACGAGATGGCACTATATTGTGCACACACAAATTCAATCTACAGTACTGTATATAGGAACCTACCCTGGACCCTGAGACCAGCCTTTTCTGCAATGGCTCCCCATTTATGGAATGCTCTCCCCAGGGAAGTTTGGTTGGCAACTTCATTATGCACCTTTAGCTGCCAGGCAAAAAAACCAAAAACAAAACCAGTCCTTTTTAACCAGGCCTTGGGCTGATTAACATCCTATACCCCCTTTAAATGCGTTTGTGGGAGGGTGTGGTAAGGGTTATTGGTTTGTTTGGTTTTTTATCATGCATTTTGTGTGTTTTTATATTGTATTTTTATGTTGTGAACCACCCTCAGATCTACGGATGAAGGGAGGTAGATTTAATTAATTAAATAGTTTGTAAACGCTGTAATTAAAATTAATTTATCCATAAATACAAAATCCGACAGGTTTATATTTTCCTTTGGAAATTAATATATTATACGCACGATCAGTTTTATTAACACGTTGAGGAAAGGATCCAGTATAAATGCATGTTACGTGATAACCTTGCCTAGCATCAACTGCTGTTTATAAATACTTATAGGATAGGGTATCAAAAGCCTGACACACATGAAAATTATGTATCCCTTTCCTTCTGGAGGATTGTACACCAAAGGTTAAGAAACTTTGTTTACAACTATTTGGATGCTGTGTTATATCTTTTGGGTGAAATCCAGACTAAGTCAGTTGCACTTAGTTCCCATTGAAATCAATGGAATTTAAGTCATAAACTAATTTGTCACATTGGTTACAAGGGGACCTACTTTTGAGTAACTAAAGCTGCATTCCTCTACCCACTTACCTAGGAGTAAGCCCAATTGAACTTAATGGAACTTACTTCCAAGAGCATATGCACAGGATTGCATTGTTAAGTCCGATATCTTTAATGGAGGTCCCACTCCCTGTCCTTTCCCTTAGTGGGGTGAAGTGGGTGGGCTTCTCATTGGTGGAGCTGAGGCACGTCAAATACCCTAACTCAACTGGCTCTCTCACTCCTGTCTGTTGGACAGATTAAAAAAAAAACAAAAACCACCACCACTCAACAGACTTTTTAGTGTACGACTCTGTTACTGTTCTAGATTATACAGCTTAATTGGTTGTTCATTTATAATCTTATTATTTTAACGGTATTGCATTTCTTATTGGAGTAAGCTGCTACAGAGTGCTCTATGAACTAAAGAGTGGTGCATATTCCTACTGTTGACTTAAGTTACTTTTTATTTATTTATTTTTTTAAAAAAATGCGCAACCCTATTAACTAGTGGACAAGGTATTGGGACCCATACACCTGAATGTTACCTTTGAGGTTGCAATCCTAAGCATACTTTACTTGCAAATAAGTCCCCATGAAGTCAGTGGGAATAACTTCTAAGAAGACATGATAAGGATTTTGCACGAGGCACAGAAAGAAAAAGCAAATATTCTCACTGGCCAATGAGTGAAGGGCAGACAAGGAGACAGCAGAGGATGTTATTTCCACCACCAAGTCCACGTCTGACCACCAAGTTGCCCTGTTTGTTTGCAGAAGGGCCCTATAGCTTAGTGGCAGAGCATCTGTCTTGCATCACATGGCAGGACAGACTCAAACAAAGAGTGCCAAGCCCATATTCCTAGCATATTCACCCTACAGTGACGTCTATGCTGGTGTGCTCATGTCCACAGAAGGGAAGATGGCAAGATCCTCAGGGATGTGCTCTAGGAGGAGTTGGCTTCAAGCACCAGGCTCATTGGCAGACCAGCTCTGCCTTACAAAGATGTCTGCAAACATGACACAAAGGCTGGCAGCATCAAGCCTGTCATGTAGGAATCCCCTACAGAAAACTGCAGGGCCTGGAGACAGACTGTCAGGTCATGCATCCATAGCAGTGACCAGAGGAGGAGTGACCACTGAGAGGAGCGCAGAGAAAAGAAACTCCATGGTGCATCTGCAGCAGCACAAAACGATGCCTTCATCTGCCCCAGCTGCAATAAAACATCTCTCTCCCTTATCGGTCTCTACGGCCACAGCAGGCACTGTAACTCTCCAACGGTTACAGGCACACTCTTCGGTTGTCTCCCGAGACAAACAGATGTGAACAACCAACAACAAGAGCACCTGTCTTGCATGCACACGGTCCCTGCTCAATCCCCAGCATCTCATGGTAGGACTGGGAGAGAATCCTGTCTGGCCGCCTTGGAAGATGTTGCCATGCAATGTAGACAGTACTGAGCTAGATGGACCATTGGTCTCATTCACTATGAGGCAGCTTCCTGCACTCCTAACTTTCCTGAACCAGCATTTGGGTCAGCTTTTATCAATGCTGACTCTTTAGCTGTCATTCCTGCATTGCAGAAGGTAGGACTAGTAGCTGACCCTTTTTGGTCCCTTTCCATCTCTACAATTCTATGATTGTACAGGGCCCACCGACCTGATTCTAAACTTTGAAGCATAAGGAAAAGGGGGTTGGAGAGAGACCACACCCTACAGCCTCCTAGTTTTCCAAACGGGAGGAGCATCGGAGCCAACTCCTAGGGATCGTGGTCCCTTTGCCACCCCCCAATAAAGTATCCGAAGGGCCAAGCCCCCCCCCCCCAGTTGATGGGCATTGCCATTCAGATGGGGGGAGGGATGCGTCGCGTCTTGTGATCGATTATGGTAGGCGGGGCTTTTGCCCCCTCCCCCAGACCAATATTTTATTGAAGTTCGCACCCCTGGAGAGGAGAGAGTCGCCTTCCACTGCAAGCTCCCCTCTGCCTCGCCTTTCCCCTCGCTGCCCCGCATCCACCCCCGCGCCAGCTGCCGCCATCGCGAACTGTTACTGCGCCCGCGCCGCGACTCCAGGACCGCGCCGGGAGGGGGAGAGCGCGCAGGAGCCATTCCCTTCTCCCCCACCCACCCCGCCACCCCGCACCAAGTTGCGCGCTGACGTCGCGTCACCCCCCCGCCCCCAATACTCCTCCTCCTCCTGTTAGGATAGTCGGGCTAGGACCCCGGAAGTGCCGGGTTGGCGGAATCTGGGGAGAAAGCGTGGACAGCAGAGGCGGCGGCGGCGGCGGCAGGCGCAGGAGCTGCAACCCCGTCTGCACTTCGGTGCGGGGCAGCGCCGGAGGAGGAGGAGGACGAGGACGAGGCGGCGGAGGCGCTGCTGCTGCTGCCGCCGTGGGTGGGGGCGCTGCGCTCGCCTCGCCTCCCTCCCTCTGGGCGTCCTGCCGGGGGTGTCCCTGCGCTCGCGGTTGGAATGGTGCTGGCGCCGGCGCGCGGTGCCCGCGTTCCCCGGAGAGAGCAGCCCGAGCGGAGGAGCCGCCGCGATGGAGATGCTGCTGCTGCAGCCGTTGGGGTGAGCGGCGCCGGCGGGCGCGCATGGGGGTCCGGGGGGTGGGGGCGGGGAGAGGCGCGGCGCTGGGCCGGGCCGCGCGTAATAACGATCCGAGGGATCCTGGAGAGGGTATGGGAGGGCATCCACCACCACCTCCTCGGCAGAGTGTACTTTGGACCAGGCCTCGGCCCCGCCGCCGGTTGGGAAATGCCGAAGGTCCGCTTTTTGGAACGAGCGGAGCAGTTATTTCGGAGCCCCGGAGCACGGGCAGAGTTTGTTTCCTGTTCCCCGGAGGCCAGCCCGCAGGCGCCCCAGGGCAAAGGGAGTGGGATTGGTATATAAGGGTCGCCTTTGGGGCGATGCTCTCGGGCGTGGAAGGGGTGTTCCCTGGTCCCACACCTTTGGGTGCTGGCCGAGTGTCTGGAAACAGAAATGCACTCTGGACGTGCTCAGAAGCACTGCCCGTAGAATCTGTAAGTTCCAGGCCAAAACACTTTATGGAACTGGACCCTGGCCTTAAGGTAAGTATGGGTTGCTTTGAGGTAGCCTGTAGTCTAATTTTGTGGAACACTTCCATTAATTCTAAGTGAAAGGGAGCAGCTTTCAGGCAGGCGTTTCCTTGTTTGTCTGCGCTTCACACTTAACGGTGTCTGTATGCGCTCTTTTTAAATCCTAATGTGGGCTGGGGACAAGCTAGCAAGAGAAGAACCAGTTTATCCTTCTTTGTTCTTTTGTTTGAATTAGTAATAATTTTCTATTGAATAGTAGTGTATTTGGCGCTTGCAGTGTGCTGGGTAATGTACAGGAATGATGGTTTGTGCCTGTGAGGGCTGTAGTTTTGTTCTGCACAATCACTTTAATCCTTTAGCTTGAAATAACTATTCTGTCCCCTGCCCCTCTGGTTTTTGTTCACTACTTCTAACACCCATGTATTGAAAGATTAGGAAAATGCACCCTAATATGTTTCAACTGCTGCTTTGAAAGAGGTCCTGATAGCATTGTGAGTTTGCAGTTTAAGTCAGTGCCCCACACAGTGAGGTGCTAGAAGTGGAGACCTGTTGCCCATAGCTAAAAGACTCAGCAGGTAGGTTAGAGCATCCTCAAAGGGCCTTCTACTGATGCATGCCCCTGCTGTCAGATGTTAGATGACAGTAAGCAGAGAAAGGGCTTTCTCTGTGATGGTGCCTTCACTCTGGAATGCTCTCACCTGGTGCCTTGTTCGAGCTTTATGTGTCAAAACCTTATTATCCCAGGCTTCAAACAATTACTGATGCTGCTTTTTGAAACTTTGTGATTGTCGCCGTCCTAACTTAGAAAGATACTGAGTTAGACCATCCGGCCTGGCCATCTCAGAAATGCATATACACTGATGGGCAACAGTTTTCATGGTTTTAGACCCGACCTAGAGTCTTCATTATGTAGAGCATCTACTGTATACTGACCTCCTTCAAAGAAAAGTTAACTCGACCCAGAGCCAGCAAGGGTCTGTGGGTGGCTATATTTATTTCCTTGTTTTTATTTTGGGGGGTTGCGTACTGTATTAATGTTCCTTGTTGCATTAACTGGATCTTCCTGCTTTGTAAATAGATTATAAAATAAAATGCCGTATTTCCTACTTGTCTGCCACTTTCCACGTAGGTTTTTGGCCTAGCCTGAGTTACAGAAGAGTAAGGTTTTTTTGGGGGTAGTGGAAATCTCAATAACATGGGGGGGGGAACAGTTTGGAGAGGAGGGGGAGCTGGGAATGAAGCAGACAAGGCAGCTCATTTGCTCCTGCATGATTTGGAGGGAATGGAGAACACAGGAGAAGAGACTACGGGTTGGATCCAGGTGAAGTTAGTTGCACTTAAGCAGCCTAATTTCAGTGACAACCAAATATGACTAATTTGTTCCATTCCATCGATTTCAATATGACCTCAGTTCAACTAACTTCACCTGCATCCTGTTATATGTATGAATAAATAAATAACCAGCCTAAATTGTTCAAGAATTACACATCCAAATAATGGATGTAAAGTGCTTCAGGTAATCGGTATTAGCAAAATAAAAAAATAAAAAAACAGGTTACAGGGTTGTGTTATCCCCAAAGATTCTAAGAAGAGTTGTGTTAAGGTTCCTCCAAAGTCCTGTTTCTTGAAGCTAGGAAGGTGAAATGTATTGGAACAAGTGTATGAATCCGCTGCAGCAATTAATCCAAGGGGAAGCGAGCCTGTTGTTTGTCGCATTAGATTGAAGAAGATCTTCTGGGACAGACAGTTTTGTGCATGATGATAGAAAAGGGATGGATGGATGAGGTGCATATTAAGACCAGTGGTTCATCTTGTCCAGGTTAGGGGAGCCATTGGCTCTCCAAGTGTTGCTGAACTGCAGTGCACATTGTCCTCGGCCTCTAGGCATGCATGCTAGGTCTGATGGGAGTTGTAGTTCAGCAATACCTGGAGGGCCAAAGGTCCCTCACACCTTATCTAGAATAACATCCTGTTTTCCATAGTGGCCTGCCAGATGCCTCTTAGTGGGTAGGCTTCTAAGAATGATATTCAAAGATTTCTGAGGTCCGTGGAGCTACAGAAAGACATATTGCTACCCATATATATGTGTTGTAAGGAGTGTGAAAGCAGATGCACGTGCCATGTCCCCAAACTAAGAGTTAAGTGTCTGTCTTCTAGCCGAAATGGCAACAGATCCCTTCCGTTTCCTGCACGGCAGACTGAGCATCTTGGTGGGAAGCGGGGAGCATCCCGCTGGCTGTTGTCTTATAATCAACCGTGCAAGCAACACTGATAAATGTTAAGTTGTTTATCAGGCTTGATTCTTGGAATAGTGGGTGGAATGAGGTAGAGGTGGGTGCCAATTGTATGTTACCACCTCTTTATAATGAGTTATTGGACCGTTTTTTTGAGAATAGGATGCAACACAATGTACCTGGTAATCCTGGTGTATTAAAAGATAAACCCTACTGGAAAGAAAAAACAACTGGCAAAGACAATTAGCTGGAGCTCATGTTCTTTGGTGTCTGCATAAAGTTTGACTCCTGGCCTTTCGTCATACAAGCAGAGCCACAAAGTAGTTAAGACCAGGGGCACTTCCTTGATTCTTAAAATGGTTTATTAAAGCAGAAGGGGGGGGCCGGTCCATATGTACACAAGCTTCTCTGTGCTTTATGTCACCTTTTCTTGTTATCTTTTCTTTGAGAGTTTAACAGCGATGTGGATTTTCTGGAAACTTTAGCGCCCCCCCCCCAAAAAAAACTGTCCTAAATTAGCTAAGATCTACCAGTACTTTAGCATGTTGGAGTTATATTCAGTTAGCAAAGCTATTTTTTTAAAAAAATAACCATGTCATTATTGGTCTTATGTGCTGTTTGGAGTATTTAATTTTCCACTCAGTAGCCAGAATTACTTGAAATGAAGTGCTTTGTTCAGGAAAACAAGGCACACTTCATGTTGTTTACATGTTATATTCAAACATCTTAAAAACTTTACGTGGAAATTCATATTTCGATACTTCAGAAATGTTTTTATTTTCAAATACGTTTAAGACATGACAGCTCAATAGCGTACACTTCGTTTACATTATTTATCTTTATTTATTTGTTAAAAGTTAATACAGTGGTGCCCCGCTAGACAAAAATAATTTGTTCTACGAGTGTCTTCGTAGAGCGAATTTTTCGTCTAGCGAAGCGGCAATGCAGTGCGGAGGTTTTCGCGCCCCCTCCCAATTTTTTTTTTCGTCTTGCGGGGCAGCCTTCCGCTAGCGAATGCTTTTCGTCTAGCGAGTTTTTCATCTAGTGAGGCATTCGTCTAGCGGGGCACCACTGTATATTAATTTGCATATGAATATAATTTTAGCATGCTTGAAGAACTATGTATCAACAAGGGGCATTGCTATGCACTTAAAAGACTAGGGGCAATGTCACAAGGCATAGTAACTAATACGTTTAGATGTAGATTTGGGTCTCTTAGCAAATTAAGATGGTTGCTGGGACCTTATCCACACTGTGCCTAGCATCTTTCATTTCATTTATTAGACTTATTAGTTGCTTGCCGCTTGAAGGTCTTCTATGTGCTTGATCTTGTTCATTGCACCTCCTTGCGGTTTGTTGAAGAATTGTTGAACTTTCAGAAGTTGGGCAGCACTGCAGCTAGAAGCGCCGGTTGGGCAAGCAGCGGTGCCATGCTTGCTGGATTGATCCACTGTAAAAGATCTTAAAGTGGATGGGATCTCTTCCAGAACTGGCACAAACTAAAGGAAGTAATAGAAGAGTAGTCATAGAATTGGAAGGGACCCTGAGGATCATCTATTATTATTTATTGAATTTATATACTGCCCTATACTCACAGGTCTCAGGGCAGTTCTAGTCCAAACCATTGCAATGCAGGAATACGCAGCTGCCCCGTATGGGAATCAAACCTGCCATCTTGGCATTATCAGCACCGCACACTAACCAACTGAGCTATCCAGGCAGGCAAGCCTCAGAAAGGACAGGAAGAGAAAAGGATATATTGAGGAACTGCAATCTATCTATCTATCTAATCTCATGCATGCTCCCTTAATGTAATGGATGGACTTGGTGATATATAGAGGCAATTTCCATAGCATGAGAGACTTTTGGTAACTAGAGGTGCAATGACTAGAAAACAATGTCTAAAAAAAGTTAGTAAGAATGATGGTTTGAGCTGATCTGTTTTCTTTGAAAGGCCAAGTTTGTCTTCCCCTTGATCTCTTTGGTGCTTGGATACTGATTGATTGACGCACTTTGTCGCAGACATTCACTGTGACCTTTAGGACTGATTTGTTGGAAGGACAATCTGATACAGATGCATTTGCACGGTACCTAGTGGTTCAAACTTGTGGAATAAGCCTTGTGCTTGCCTCTCTACTCTGACCTTTGGAGCAATTGCTAATATGTGATGACTTGGGTTACAGAGCAGCTCCATTTTAGCATAATGAGATATTGTCAGTGGCCATTCTTGCTGCCTTGATTGGCAGGCAGGGGGAAGTCTCCTCGAATGAAGTAGTGTGAGATATCAGGCCCATGTGTCGTCACACTAGCACAGCCCTCCAGATGTTGTGGGACTACAGTTCCCATCAGGCTGAGTCAGCATGGTCAGAGATGATGGAATTGCAATCCAAAACATCGGAAAGCAAGCAGGTTTGGGAAGGACATTGGCACTCATGTTTTGACTATAGTATATCATTTGCAGGTGCAGGTAAGTCGTGCCACTAGGGCTTTTTTCTTTCTTTCAGGTTTGGCTAAAGAGCACATCATTTTGACCTCTTTCCTTGCAATCTGTTAGTACATCTTGAGTAAGTATCCGTCTGAGCGACTCCCTTTAACTGGCACTGTTTTGATCTGCTATCAGTAATTTAATCTGTTTAAATATTTTTTTTGTCTTGGAGCATTTATATGCATGGATCTAAATCATTCAGAGGTTTGGGTTGTTTTGTCATGAGTGTTGAGGGCCTGGTCAAAGCAAAGTTCTGCACCTGGCTTCCTATCTTCAGGTGGTGGTGATGCGGAAGCTGCAGAAATGTAGGCGGTAAAACCTTTTAGCCCATGTTGGTGACAAACTCTCCAGCAGACAGTTAATGAACCAGCCTTTCTTACTTGCAGATGTACCAAACTGTGCCAGCAGAAACCTCTGGATCTGAAAGATGATAATACTGAAAAACACTGTCCTGTTACAGTGAATCCTTGGCATATGAAGAACGCTTTCAAAGTTATGAATGAATTAAGAAGGTACTACTTCTTGATATACACATAGTCTGATTGCTTGTCTGGTCATTCACTGAGCTTTGCCTTCGATGGGATGTACAGGATGCACCATGTCCTAAGATGGGATCTGGAGATTCTCTTCTGCATGCACAGCTGTCTTCCCTTCAAAAGCAGCTCCCTAAAGAAAGTTGGTTTTCTTTTTTTGGGTGGGGGGGGGGAGATAAGGTGAGTTGCATCTAGATAAACATTTCCATATGCAGAAGCCTACACTTCTGTATCCATTCATGGTGGTTGTTCTGCATCTTAAATGTGGGTTTCTACAAACTCTATGCAAAACAGGTGGGCTGGTTTCAAGCAGTGGGAGCTCTGTGGCCTCAGCTGTCCTTCCCCCTCCCTCCCATTTTCCCCAAAGCCCTAAAGTTTATTGGGTGATTTTGGGCCAGTCCTATGGGGCATAACCTGCCCCATAGGAAAGAAAGTTATGTGAACTGTCTTGGGCCGTGAGATAAATTCCATAATCCCTATTAGGATAGTTGCTGTGACAATAAAGTGGAGACGAAAGATGGGATAGAATTGTAAGAAATGGTTTTGTTTTTGAGCCTAGTTGGTGGTGGTGGTGCAGGGGTACTTTGGGGGCATAGTAACAGCATCACCTGTCACTTTTCTACTTGATATTGCCCCTGTCCTCCACTCGGAAAGTATTTTGTGTACTCTTTTTTTGTGTATAGCTCCCACATCCTTTGTTCAAAGTCTTGTTCACCCATGCCTGCAATGGCATAAGTGCCCCCCCCTTTTTTGGCTCATGGCACCTTGATTTTGTTTGGAAGTAATACAATTAGTAGGTAACTTCTATCCTGTTTGCATAATGAGACTTCTTCACGCATTATATGCATGAAGAGATCCTCATGCAATGACTGGGGCAAGCCCTGGAGTTGGGGATGGTGTTGTCCCCACTTTGGAAACTTTGTTCCAGTGTGGACATCCACAGGGATGAAGTCTGCTCATGAGCAGGTGCTGCTCTCCAGAGCTAGGGCAGGTGACTTGCCTCTCCTTAGTCATCGCAAGAGGACGACATCACACATATAACATGTAAACCTGCTTTGTAAGTCTCAGGGTTTTGTGAATAAGCTTGATTAGGACCTGCCATCTTGCATGGACAGGAGGGTAAACTAGTCTGACATTCACGAATGTGGAAGCTGTAGCTATTCTGTGCGCAGACTGCACTCTGCAGTGTGCTGTCCGCGAGGTCTTCTCCCAGCAGAAATAAGGGTCACTGTATTGTGTTCTGCATACATTTCGTTCCTCACAACCAGAAATTGCTTGCCCTCATGTTTTTAAACGAAATGTCTTTGAGTTCATTTGCCTCTTTAAAATTCGGTTTGGAGGGACACACTTAATGATCAACTTCTTCCATTTATAGGCAAATTGAATCTTGGCAATTAGTATGAAACTATCTGTATATTAATAAATTGCTGTTTTGCCTCTCTGAGCTTCACCCATCCTGCAAGTGATTCTGCCATCTGTCTTGCCTCTTCCTGCTTTGAACACACCCCAGGAACAAATTTCCCTCCTTTTGAATGGCTTGAATTCAGCTTGTGTTTTGCTATGTTATTATGAAAGTTTTGTTATGTTATTGTTTTGCTGTGTTGTTATGAATTTTTTTTTTGTAGTGTGTGTTTAAAATGCATCCTGTTTCTTTGCTGCTTTGAGCTTTGTGTGTGTGTGTGTGTGTGTAAAAGTGGCGTACAAATAAAACGAATGAATGAAGGATCAAGGGGGAAACGTCCAGGTAGTGAAACCATGTATGGTCCTTATTCCGTGACTGGAACATTGGATCAATATTTTTGAGTTTGAGATTCATTGTGTGATGTTGGACAAGCAGCTGTCTTTTGCCCTTGGTTCTCCATCTGTAAAATAGGAATACCAATGAAGTTAATAGTTCTTAATAAGATGAAGGTGTGATTAGTGGAGAGCTGCAGATGTGATGCAATAAAAATAAGCTGAGAGAGGCATGTTAATAGAGGCATCATCACTACCAAGAGGAGCATTAAGCTTCTGGACTTTGGCTGCACTCTCTCCTCATTTTATTTTTTAAAATGCGGGGAGGTGGGGACTGATATTGGTGGGGTTTAGCAAAACTCCCTATTCCCAATTGGTAACTTTTTTTTTTTTTTTTGCTAAAATAGACTTTATTTAAGTTCAAAGTTTACAAAGAAAATAATAATAATAATAATAAAGATTACAAAAGTACATGAAAATAACAAAGATACATAGCATAAATACATAGATTAACTAAACCTTAACAAAGCACAAACATAATTTCCCTCCTTCCCTTAATTTCCCTCCTCGTACCCCACCCTCTATAGCTACCCACCCCCCTACCCCTTGTTACTTCTCAGTCTACTCCTTACTGTATTAATATCTTCTTTTCCTCCATCTGCATGCTCTATTATCTCTTCTTTATCATTAAGTTCTATTATTTAGGTCTTTAATACTCTACTAAGAGATTGGCCTTCTCAACATACAAATTCATATATTCTTTGAATAATTTCCACTTCTCCTCTCTCTCTATCTCGTTTATTCCTTTTAGTTCTTCATATTTGGATGCCAAATTATAATATGTTAGCATTTTTAAATGCCAATCCTCTTTACTAGGTACTTTTTGAGATTTCCAATTTCTAGCTATTAACAACCTTGCTGAGACGGTCGCATACATGATTATATGCCTATCTTTGGTCTTTGGTAACTTTCATCAAAGTGGGTAATGGTTATACTTTTTGAAATGCATCTGGAAATTAAATATATCTTAAAAGCTTCTTGGGGAGAGTATATAATATTAGCAGCTTCATAGCAGCTGCTGTTTGGGAATTCTAAGAAACAAAAAAAATGCAGTTTTTTAATTAGAGGTGAAAACCAGTGCAGTTTTAAAAGTCTTCCATCTTAATTCAAAATGGCATCCAAACATAGATAAAAACCTGCTCCTTGATCTCAGGCACCATCATGCAGATTTTGGTCATGATATCTCTAGAGCACACAAGCAGCTTTCCCAAACAGACAGTAGACGTTTGTTTTCTTCCAGATTCTGCATTGTTCACAACTCATCCTCTTCTTTTCTCTTTTTCTACATAGTCAAAACTTGCTGTGTGATGTGACAATAGTAGCTGAAGACATGGAAATTGCAGCTCATAGAGTTGTGTTAGCAGCTTGCAGCCCATACTTCCATGCTATGTTTACAGGTACTGTACTCTTTTTTTTCTTACTTCTTGAAACTATAGCATAGCTAAATGAGTATACAAGGTCAAAACACTGCAGCGGAAATGGAATTGGGAGGGGTTGGGGTGAGAGAGTGTTGAGACATCAGTTGCAATATTTGAAAATGTCAAGCTATTAACAGGCATGGAGGACTTAATGACTTTGCCGTCTTATTGCTGGAATTCATGTTTTAGTATTCTTTGCATAACTCTAAGTGACAGCTGGACTGTATATCTTGCCGTAAATTATCAATGCCAGCTGGGTTTTTTCTCATTTTCTCTCTCTCCTTGCGCTGCTTATGCTGTGTGTTTAAGGCTGAAATGTTAGTGGGTTTTCAGGGCACAAGAATGGTTGCATTTGTCTTTGGGGTTGGTGTTCAGATGGCCTTCCAGCTGTTGTGCTCTCAATTCCAAACCAGCATGACCAGTGGCCAGGAATGATGGGAACTGTAGCCCAACCTCATACAGAGGGCCACAGATTCACAGTCTCTTCTTTAGATGACTTCAGTGTCATTTAAGATAAATATTCAGCCAGTCATCAGGAAAGTATTAGTACTGAAGCTCTGACTAAGCCTCCTTTCCCTTTATACTAAATTTTCTTACGTTAGGAATTCTTATTTTCAGACCAAGTCAATCACTATGTGCATTATTTTGATTCGGGTGTCTTCTTAAAAGATAGATGAAAGAAAAATAGGGAGTTCTCATACAAGTTAGAGATTATTCTGTCAGCTTAAATGGTTTTGTTTGATGTGTGTAATCAAATACTAGGTAGTCCATTGGTGTGGGTGTGGCTGAACACATTCCCTGATGGCTCTGGTCTCCCTTTACATGCCATTTTTATTTAGAAAATTATGATCCATCTTTGGGTCTTCAGAAGGGCCACCATGTTGGCTTTCAGATGTAATACAAATAAAAAATGGTATATGCAATGGGATAATTAACAATGGCAGCAAGAGAACAGCAAAAAAACACCTTAGTTTAAAAATTCACCTCTTTCTCTCCCATCTTCCAATGCGATTGGGTTATGTGCTCTGGCTTCAGAGGCAGGAGTTTTAGCATCTCTGTTGCCTATGTATGTGTAGAGTCTGGGAGTTTTATGTTCCAGCTTAGAAAACATATTCCAAAAGGACCAAACTATTGACTATTCTGTGTAATTCTTCTGCTCTCAGCATCCAGCTAGTACTCCAGTTCAGAGACTATTTCCTTCCTATCTCATCTGCCTTGGTTTTGTAATTCTATCCCATACTGCAGGGGTAGCCAATGTGGTATACTCCAGATGTTGTTGAACTCCAGTTCCCATCAGCCTGTGCCAGCAGGCAGGGCTGATGGGAGATGGAGTCTAGCAGCGCCATGTTGGCTACACCTGCCAGGCACAATGGGCTGTATCCAACTAAGTGTGATTAATGTTGGAGACAGCCCAATTACTTTGGGGCTGTACTACAGGTTGCAGTAGGCTTTTCCCTGCTGTTTAGCAGAAGCAGTCAATCAATATCTTTGTTGTGGTCAAAGACCAGAGCAGAAGCAGTTAAATATACCTTGGACAAACTTCATTGCTATTAGAGGCACTGCCTTTTTCAGGTCTTGGAGTCTTGTTCTGAATCCTCTTCTCTTGCAAATATTTGTGCTGGCACTGCAGATGGTCTTCATGACCAGCATTTCAGCCTCCACAAGCTGACACCATATTTCCCTATTTTCTGGCTAGAAGTGAAATTGTTTTGAGAGACAGTGAATCAAATGCTGCTGCAAATAACCCTCCTTGTGTGCTGCTAGAATTTTCTAAGGCAGTTTTTACTGGTATCATTAAAATATATTGAAAGCTCATTGTATCAAGTCATTATTCCAGTTTGTATGAGTGCTTTGGTGCCCTTTCTGCATTGTTGTCAGGTGCTGAGTTTTATGAACCCGTGAAGTTTTTAGCCCTGAAATTACAAATAGATATAGACATTTTAGACTGGCAACCAAGGTTTTCAAAGTTTTGTGTAGATCATAGCAGGAAGCATAGCTAAACCTGATAGTTGCTCCATAAATTCAAAATATTTTTTTCCAGCACTTCGTGGTTTTTATTGGGGATGAGGGGGTGTCTTACGAAAAGAGACACACTGATCTATATAGCTTTGTTCTGGAGAATAAGCTTTTCCTTTCTCTTCTCTTAGAGGAAAGTTTTTGTGCTGAGGAAGCCACGTGGAACTGCAACATGTTGATGCCAATTGCCAGTATCTGATTAAATTAACAGAGCTATACAACCATGTATTATAGGTGAAATGAGCGAGAGTCAGGCAAAGAGAGTTCGAATAAAGGAAGTTGATGGATGGACCCTTAAGATGCTCATTGAATATGTTTACACTGCTGAAATTCAGCTTACAGAGGAAAATGTACAGGTGAGTAGGAGGGTACTGTCAACTCATCCTTTAATGGTATGCACAGTGACACAAAAAGTAAGGCACTCCCCCACCCCGGTTAGGTTAATGACATTTATTTTTAGCATCTTAGTCATAAGAAGGATGTGTGCTTTTTAATAGCATTTATGTGATCTTATAGCACTTCTTTTTCTTGTTCAAAATAACAACTGATACAGAACTTGCACTTTAAAGTCACCTGCTGTTTTGCAGTCCTCAACAAGCCGTTTAGGAATTGTAGATCAAATATAATGGCAAGCTTTGGAAACAGTTGAGAAAGCAGTGGCTTGAAAGGATAGCGTTAAATATGCTGCATTCGGGTATAAATCTTTGCCGATGCATGTCAGAAGCTCTAGTGTAGCAAAAAGGGGCAAAGTTTGAATATGGTTGAATATGGATGTTAAATATACATATTGGTATGTATCTTATTTAAATTGACATGCATACATTGCACTTGCTGCTGAAGTGGCCAGCAACAGCTAAATAAATAGCAAATATTTGTTCTGCATTCTGGAGGAGCTCAAAAACACACACAGAGAAACATGTTTACTAGTTGTCCAGGTTGTTAACTAAATAGGCATAATCAGCCAGCTTTCTAAATCTAGAAGCCTAAACTCCGTTGTTGTTGTTGTTGTTTTATTGATTCGCATTATATAACAACAACTACAAAAGAAAAATCAATTAGCCCCTGCCTCCCCTTTCCAGGACGGATCAGTCTGTTTAATTTGTCAAAGTCCAGTCCATGCCATTCTTCAGGATTATCAGTAAAGCATTTTATTAAAGGATGCTACATTTCAGCAAAATCATCTACATCATTTGTATCATTCAATGCATGTCATCTCTTTGTTACCGGTAATTTATCTGATGCAGCAATCAACCATACGTTCTGTTTCCAATGAGAAATACACAGATGTTCCAATCCCTTCCAATTCTGTGCCACTAGTGGGCATGCTGCTACTAAAAGAAAATTAATTGGTTCTTTATAACAGAGGTCAGATTGCCCTTCTTTAAAAATGGTTAATCCCAAACTTGGGGTACATTCCGCATGTTGACCTTGTAATACAGCTTTTTTCTGTAAATACCCTCTGCTGAGGGTCAGGGAACAGGAGTGTGTGTGTGTGTTATGCAGCCTGCTTTGTGCCTCCTAAGCTAGCCTGCTATCTGACTGCAGTAGAAGATACTGTCACATCACCAGTCGTGAAATAAGATTCATCCGCCAGTCTGGTCAGCTTCTGTATCTGGAATAGAGAGAGGGGTCCTTCCCCTTGGGCTGCAAAATGTCTTGGGCCAGCCTGGTTCCTGACAAAACGTACTGACCTAAAAGCTGATTACATTAGTTCAGCAGTTAATGATATGACTTAAAATGTCACAATAGCATTGCCTAATTGTAGCAACAATGTACTTAGGACCCTAGTGCAGTCTTAAACAGAATAATATCACTGTTCCATTTGGGTTGATACTGCCACATCCTATCTCGCTGCAGAACTACTATGAGCTATGACTGCTGCAATAGCCATCCCTACAGATTAAGAAAAATGATTGTTCGCTTACCAGAAATCAGATGCCAGTCTCTTTAGTGATTTGAGGAACTTGGGTTTCACTTTGCGAGCTCCAGTTTCTTACCTTACTAACCTTTCGGTGTACAGTGTTCAGCTTTTGCAGTATTCAGGATCAGCCAAAGTGGTAAATGTCATTGCTTGAACTATTAGGGCAAACAGTGGCATGTAAGAGTAGCAGAGATCTTGGTGCAGCAACATCAACCATTATTCATGGACACTGTTCATTCAGCTTTATATACTGTTTCTGATTTCAGCCTACATACTGCAATAATAAGCTGTCCAATGTGCTGTTATTACATTTCCTGAGTATCCATCTGGATTGCAGTATTTAACACAGTATTAATGATGGCAGCCGGTGTAGTCAACCTTTAACTCAAACTTGTTTCCAAATCTGCCTAAAGATTCTTCTGCCTGGAAGGCCTCTGTGCATGTTTTTCAATTAGAGTTGTGATGTGGCGCTTTGAGACCAACGTAGGATCATAGAATTGTAGAGTTGGAAGGAATCCTGAGGGTCATCTAGTCCAGGTGGCCAGTTGCACTGAAAGGAAGGAAGGTGTAGGTGCTCAGTCCCCGCTCCTGCCAACCTAGCAGTTCGAAAGCACATCATAGTGCAAGTAGATAAATAGGTACTGCTCCGGAGGGAAGGTAAACTGCGTTTCCGTGTGCTGCTCTGATTCACCAGAAGCGGCTTAGTCATGCTGGCCACATGACCCAGAAGCTGTACGCCAGCTGCCTTGGCCAGTAAAGTGAGATGAGCGCCGCAACCCCAGAGTCGTCCATGACTGGACCTAATGGTCAGGGGTCCCTTTACCTTTACCTTTAAAAAAAAAACTGCTGTGCATTACTGTGGTATGCAAATGCTGTGTGTAATGCCCTCCATCTTGTATATAAATGGTGTGTGTAATACCAGTGATCTAATGATCTCGTCCTTTGCAATTTGAGTCCTATTTCCTGTTAAGTATGACTTGCCAGTATGTTTCAACTCATTATCTGGTACAGCATGTAGCATTTCTGACAAACTGTTTGGCCAAATGTTCACTAAACGCAAGAAAATGTCTCAAGCTGTTGCATAGTCAACACTTTCAACGGCAGCAATTAAGGATTTTTAACACCTAATAGCTTGCTGGCTTAAAAAAAATCCTTAATTGTTGGGATGGGTTTGACCGGTTTCACATAGCATTAAACTACTGTGAGTAGTATCACACTATTTTGACTGAGACCAGCTTTACCCCCGGTCCCCGAAAGTGATCTTCCTCATAACATTTGTAGCTTCCTTCCTAGACCTAGTCTGGTTCAGTTTAATTGGTAGCTGCTTTAAGGTGTTAGGACTGTTGAACTGTTGTGGTGTTAGGCGTAATGCAACACCAGAGTCTAAATGGAAGGCAGGTTGAGGAGAAGGGAGATCTGATAAGACAGGATCTGCTTTTGAGGTCATAGAAGTGTTTATAGCATGTATTTATGGGTGTGTTTGAACTATAATATAGGTAAAAAAGGTAAAGGACCCATGGATGGTTAAGTCCAGTCAAAGGTGACTATGGGGTTGTGGCGCTCATCTCGCTTTTCAGGCCAAGGGAGCCGGTGTTTGTCCACAGACAGCATTCCAGGTCATGTGGCCAGCATGACTAAACCGCTGCTGGCACAATGGGACACGGAAACGCCATTTACCTTCCCGCCGCAGCGATACCTATTTATATACTTGCACTCGCATGCTTTTGAACTGCTAGATTGGAAGAAGCTGGGACAGAGCAATGGGAGCTCACCCCATCGTGCGGATTCGAACCACTAACCTTCCGATTGGCAAACCCAAGATGCTCAGTGGTTTAGACCATTTAGACCACAGCGCCACCTGCTCCCTTTGAACTATAATATACCATTAATTCAGTGTGACTTACAGGTAATAATAATACTTTGAATACCATTCATTCATTTATTTAATTTCTTCTTATACATACTGGGGTGGATCTAGATTTGCTCTTAAGTCCTGTTCGTTTGAGTGGAACTTCACACCAACTAACTCAGTTTGGATTCGTCTGGTGGTTGTTGTTGTTGTTGTTGATTAGGGATTTTCTTCCCACCCTTGCAGTAAAATTCCAAGCTCATTAAAACATACTGGGTTGCATTCAGTGTTGCAGCAGCAGAATTCCAGTGGGGCAACAGGACTTCCCTTTCCTCTCTTCTCTTCCCTTCCTCCCCCCCCCCCCAAAAAAAATTACTCTGGAGCTGATTTTGACGGTGCTCAGGGAGCTGGAGGGAATGGAAGAGGAAGTCTGTTGAACATATGGAATTCCCATGCACCAGCAGAGCTGCAACATTGGATGCAGCCTAATGTGTTAAAAGCAGGAAAATCAATAGAAGCAAACCCAGCTAAGATAAAACAGAAGGCTCTTCACGTGGTGCCAAAACAAATTTGGAGTAGGTGCTGGGAAGGGAATCCCACAATTGAGGCACCACGATTGAGAAAGACCCTTCCCTGGTAAAGAGAGGACATCTGAAGATTTCAGTATTCAGACCGTCAAAGAGCAAATGCAAGGAACGGGCTACATTTTATCATCCAGTGAGCGGAATAATCTTTGCCCAATCTTAGGCATGGTTTCTCAGATGTAACTCCCATTGACTTCACTGGACCTTTACTCTCGAAGTGAATAAGTCAGTGCCTTGCACCCTGCTATGCAGTTTCTAGTTCAAGATTATTACTTCGTGTTATCCCAAATTCTTGGAGCTGTGGCAGATATTGAGAGTGAGGCTGTGGGACATCGGGAGGCAGTTGCCGGAGGTACACAGTCATCCTATTCAAGTGTTCAGTCTCCTCATAAGACTGAGGAAACGGAGGAAAAGCAGGATGCGCTGTCACGTCCTGTACCCCCTATGGTGTGTCATTGCCATTGCTACCCATGTTAGAATCCTTCATGTGTTTGAGGGGGAAGATGTGAAGTGAGGAGCTGCCTCCTATTCATGGAGGCTCCCTGTGTGATGATTTAGAAGGCAGCTTCCCGCTTCAGACCTTTTCCCTCAAACTTGTGGAGGGCTTGAAACTGTACTCCTGCTTCTGTCATCTTTTCCTTACTTGTGAGGAGATTCAACACCTGAATAGGGCCTGTATATGAAATATAAATGTCTAATGAGTCCGGCGTTCCCTCTGCACAAGGTTTTTTAAGGTAATATCTACAACGGGAAGCGTAATTTTACAAAATAATTTACAGCAGGGAGACAGCTGTGTGTGTGTGTCTTGGGAGTGGACTTAAGAAAGCCTGTGCCAGTAGAAAGAAGCAGATCTGTCTTAAAAGCTACTGAATAGACTCTAAGGAATGTTGAATGTTGTTTAAAGTATTTTTTAAAATACTTTTCAGGACATGCTGCCTTTGCAAGGCATCTTACAAGACTAACACACATGAAACAACAATTACAAAGCCGCACACAGATTCAAAGCAGCAGCAGCTAAAAAAATTCTTTACCAAGTGTGTTATAGCACAATTCTTCCCCCCTTTTAAAATAACATTTTTATTAATTTCCACAAAAACAACAACAAAATCATTACAATTAAAGAGAAAAACATAAAATAAAACATTTATAACAACTGTGTACACAACCAATATTAAATCCACATTGTGGGATTACTTGAATCCCTCGACTTCCCTCTACTCCTTGCCTTGGTTCCTTTGTATTATCTTCATTCATGCATGTCAATAAAATCTTTATCTTTAATTACCTCCAAGTTTAAACAACATCTATCAAATTACAAGTGGG
Organism: Lacerta agilis; assembly: GCF_009819535.1. Taxonomy (NCBI): domain Eukaryota; kingdom Metazoa; phylum Chordata; class Lepidosauria; order Squamata; family Lacertidae; genus Lacerta; species Lacerta agilis. The sequence continues at coordinate 31,670,103 of NC_046320.1, read as the reverse complement.
TTTTTTTAAAAAAAATTCTGCTAATGTATTAACTTGCACTATGGGAGTGCCGGATCACCTCATTTGTCTCCTGAGAAATCTCTATGTGGGACAAGAAGCTACAGTTAGAACTGGATATGGAACAACTGATTGGTTCAAAATTGGGAAAGGAGTACGACAAGGCTGTATATTGTCTCCCTGCTTATTTAACTTATATGCAGAATTCATCATGCGAAAGGCTGGACTGGATGAATCCCAAACTGGAATTAAGATTGCCGGAAAAAATATCAACAACCTCAGATACGCTGATGATACTACCTTGATGGCAGAAAGTGAGGAGGAATTAAAGAACCTTTTAATGAAGGTGAAAGAGGAGAGCGCAAAATATGGTCTGAAGCTCAACATCAAAAAAACTAAGATCATGGCCACTGGTCCCATCACCTCCTGGCAAATAGAAGGGGAAGAAATGGAGGCAGTGAGAGATTTCACTTTCTTGGGTTCCATGATCACTGCAGATGGTGACAGCATTCACGAAATTAGAAGACGCCTGCTTCTTGGGAGAAAAACAATGACAAACCTAGACAGCATCTTAAAAAGCAAAGACATCACCTTGCCGACAAAGGTCCGTATAGTTAAAGCTATGGTTTTCCCAGTAGTAATGTACGGAAGTGAGAGCTGGACCATAAAGAAGGCTGATGGCCGAAGAATTGATGCTTTTGAATTATGGTGCTGGAGGAGAGTCTTGAGAGTCCCATGGACTGCAAGAAGATCAAACCTATCCATTCTCAAAGAAATCAGCCCTGAGTGCTCACTAGGACAGATCCTGAAGTTGAGGCTCCAGTACTTTGGCCACCTCATGAGAAGAGAAGACTCCCTAGAAAAGACCCTGATGTTGGGAAAGATGGAGGGCACAAGGAGAAGGGGACGACAGAGGATGAGATGGTTGGACAGTGTTCTCGAAGCTACTAACATGAGTTTGGCCAAACTGCGAGAGGCAGTGAAGGATAGGCGTGCCTGGCGTGCTCTGGTCCATGGGGTCACGCAGAGTCGGACACGACTGAACGACTGAACAACAACAACAACAATTAACTTGCACGGTATAGCACAATTCAGCCAAGCACAGGCTTAAAGAAATGCATCTTTTGAAGATTTTTAAAGGCTGTTGGGAATGAAGCTCCAAAAATGTGGGGCCTCACTGGGAGAAAGTGCATCTCTCATATCCACTTGCCTAACAGCTCTCACTGATGGGTCAGGGAGCAGGAGAGCCTGAGGGGCCTGGGGAGGGAGCTGCTGGGTATTAATAATATTATTATTCCCTGCCCATCTGGCTGGGTTTCCCCAGCCACTCTGGGCAGCTCCCAACAAAATATTAAAAATGCAATAAAGCACCAGACGTTAAAAACTTCCCTAAACAAGATCCAAAGGGTGCAGTCTTTTAAGAGCTCCCATGTGTATAAATGGCAAATTCTGCCTTTAAAACTACACCTAAGTGGGGTTCGATCCTTTCCTGGTTTGTGCTTATGTATTTTTTTCTGACACAGTTAACTTTTTATACATATGGTGCCAGAGAACAGCATATAACATGGAACAGAATTGAGTGTAAATATTTGTTTGGAGGGAGAGTGTGCTGGGCAGCTGGGAACATTTTAGACAAGGCCACACGCTCGGTCTGTAAACAGTGCTTGGGCTTCAAGCAGAGCTAAAAAAAAAAAAAAGTTGATCGCTTTAAAGAGGCCTTGTTTCAGGAAGCACGGGGCTTGTAAATGATTTTTAGGAACGACTTGCTACATCTGAAATGAATGAGGGCTAATAAATGTAAAGTGTTAGCATTAGCTTTGTGCTACAGATGTCGAAATTTATTTTTAGCCCTCTCCACTGCCACCCACCCACCACTACAGCTGTTTATCTTGACTCATGCTTTTCTTGAAAGACAAGCGGTGCAAACGCAAAGGATCTCTGCCTGAGGCATTTCTGCAGTACTCTCCTGGTTCAGTGAGCCCTTGGGAACCCGGAAGCATCCTCTGTGTAGGGTGGATGAATTTAAGTGCAGTAAAGCTACCCAGTCAGTAGTGTCCGTTCTCTTGAATGTGTTCCAGTTGAAGCTAGCACCCCGTGGCTTCTGTATTTAAAAGTGTGAATACCGTATACAACTGCTAACAGCAAATGTAGTGTATACAAAGAAGCCCATTTTGTGAGCTTACTTAAGATTTCATTGAGTCAATCAAGGGGTTGGGAATACAGAATTGGATAGCGCTTTGGAATGAAGTTGATCAACGTCAACCTCTTAAACACTAACCAATTCTTTATTTTATTTTTAATGCCAGCCCTGTTGTGCTAATATGATTAAGTCCTACAGTGAGCAGTAGGAGAAGAATGAATAACCCTTTGAAAATAGAAGCAACTTTGTCCCATCCCATCGTAGTTCATGCAACAAAAGGGGCAACGGCATTTCTGCAGTGACCCAATCCTTGGCAGCTCATCTGGATTCAAAGGCCAGTGAGTCAGAATGATAAAAAATGAATAGAAATATCAGCCATAACTTATCTAGAATACAGGGTTTTTAAAACTTTCTAACAGCAAGCATCACAATCAACACTAGTACCGTAAATTTAAGAAGGTGACTTTAAAATGCAGGCCTCTGTCGGTCATATTCTCTGCCATTCTAATGTTTCTCCTAATACATGTGCCTTAAGTTTTTCTTTTTGTTGTTGTCGATGTTGGCAATGTGTGCATGAATTTGGTTTTTGGCTATTGTAGGTACTTCTCCCGGCAGCTAGTCTGTTGCAGTTGCAGGATGTAAAGAAGAGCTGCTGTGATTTTCTGGAAACCCAACTTCATCCTGTGAACTGTTTAGGCTTTCGCGCTTTTGCTGACATGCATGCATGCACAGATCTTCTGAACAAGGCCAACACTTATGCAGGCAAGTGCAACACCAATTCTAACAACAAAACAAAACTTGGCTGGACTGTGGTTTTGTTTCTAACACTATCTAATGTGGCAGCCTTTTAACATTGCTCGCACAAGAGGGAAATCGAGCGACAATGTTGGAGAATGTGAAAGTCTTAGAACTGACTGCCTTGACTTTTTGCACATGCAAGAAAAAAAACCATGAAGCAGCTAGGAAACGAGTGGATTTTAAAAGCAGAAATTAAAACCACATTAAAATTTTGGGCACCAGTAAAAAAAAATGAGTCTATGCAGCCCAAGCATTCTAGGGCTTCCTTATCCAAAAAAATTCTCCCAGATGCTCTGTAGACAAGCCCCAATGCTATAGGGAACCTTTTTGGCTCCACGAGCCCCTATCTCCTTATCATGATAGGCTTTGCAGGTCACGTTTGACCTCACAGTCGTTTTGGCACAAGGTGCTTTGAAGACCCAAAGTTGGGAGTACAAAGTGCCTTGCAAGAAACTGTTAAAACAAGTGGTTTTCCCCCCCTCCTTTTTAGCAGAGGATTCCATACAACTCTCTTCCCTGATAATAGGTGTATGTGGTAAATGTATAACCTCAACCTCCTATTCATCAGATGATGTCTCAAGTCATTTTAGCTGATGGGTAGGTGGATTTGGCTTGGGAGGGAAATGGCCTTGCAGGGCAATTTGGATACCCTAGCAGGGTAAGATTGGCCCATGGGTGAGAGGGTCCCCACCATAGCATAGGGTGAGGAGCATTCTCAGTGGACTTCTTCCTGTAACCTATATAGCCTGTGCACGTTTGCATGCAAGCCGTATCTTGGATAAAAGGCTGGAAGCTGGGGAAAGGTCTCTCTTACTATAACTCTGCTCCTCAGCATTTTACCCAAACAGTTGTTCTAGCATTTGGGGGCAGCAGATCAATGACAGAGCTGAAGTTTGGGGAAGTGAGAGAAGATCCCTTGTCTTTAGTCAAGTCAGTAAGGCAGTGCAAATGAGTAGTTGAGCTCTGAACTGCTTGACGGGCTCTGCTACTTGTTTGGATCTGAGACAACGGCTTGGCTGAGCTGCTGATACAAGGTAGTGAGGAGGGAAAGATCTCCTTTTCCTTTAGGGCTCTCCTGCTCTCTGGGTTCCCCTCCTTCCCGTAGGCTACCCCCAAGAAACCATTGGAAAGCTGTTTGGGGGTCTTCTGAGCAGCTTAGAACATTCAAACAAGATTGGAGGCGTAGCTGAGAATTGGCGGACATGCTTCGTACACATGAACATCTCAAATTCCATTCCTGGCTGCTGGCAATGATTATAGACCAGGGTTGGAGAACACATGGCTCTCCAGATGTTGCTAGGCTACAGTTGCCACAATCCCTGCTCATTATTGGTAGGGGATGAAGCCCATGTATATCTGAATGGCCACAGGTGGTTCCCCATCTTGGTCTTTGGGGAAGGCTTCTCCCTCCGTCTCAACAGCACACATTTTTCTTTTCCTCTGCTCAGCTGTAAGGCTTATATAATTTCAGAACACATTATTCGAAATAATTCATTTATCTGTGCCTCTTTCGTGACAAAAGGAGATGCCTCAAAGAGTTAACAAGATTTCCTAGGCAACAAACTACATTCTAAACAGGCTGCTGATCATAACAATGCTGCTTCAGATTCCTTATGTTTCCTATTTTTCTCGTTTCTGAGAACCTGAGCGTGAGAGAGCATAGATGTTACGAAAGGGGCAACTTGCTAATCACCTAGGCTGAATCGCTGCAGAATCTGATGAGAACGCGGCTACTGTGTTTGAATAGCACATTAATCAGATTGAGTTACCGTGTGGCAAGTGGGGCCTTCAACATAAGGTTGGCAGTGTGGAGTGCTCCTGTTTAGTATGTCAGCCAGCCAGCCAGGACCCCCTTCCAGGTACTCAGTTCCCCTTCCATCTGGTTTCCTTCTCAGGGTTCAGTGGCAGCTAGGCCAAGGAAAAGGGCCTGTCACCACCACCACCACCACCACCACCTACTGGCAATACTGCAATCACATTTCAGTTTCAGCCTTTCGTAGAACCTCATAGTCTTCACAAACTGTCCAACACCAAACCCCAGAGAGTTTTACCCTGGAGGGCAGCCCCCACAGGCAGATTTACAGCATCCAAATCATGAAGCCTGCAAAGGATAGGCCCTCTGTCTTCTGTAAACTACAAAGCACCCCAAAGAACATGATCAGCCATTTCTTCTACCTCCTAACATTCTGTCTCATTCCTCCCAGCCTTGAACAAGCCACTCCAGAGGTGCGCAATGCCCTGTCGTACCAACTTGCCTCTGCCTTCCTTTAAACTTAAAACAATAAGCAAAATCCTCCAATGACGGACAGAAGGAAAATGCGCTGCCTTGGCCATTCAGGGGCCAGAGTCCATTTAAACCAACTTTCAATTTATGAGCAAGGCAAAAGTCTTCCTCCCCAAACAGTTAGCATTCTTTGTCCACTGAACATACTCCGTACTCATTGGCCTGTTTCTCCCCTTTGGGTATTTTTACCAGAATTTCTGTACGTCTGCAAAGCTCAGGGCTCTGCCAAGCCTGCTTCCTCCTTTTTGGTGTGTGCCATTACGGCTACAGCTCTATCCACCCATTCACCTGAATATCAAATAATATTATCCCAAATGCTGTAAGAATATTGTGGTGAGTTGTTGTATTAGAATGCTTCATATATGTGTATTTATTATATACGAACGATGTGCTTTCCTCATTTTGCAGTAGCGTGCCCCAGCAAGTAGTCACTGCAGTGAAAACTACTTGCTTCTATAGGGTCGGTACCTCTTAACTTGCATCGCACAGGTGTGTGCGTGTGCATTCAAATATATTTTCCCCCCTCTCTAAACAGAGCAGCACTTTACTGAAGTTGTACTTTGTGAGGAATTTCTGAACCTCGATGTAGAACAGGTGTGCAGCTTAATATCCAGTGACAAACTTACAATAACGTCCGAGGAAAAGGTAAGGTCCCTTTCTCCCAGTTTGAAAGCTGCTTTAAAGAATCTTACGGTCTAATCAGATACGATAGAACCTTCAATCATGTGCTGCGCCTACAACAACCTATCTCACAGGGTTGTTGTGAGGGTGAAATGGGGAGGAGAACCATATATACCGCCTTGAGATCTTTGAAAGATAAAGGTGGTATATAAGTTTTAATAACAGTAATAATACATTTTATTGGATAAGAATTCTTCAGATGATCATAACTGGAAAACACCTGCCCCTGGAAAGACATTTACGTAGGCATTAGGTGAACCTCCCAGGAGTGCAGGAATTCCAAAAGCAAGTTGCTATAATCGAAAACGGCCTTTCCTGGCCACCATCTTGCTTCACCACAGATGGTGGCTGCACCCAGAGAAGAGTTTCCTAAAATGAAGGTGGGGAGGAAACAAACCCCCAAAACCTAGTTCCTGGACTGTTTCATATGGAAGCAGACAAGCCTTCAGGTAACAAGGTCCAAAGTTGAGTTAGTAGGGCTTCAAATTATGTGCTTATGTGCCAGCACTTTGGAAATGGAGCAGTAGCAGGTTTGGGGCCATCTTCAAAGGTTGCCCAATGCGCAGTGCATTATAGTTGGCCAACTTCAAGGCTTTCCTTGAAGTGCAGCTAAAGCATCCTACTTAAAAATGAGTATTATACGGAGATAGCACAGATACTGGAATACACATAGGCCCACAAGGCAAGATCTTATGATACTGGATGTGGGCTGAGATGTAGGTTAAGTAGAGCATGTGCTGAGCTTGGCATATGGAGAAGCTGTTCTGATTGTTTTGTTTTTGCCACATGCCCATGTCCTGTGTGGGTTTCTTCCCTCGGTGAGGGCTGACACTCTACTGCAGCATCACTGTCCAACTCTCTGAGTCTTGGCAGTGGCGCAGTGCTGTCAGCCCACATCTCGGCCTGCTTTTAGAGCTGCATGACTCTTATCCTTTAATTAAATCCCCAGCAGATCTTTTGGTGCTCTAGCTGCAAACTGAACTGAACTTCTATTAAGCATCCACATAGACTGCAGATATATTTAGCACTGTATGGGAATTTTATAGATAATCCTTCTAACTCAAGTGGTAAGCGCTGACAAGATTTGTAACTGGAGACCACTAAAAACAACAACACCAAGTTGTTGGCAACCTTGGGGGAATTCTCTTCCTCCCCACATGCCCCATGCCCTCTCTGAATATGCTCAAAATAATCAGGAACCACCCCCACCCCACCCCCCGAACAGCTCGCAGGGAGAGCAGAGGGTTAATCATTTCACCTGACAAGGAGAAATGCCTGTGCTGATGAAAGGATCAGCTTAGCACGATGCTGAATTCCATTCCGCCGGCTTGCGAAAACACAAACATTTTCATCGAAAAGCTGAACCTCAGTAAGGGCTGGATCCAGACACATCAAAGAAGCGTTTCAGTGAAACGCTTTGTAAACTTTATATGAGAAATCGGGTTGGCAAAAACGGAACTCCAAAGCGCCGTCAGGTGTCACAGTGTTATAATGCACATACAGTGGTACTTCGGGTTACAAACACCTCAGGTTACAAACACTTCAGGTTACAGACTCCGCTAACCCGGAAGTAGTACCTTAGGTTAAGAACTTTACCTCAGGGTGAGAACAGAAATCGTGCGCTGGCGGCAGCGGGAGGCCCCATTAGCAAAAGCGCGCCTCAGGTTAAGAACGGACCTCCGGAACAAATTAAGTTCGTAACCAGAGGTACCACTGTACAACACATACAAAGCGCTTTTTCTTTGCCACAGTATTCCTTTAAGGAGGTGAGAATATATTCCATCCTCCTGATGGCTTATGAGAATTTGAAGGTGATTGGGGAAGAGACGACAGAGGAGAGCAGCCACTTTCAGAAGGAGCAAGATGCTTGGAGTGAGAGAGGGAAGCAGCTTGGGCTTGGTACCCCTTTTTAACCATTTAGAGAGTGAGAAGGCTACTGGCATCTTTAAAAGGATAGGAGTTGCTAAGGAGAACTCACAGAGTGTGGGCAGCAGCTGTGGCTCCTTCCCTGTGCTACTGACCCCTGGTGGAAGGGTGTCTGTTCTCCATTCTCAATTACAGCACTCGCAGAGAAGGGCTTGTTACCCTGTTGCCCCACCCCCCCAAAAAAATGTTCAAAACTCATAGTGTGTCCTTTTGTTATGCAAGGTGTTTGAAGCGGTGATCGCATGGGTCAACCACGACAAAGATGTGCGACAGGAGCTCATGGCACGCCTGATGGAACATGTCCGCCTGCCATTGCTCTCCCGAGAGTATTTGGTTCAGGTAAGTAAAAAGTAAGCATTTAATGTGCACACCCTCTCTTATTCTGTACAACCTTAAGCGTACAGACTTAGCCATAGGAAGAGAATATTTGCCATTAAGGAAACCGAATTGCTGAACTACGGGTAGAACCTCTTGTAAGGTTCTATCAATCTGCTCAGCGTTCTGTATCTTGGTAGTTACGACTGGGTCTTTTTTTAATCTTGTTTGTGTTGTGCTTTTTGGCGAGTGTGAAGCTTTTGAAAATATTTAATAGTGGAAAGGGTAAGGCTCTGTTAATTTGGAGGAATCACTTCATCAACCTAACTAGCCAAAAAAACAAAACAAAACAAAACAAAACACACAACCCCCCCCCCAAAACCTACACCTAAATTTGAAATGACCTGCCTTAAATGGTTTATCGCTAAGAATCTGAATCTGCAGCTATACTAGAACAATTGAGTACTGGTTTATGTTTTCCTTGATATTCTGTCAAAGGGAATTAATATTTGTTGTTGCCCTAGGAATGTAGGAAGCCAGCTTAAATGAAGTCACTTTGGTCCAGCTGTCAGGGCTCTCCAGAGTTTAATAAGGGACATTCCCATCTTTACCTGGAGGTGCCAGGGAGTGAGTTTTGGACCTTCTGCATCTCATGCAGAAGGAAATTGGCAATATTCACCTCATTTTTCCTTGAGCTCATTTGTTTTCATTTCCTTGAATAAGTTACCTTGATCTTGTTCGGAAAAGTACTGAAATGTCTGCATAGGACAGAATTCCAAAGCACACATAACAAGTGACACTCAGACTGCTTTTTGCCAGGGTATACAGCTTCTGTGCTTATCTCTACATTCTGGTTTCTAGCCTGTAGGCATCCACCCTCTTGAAATGCCTTTTCTTCATAGGGTTCCAAAACTTTTGGAAGCACCGCGCTTACATTTCTTATTGAACAGATCCAAAGGGCCTGTATTTTCGAATTTGGCATAGGGGTAATATTGATAGGAACATGCCAACGTATTAGTGTGCACCTGTTGTGTAGCAGTACTTGTTAAGACTTTTGTCCACATGTTTAATGCGCAGAGAGTCGAAGAGGAACCGCTTGTTAAAAACAGCAGTGCGTGTAAGGATTACCTCATTGAAGCGATGAAGTACCATTTGTTGCCACTTGAGCAAAGGGCTCTGATGAAGACCACACGAACAAGGCTGCGAACACCAGCCTGCCTTCCAAAAGTAAGACCCGTCGCTCTTGGCTACCTGGTTTGCCATTTAGTATTGCATTGCATTCTGGGAAGAGAACGTTCAGCAGAGATGTAACAGATGGGTTTAATTATGCAGAGGTCTTATTGAAAATACAGTGATTTTGAAGTAATTTAAGACAGTCAAATGGGACCTCGATTTTTATACATATATACCAGTAGGAAGAAGCGCACCATAATCCAGTAAGTGAATTTAGACATACAATCTAGAATGTCCTTCTTTCAAATTTGTCAGTAGGGTTCTCTTTGTTCAAGAATATTGGGGTGCCATTATGTAACTGGCAAGACTGTCACAGTGGTTCAGCAGAGAAACTCTTGTTTTGCCTGTCAAGAGCATCTGCCTTTTTAGTGAATAGAATGGCGGTATTTGGTTCCATATGTGTCCCATGGATTGTCAAGGTGGTCACTTAGCAGAAGGAGCAGCATTATAGATTATAGCAAGACTCTTCTCTCCCCCCGCCCCCCCCCCAAATAAAACCCTGGTGGCAGCAAAGTTAGGTGGTAGGAGTAGGACTATATCTCCTCCTTATTGATCCCTGTGTACTTTGGTGGTGGAACTCTTTCTCTTGGCAATCGCCTTGGCAGAAGTAGTCTCCAAAAGAAAAGGGGAATACAGGAAGTTAAAAGGTGCTATTCTGATATACGATGGGTATGCGTAAGTGAATAGTTCCTAAGTTTATTGTTCTAGCCAAAGACCATGACAAACTACTCTGAGACACAGAATAGCAACTTGTAAGAAATGATCAATTTTCCATTGTTGTTGTCTCCATTCATGTAAATAAGCAACTAGGTTATTTACTATCTATCAATCAAAAACCTTTATTGGTATCACTTAAAAACATTTAAAATAAATAAGCCAGTACACTCTCGACGTCACACTATCAGTTCAGTCACCTGCCAAAGGGAAGCAAGACCAGCAGTTGGTTTCCCTCTGTGGGACTCCAGCAAGGTCTGGGACAGGCAATGCACTTCTGCGGCCGAAGATCAAACTGAGGAACTCGGCCACTGTTCCGGTGAGCTCCTGGTCTCTCTCCTGCAATAGGAAGCGTACAATCTCTATCTCTGGCCTTCATGTTGGAAAAGGTAGATGATCAAGATATTGTTGCTGAAGATCATCATACAATTTGCATTTGAGGACCGTGTGAGCTAGCGTTTCCACTGACGTCACATCTGCGTCACATGGGCAGATCCTATCTCCTTCTGCCATCCCTGCGAACCTACCCCAGAGGAGGTTGGAGGGGTTAGAGTTGAACCTATTCAGTGTAAAAGCCCTTCTTTCTAGTGGTTTAGATAGAAAGTGTAGATAATTGGGATTGAATTCCTGCGCCCAAGGGAGTTGGAAATGAAGGGGGGAACATGTTTTTTCCGCAGCTAGAATTAGTTCTTGACGCTCTATGTCCCATAACCTAGTTTTTAACATGACTTTGGCAGTTGGGAAAGCCACGGCACCTAGGAAATCCTCAGAAAGCCCACGTTGACGTATCTTTGTGCAAAATAGTTGTAACCCTGGGGAAAGGAAGGGTTCTGCCAGAACTTCGCTGAATAAAGTGTCTTTATCTGCTGAGAAGCAATCGTTAAGCCAGCAAAAAAGAAACCTCATCCAGGCGATTGTCTCAAGATTATGTTTGGCCTCCCTCTAAACACAAGGCAGCATAAGGAAGACAGCATGGAACAGCAAAAGTCTTGAATAGAAAGATTGCCTGCACTCGCTCCACTGACTGGTTGAACCCTGAAATCCAGATTGGGATTCCGTAGAGCAGTTGTGCTCTGGCTTTAGCATTAAAAACCTTGATGGCAGAAGGGATGTGTTGGTCACCTCTTGTTACAAAGAAGCGCGTTATGGCCTGCATGGACAGCTTGCTGGCCTTTACGGCCGCTGCACTGTGCGGAGACCACCGGAGCCTGTGATGGAAAGTAATCCGCAGATAGTTGAATTTGGGTACCTGCTAAATGTGTTTCCCACCAAAGATCATAGTATAACTCTTGCGAGAGTTCCCAAAAACCATTATTTTGGGTTATTTACTAAGTGTTTCTTCCTTTGAAGCTGATGGTGGTGGTCGGAGGACAAGCACCCAAAGCCATCCGCAGCGTGGAGTGTTACGATTTTAAGGAAGAACGGTGGCACCAAGTTGCTGAGCTGCCTTCTAGAAGATGCAGAGCAGGTAGCTTCTTAAATTGATAGTGTTGCTTACATAGCTATGTAACTCCATGTCAGCTACTTCCTTTTAAGAAGGATGTTTTTTTTTTAATGTTTGCAATCTTTAAACAAAAGAGCATACATGGTCTGTAGAGACCAACGCCTGAAATGTAGAACCTTCTCTTTCAGGAGTGGTATACATGAGCGGTCTTGTCTTTGCCGTTGGTGGTTTCAACGGCTCCTTGCGGGTTCGTACGGTGGATTCATATGATCCCGTGAAGGACCAATGGACAAGTGTTGCTAGCATGCAAGACAGAAGAAGCACTTTGGGGGCTGCTGTATTAAACGGACTTCTGTATGCTGTGGGAGGATTTGATGGAAGTACAGGTATGGAGCATTTCATTCATATTGTACTTTGCATTCTTACTTTGAGGAGACAGTCTTCTAGATCAGACCTCACCCATTTGGCGCTGTTCGGATGCTTGGCAGTACAATTCCCATCAGTCCCAGCAAGTTGTTTTGCACTATTAAAATTGTGCTTATAAAAATGAAAGCACACACGCAGTAATTCAGCTGAGTGAGACCAGCAATCTCAATCAAACTCACGGTTATCTCCATAGCTAATGATAGAAAAGAGTTCATAAGCTCTTAATTCCAGTTAATAGTTCATGGAGAAATGAATGAATAATGTTCATAGCTTTCTGTTTTGCTTTGTTACAGGTCTGTCATCAGTAGAAGCCTATAATATGAAGACTAATGAATGGTTTCATGTAACTCCAATGAACACAAGGAGAAGTAGTGTTGGTGTAGGTGTAGTTGGAGGTAAGGTCTCCTCTTAAGACTAAATTGGTTCTGCTGTCCATGTGACTAATTCACAAGCTTAACTCCTAAATACACAATATATTCAAAGCAAGCGCTTTGCAAAGCAGACTAGTGTGTTCAACTCCATCTTCAGATGAAGTATTTATTAGACCCAGGAGTGCCCTCTGCTGTGTTCTCTGTGAATTTTTCCTAACCACCTTAGTATTTGTATCTTTATTCTATTTATTTTTTTGCTTCCCTTGTGCCAAGGAGAAAGTGGCAGTGTGCTGCCTGCTTTATTAAGAAACAGCTATAGTAGTCAGATTTTATTAGCCAGCTGGGAAGCTAAATAGTCCCTTTTTAAAAAAATGACTGCTCATGTTTTAAAATAAAAATAAAAATCTTGAGTTAAATGAATATTATTGAAAGAGAAATGTCTAAAAGAATATTTAAAGAGAAACACCTAAAGTATTTGTTTCTTCTGAAATGTATGATTTAAACTGTGAACCACAACCTATCTGTAGACAGCTCAGATTAGGCTGCCTTGCTTTCATTCAGCATTCTTCAAAGTGTGAGTCCATCAAACCTCACAAGAAAGGACTTGAGTGGAACCTGACAAGTTCTCTTCAAAATAGACGCTTGTTGAGAAAAGCCCATCAAAGCATCAAATGCAAACATGCACGCTAAATGGTTTTGCAATGTTTCAGTTACACAGAGCACAAACCTTAACTATTTTATGTGGAAGCATCTGCTTTCTCATTCAGATCAGTCACCCCTTTTAACATACAAAGGCTTCTAGGTTTAATCCTACATGAAATGCATGTCATACAAATGTAATGCAGCCTTCTCCAACCTTGTGCCCACCAGATATTGTTGGGCTCTCTACTTCTATCACTGAGCATGATCGGTGGTCAGGAATGACAAGAGTTGTGGTCCAAAATGCTTGGGCAACACCAAGTTAGGGAAGGTTGACCTATCATCTACTGGTATATGTGCATATGCAGAATTTGTTGATTCTATTTCCAGGTATGCTGTATGCCGTCGGTGGCTATGATGGTGCATCACGTCAGTGCCTTAGTACAGTGGAGTGTTATAACTACAGTTCAAATGAATGGAGCTATGTTGCAGAGATGGGCACTAGACGTAGCGGAGCAGGTGAGTAAACAAACTTAAATGAGAACTCTTATGTTTCAAATGGGGGGGGGAATGCAAGGAATCCCAAAGGTTTTTTTGGTTTTGGTTTTTTTGAACTAGTCACGGCAGGTACACATATCTTCAAAATCCAAATAGCTGTCTTACTGTTCCTTGAACTTGTCCCTGCACCCCTCCCACACTCCTTGCTGCATATGGGACATAATTCCTGAACCAGGAAATAATCCTGGCACAATTCAAAGTGTTGGTGCTGACCTTTAAAGTATACCTGAAGGAGCGTCTCCACCCCCATCATTCAGCCCGGACACTGTGATCCAGTGCCAAGTGCCTTCTGGCGGTTCCCTCACTGTGAGAAGCAAAGCTACAGGGAACCAGGCAGAGGGCCTTCTCAGTAGTGGAACCCGCCCTGTGGAACGCCCTCCCACCAGATGTCAAAAGAGATAAGCAACTACTTGACATTCAGAAAATACCTGAAGGCAGCCCTGTTTAGGGGAGTTTTTAATCTGTGACATTTTAATGTATTTTAATATTTGTTGGAAGCTGCCCAGAGTGGCTGGGGGGATCTGCTCAGATGGGCAGGGTACAAATATTATTAATTGTTGTTGTTGTTGTTGTTGTTGTTATTATTATTATTATTATTATTATTATTATTATTATTAGACTATGAGATGTCTCTCTGATCAGATTTCAGCTTGAATTGCAGGATTGGAGAGGGTCATTGCACCATTCATGCTTTACATTTCTCAAGGTGGGGCGAGTGGTAGGTGCACATTCCAAAGATCGATTGCTGTCAGATTCAGAAGTTCCCAAAGGAACTGACATTATGAGTTGCAATCAGGAAGTGTTCTTAAGGTTATCTTTCTTTGTAGCTGATTTTTAAACTGCTGGTTTAACTCCCCCGTTTGTTTGTTTTTCAAAGCAGTTTTTTGTATGATCTAACAGCTACTCACTGAAAAATCCGAATTTGGTTGTTTTGTTTTGTTTTTTAATCCTGATTTAAGTATTTATGTTGGAAGCTCCCAGCAGCAAACTCTTAAATGCCAGTGGCTTTGAAAAAGCAATTTCTGGTTCAGCATGACTTGCAAAAACATAATTTTGTTTGCATACGTCTGGATTACACCTATGCAGTACTTGGTATCCAGTTCAATTTGCACCACTGCTCACTGCGGTGGAGTAGATGAGGGCCAGTATGCTGAGCTTGAATCCTTGGAAGATGGGTTGGTGTTTCCTGTGTTCTGAAGATTGGCCAGTTCTGTGTGGGGTTGCACTCCCTTTGAAAGAATAGGTTCAGAGCTTGGGTGGGTGGGGTGCTCCTAGATCCATCTTTGCTGCTGGAAGCTCAGATATAGCCTCAGTGGCTAGGAGTGTCTTTTGCCAGCTACATTTGGTCCTCCAACTATGGCCATTCTTGGACCTGTATAATAATGGCGATGATGATTGGTTAAATTTGTATTGAGATTCATGTACTGGTATCTTCAAAACTCAATTATTGCAATGCACTCACCCCTTGAGCAGAGGCTGCAGCTGATGCAGAATGCTGTGGCTAGACAGTTGATGGGGTTGGACTCTCGGCAGCACATTAACCCGGTGTTCAAGCTTGTATTGGCCGCCTGTATGCTACTGTTCTGCCAAATGTAGCGGTTCTTTTCAAGGATATCAGGGCAAATAAACAAAGCAGGTGGAAGGTGAACCAAAGTACCTTTATTGAAGAAAACAAAGTATATTCTGTATACCTAAATCAACATGTCCCCAATCTGCCCCCAGGAGCCCTCAAATGGGTAGCAAGGACACACAAACAGACTCACGGCACCCTCACCCTGGGTCCGTGATGAGGCTCCCTCTCCCATCCCACATGCCTGCCTTTTATAGAGAGCTTGATCTTAATTAGCAACATCTGTGGTCAAACATCCAGGCCCTCTTTCCTTAAAGAAACATCCACACAGAAGCTAAGTTTGGGGTGCGGCTCGGATATGGAGAGAACTCCAAGACATGCCATCCTATCTCCACGTCCAGATTGTTTCCCATACAGCTACTGGGCCAGGTTCAGGGTTCTTGTATTAATTTATAAGGCCCTTAACAACTTGGATCCAGGTACATCATGGACCACCTGATCCGTTGTATCCCTGCTCAGTCACTGAGGTCTTCAAGGGAGTCACTGTTAATGATTCCCCATGGCTTGGATGCACGACTCTTACTACCAAGGAGCCATGCACTCAGTATGGTGGGCCCAGTTTTATTGAACTATCTTCCAGATCAGACATGACCCTCCCTTTTAATCTTTAAGTGCTGACTGAAGACATTGTTTTATTCCCGCAGACTTTTAAGCTGAATTCTGGTTTTATAGTTTTAACTTAATTTTAGCCTTACTGTTTTGTGTCTCCTTGTATGCCACTGAGAGATTGCTGCAGTTAAGTGATATACAAATTGGAAAGGGGAAAAATTGGATGGAAGGAGAAAGTAATGATTGGAGAAGCTGCTTCTCCTCTGACAGATGGATGGGGCTAGAATGGTCTCCGAATATGCTCTTTCTGAGAGGTAGAGAGTGCTTCTCCCAGTGGCCATTGGTATCCTGACTGGTAGCGAAGGAAGGCAAGGATGTGCCTCACTTCAACTCTGCAGTTTGTTTGCTAGTATAGTGCTTATAGTATAGGGCCCACTGTCCTTTTATTATTGCATGTTATGTTTTTTTACCTTATAGAATCCGTTGCAGGACCCCACAGTATTTCCTTCCTGTGAGCTGCATAAAGGTTTGCAAGACCAAGAACTAGCATAGCATATTGGCTAAAGGTGCAATCTTATACACACTTGTCTGGGTGTAACTTAGCATAGGATTGCACTGTAACAGAGTCAGCTGTGGGCCAGTAAATCATTAGTCTAGTTTGCCCCTCTGATGAAATCAGTAGAACTTTCAACCATGCAATATTGGGATAAACAAACTGACCTAGAGATGGCTGTAAGAGTTACTAGGGGAAAGTGTGAAGACATTTTTGAAAACTCCCAAGTTCTAGGTACATACTAAGTGTGCGTTGGTGTCTGTGAACGTGTAATGTAATATTTGTGTGACTTTCATTGCATCTGAAACTTTCTGACCCCCCCCCCCCCGGTACTTTGATAACATTCCAGAAGTGGGGATTTATGCTTTTTCTCACCTTAACATTAACTCATTTTACTTTTTTCCCTCCTTGCAGGTGTCGGTGTCTTAAACAACTTATTGTATGCAGTAGGTGGTCATGATGGTCCTTTAGTCAGAAAAAGTGTTGAGGTGTATGATCCCACCATCAACACATGGAAACAGGTTGCAGATATGAACATGTGTAGGAGAAATGCAGGTAAATATTAAGAACTTTTAATATAGCATTGAAAATAGAAATGGCACTCACTTGGACTTTAATTGTTCCCACATCTGCCCCCAAGATTATTTATCTAATGAGGACCTTGCTTTGAGTACTGAGAAATCTAACATAATTCAGTATATGACACTAACACAGCCACTTTCCTCATAGAACTAAATAACAACAGACAAAAATGATGGCAGTTTTGAATTTGGATAACTCACTAGCCTCAAATGCTACATTGGGGGGAATACATGGTTGTCCATCATATCAAATAAATAACTGTGCACTTAGCTTGTCACTTAGAAAGGCCGTAATGCTTCCTTTTTTACAACCTCCTGGCACCAAATGTGGCGTGGTGAGCTAAGAAACCAGGCGCTGACACTATTTTTCTGCTTTGTATTAGGGGTTTGTGCTGTCAATGGGCTCTTATATGTAGTTGGAGGAGATGATGGTTCCTGTAACTTGGCAACAGTGGAATATTATAACCCTACAACAGATAAGTGGACGGTGGTATCGTCATGTATGAGTACAGGAAGAAGCTATGCAGGTAATAAAGAATTAAGTTCAAAAGGTGGAGTCTTCTCCCTTTTTCTGGAGGTTAATGAAGGGGCAGGTGGACTTCATTATGCTCCCTCAGTGAAAGTGTATTACGTGAATGGGTCTAGAAGCTCTTGGAGGATGGATGGGATATAAATGAAATAAAACACAGATAGCATCTATATGCGGAGAAAACCAAATAAAGATATTTGCTCATTTAAAATATGTATATGTCACCTTTTTAAGAGTCAAAGCTATCTGAGGGCGGCTTCCATAAAAAACAATATATGACAATGTCATCACAGATCAAATGTGAATAAACCAGAAATAATGTAACAAAATCCATACAAAGAGCATTAGTTAAAGATGCTTTTGAACACCTATAGAAATCCACTGGGAGATGTCTTAAGGCGATGTGGAGTTAGGTGGCAACCAGATCTATCTCTCTGTTGCCTCTGAATCAGGATAAGCAGTTCAGGTGCTTGTCGGTTGTATGGAGACGGTAGTAGTCTGGATGGGGACTACTAAATTTAAACTCAATCCAGGCAAAATTCATTTGCTGCAGGTTCTCAAGTGTAGAATATAGGGAGATGGCCAGTTCTGGAAGGAGTTGCATTCCCCTGGAAGGAAAATGTGCATTTGGGGGGGGGGCGGGGGGGACTCCTTGTTCCATCACTGTCACTTGAGACACAGTTCGCTTCAATGGCTAGGAATACCTATTTCCAGTTCTGGCTGGTTCGCCACCTACAGTCCCACTTGGAAGGGAATTCTTTGGTCATAGTAATGTAATATTTGATAACTTCCAGATTAGACTAGCAATATGTTCTTTGTGGGGCTGCCCTTGAAGACTGTTCAGATGATGCAGTTAATGTAGAATGCAGCAGCAAGGCTACTGTTGAGTGTCTGGCCTGACATGTATTATGCTGGTTTTGAAAGATCTGCCCTGGTTTCCAATTTGCTAAAGGCTTAAGTGACCTGGGCTCCAAATACCTGAAGGAGCACTTCCTCCCACATCAGCTTGCCTAAGTGTTGTGATCAGTGTGGGAAGTCATGTTGGCAATGCCGCCAAAATATGGTTTGAGGGGCGGTGGGGCGAGGAGACCTTCTCTGTGGTGGCTCCCAGGTTGCTGAATGACTTCCTCTCTGAGTTTGTTCACACACCTCTTCACCGAAGCCTTTAGTTGACTAGATGCAGGGCTTTGTTTCAGCTGAAACTCACCGGAACTCAGTTCCAGCACCTCTCAGGTGGGCGCTATTGCCATTCTAAGAGAATGAGGGAGGTGTTTGTGGTGAGTTCTGGCACCTCTTTTTCTAGAAAATCACGCCGAGTAGATGTCTTCCCTTCTACTTTCCTATGATCTGCTGTTCTGTGCTGCTGTTTTTTTTGTAACTTTGCCGTTGGTGGTTTTCTGATGCTATTTTATGGTTTTAATGTAAATTGTACTTGTTTTAATTTGGTGAACGAAGCACAATAAGTACAGATAGTAAATAAGCAGACATCCAGTCTAGAACTAAAACATAATCATAGCCCAAGACCCACTACAGCAATAAGGACAGCAAATAAAACCTCCCCTTCAAGGAAAATATTTTAGTTTCAGGGGGAAATATGTATGTGAAGCAAAACTCTGTAACTCCACTCTAGGATCAATCCTGCTTTCTAGCCACAGAATCTCTACCCGCACCACACCTGAAATCACCGTATGATGTGGATGTCAGGAATGGGGCAGGGGGATGTGGTGTAGGAAAAACTGCCATGCTGGGCCAAATGGGGAGGTTTGGTGAGCCATATATGGTCTGTGGACCCATGGTTCCCCATTCCTGGACTAGCTTATTTCAACATATACTAGTGATGTAAATGTTGTAGCATAGACAGTAAACAGTTTTGTAAGCTATTATCATGGTTCTCTGTTTGAGGCTAGGGCTATCCTTTTCTACAAGTATGCCCAATTGGTGATCACTTTCAATAGTCTGGCCCCCAACATTTTGAGGGGGGGGAGAGAAAGAGACCAATTGGTATAAAACAGCGATTTCCCATGGTTTCCTAATGTAAGATGGCAGCTACTCTCATTTTAAAACCTTGGTTCATAGTTGCAGAGTTGACTTAGACCACTTACTCCCTTTCAGCCTCAGCTTTCCACCTGCCGTATATGGGATAATTCACTTTATTTTTACACGGCTGTTTTAACAAGATAAAGTAAATTAGTTTTAGAACAACCATATAGGAATGTTTCTCTGAATAAGAGTTCAAGTCCTGCTTTCTCTCTCTCTCTGTAGGTGTTACAGTTATTGACAAGCCATTGTGAGTTGGTGCAAAGATTTCTCCCTACCTTGATTATGCACTAAAAGCAAGCTTTAACAAGTGATGTCGAAGTGATTGAGCATCAAGTCACTTCTTAACTTGTAGCGCATTGAGACATGTTGGAAGCTGTGGCCTGCGACATTTAAGGATGAAAATGAAGATTATTCCAGTTTGAAGCAATGTGTAGCATTATTTGATGTAAAGCTGCATCTGACTGAGATGTAGCTGGCTGTGTTGACTACAATTTGTATTTGCTGGGTTTCTGGACAAAATTCCTTAAGGACCAATCATGTGTCTCATGGTTGACTATGGATTTTTTTTTTAAAGTAAAAGATAGTGTGCCCTGGTGTCTTTTTTCCAAAGAAAAAAAAAATCAACTGCTGGTTTTTGGAAGAATATTGAATCCCAGCTCAGTACTACAAGCTGGCACAAGAATCTGGATGCTTTTATAAATCATCTTTGGTTACATTACTATTGTGTGCATATTTAAGTGTGTGTGTAAGTAGACTTTCTTTATACTTGTTTGGAACTTGATGATACTATTTATAATCTGCACGGAACTTTGAAGTTTGCCAGTACTATGTTGTAAAACAGAGGTGTATATTTTGATATTTACCAGTGCTTTAACAAATGCCACAGAAAACATACAATACAATGCTCATGAAACAAGTGTAATGCCAAAATGTTTTAAACTAATGTATTGGTGATCTCTATTTACCAAGATCTATTTTGTTATGTTTTGGTGTATCTCTCTTAACTCTGTCATAAGGGTTAATACTTGGCATGGGCATAATGGCAGGTTTATAATGAATGTATGGAGCTCTGTTTTACTTGCATGGCATTTAAAACTATTCCTGTGTAAACTAGCTGCTATTAATTATGTACTTCCTGTATGTGAAAATGTTTGTAAACAAACAAACAATCCCTGGATGCTTTAAAGATGACCAAAACTATTGTCATTTTGACTTCTTTTATTTTAATAAAACTTTGCATATTTGTTTTTCCTAAAGTTTGGGACTTATATTTAATGTAAAAGTGATGAAGTATGTTCCTCTTCAACAAGGCAGATAGTTTTTGTTTCATAACTTATGTCTGGGAAGACAGATTGGATGAACTGAGTATATTCTGCTTGGAGCAAAAGCAGAACTTGCTAACCATTCTTAAGTATTTAATTACAGGTAGGTAGCTGTGTTGGTCTGCCATAGTCAAAACAAAATAAAATAAATTCCTTCCAGTAGCACCTTAGAGACCAACTAAGTTTGTTCTTGGTATGAGCTTTTGTGGGCATGCACACTTCTTCAGATTAAGTATTTAATGTTCACAATGAGCAATGTTGATTGAAAAATTAAAATTACTTTGAACATTAGGAACTCCCTTGCTGTTAGCGTGCTAAAACAAGCTGTTTAGGAAAGGGTATAAATAGGGAGACGAAATGCAAAATATAACAGGACTCCTAGACCTTTAAGTTGTGTAGAAATGGGCATGTCAGTATGTGTAGCTTGCTATGAGAGCTACACCATCTGAAATCTCCACTATTAAAAGTGCAGGAGCCCTGTCTTGTTTTTGGTAGCTTGGCCATGTGAAACAGCTGCACATGAGTTGCTACCATTCCTAATGACCTCTGATAACCAGATTCCACACCAGACAAAAATTTTTTTGGAAGAAATGTTGTGTTAAGAGGAAAAGTGCTCACTACTTGATATACTAGTTATTGCAGTCTGTAACTTAAGCATATGTTATATGAAAAAATGGCTCCTCTTTAGCCTGATTCTTAGAGGGAGGTAAACTGTGTGGGCTGTACTACTTACAAGCTCGTGTTTGAATGTTTCTCCTTATCCACAGGCAAGCCCACCCTTCAGAGACAACTAGATGTCAGAGAAAAGGCTAGCCCCTTAAGAGCACTCCAAATGAGTGTGTTCTTTCGTTTTAAAATCAAGAAGCATTCTGTCGCTGTCAAATTGGTCTGTCTAGTTTATGTCAATAAGTACAAAATGTGACTGTCAGAGGTTTGACTTACACAACCAATATTAATCATAGTACATCAACCTTTAGACAACCACATTGACCATCTATTCATTTCCCAGCCTAAGTCAAGGCTGCACCTTTACAGCCTAAAATAGCTTGCGACTCAAATACCTGAAATACTGCACCATCTCTGAACTTGTGTTCCAAGATCAGCAGAGGGGGTGTTTTTCTGTTTCTCTGTTAAAGAGTAATTAAGTGGTGATGCAACCTTCCCTGGCGTGGCATCCTTGTTTGTGGAGTGCTTTCTCCCTACAACTATATCAGGGACAAACATTTGGTGAGAGAGAAGACTTTCTTTTACCGACTTTTGTGGGTTTTAATGAGTGCTTCACCCTTCTGTTTTTAGTTCTCAGGCTGTAACTTTAAATATATATAAATGCCACAGTTGCTGGCCTCACGGATTGCATGTGGAAGCTAGCAGTAGATTCCTGGCGTAAAGCAGAGAATAAGGTAACCAAACTTGTGTTTGCTGCTGAACAAGAATGGCTGCAATCCGAAGCACACTTACTTAGGACCAAGCTCCAAGAGGCAGGGCCAGATTTAGGTTTGATGAGGCCCTAAGCTACTGAAGGTAATGGGGCCCTTTATATGTGATATTTTAGGGAACAGGCTAGCAGGCAGGGCCCATTACTTACCGTACATAATAGGAGCCTACAATCAATCAAAAACCTTTATTGCCATCACTTACAAATATTTAAAATAAATAAGCCAGTACATTCTCAACATCACACCATCAGTTCAGTCACCTACCAAAGGGAAGAAAGGCCAGCAGTCGGTTTCCCTCTGTGGGACTCCAGCAAGGTCTGGGACCTGCAGTGCACTTCTGCGGTCCAAGATCAAACAGAGGAACTCAGCCACTGTCCCAGTGAGCTCCTGGTCTCTCCCCTGCAACAGGAAGTGTACAATCTCTATCTCTGGCCTCCATGTTGGAAAACGTAGATGATCAAGATATTGTTCCTGAAGATATTCATACAATTTGCATTTGAGGACCATGTGAGCTAGCGTTTCCACCAGGTGTGTGTCACATGGGCAGATCCTTTCTCCTGCCATCCCTGCGAACCTATCCCAGAGGAAGTTGGAGGGGTTAGAATTGAACCTAGCTAGTGTAAAAGCCTTTCTTTCTAGCGGGTTAGATAGAAAGTGTAGATAATTGGGATTGAATTCCTGCACCCAAGGGAGTTGGAAATGAAGGGGGGAACATGTTTTTTCCACAGCTAGAATTAGTTCTTGACGCTCTATGTCCCATAACCTAGTTATTAACATGACTTTGGCAATTGGGAAAGCCACGGCCAGGAGCTTACAAAACACTGTTGCTGTATGTAGGTTTTATTTTTTATATATATTATATTTTGGAAATGTACATCCAGTTTTTTCTATAATTTTTTGGGGGCCCCCAAGAGTGGAGCCCTAAGCTATAGTTTGTTTAGCTTACCGGTATACTTGAATCAGGGGCATACCCAGGATCAAAACTAGGGGGGGGGGAGCCATGGTCGCTCAGGTTGTGACATTTCAGCACGGAAAAGGTGAATGAAACCAAAATTTAAAGAAAATTATATATAATTATAGCAGTGCTGTATTACGATAGTTATTACAATGATTTGCTTGAAAAAAAATAAAATTTTATTCTAGTTACATGTCTTATACTAATATCATTTTTCTTGGGTTTGAAGAAAACTTGTTCAAAACTTTCGTTTCAATCCAGTCCTGAGGGTAAAATCCCAACTTTACACAGCATTTAAATTGGTTCATTCCTACAGCCTTGACTGTAAAGCATGCTTAAATTCAAGTGTGCCAATTTACATGGAATATTTCTCCTTTAAATAGAATTGCATTCTTCTATTTATACATGTTGTATGAACCGAAAACAATACCAAATATTACTTGTGAGTTTATTTTGGAGTGCGAGGCAGGGGAGCTAAGATGCATAGGAAAGCTGCCGTCTTATGCCCACCTTTCCTTGGAAGTAAACCCCGTGAGCAGAGGCTGCGATCCTCTGCCAGCTCCCTTCGGTATTAGGAGAAGCAGGTAAACGTGCAGCCGCCCTGCGGTTTCCATGGCTACCGTCCGCTCCGCGTCCCCTACATCCACCCATCTCGTTTCTCCCTTCTCTTCGTCAGTGAACTGGCGCCTCCTTCCATTGGCCGTCCGACGAGACCTGACGATCTCACTCCATTCCTCCGCCCAATGGCGGCCCACCGAGACGGGCTGGGTGCACGCCTGACAGTCACGACCTCTCGCGCCGCAGCCAATCACGGCGGCGGGGGGGCCTTTTCCTCCGTGGCCAAAGGAGGAGGGTGTATCTGAGGAGCGAGCCTGCTGCTTGTCGCGGAGCAGCAGTGGGCTGAACTGCTGCATCCCTCGGCGCAGGTAAGAGGATAGAGAGCGGGCGGCGGAGGCACCTTCGGGGGCGATGGGGGGGGTTGTTTTAGGGAAGGAGGGGTGCTCTTTTCATTCGTTGCATTTGGAGACCCCACCCACCCGACGCAACCCCTTTACATTTTGTTTATGGGCACCAAAATATTCATTTCTTGGCCGCTGAGGCTTGTTATTTTGCGATTTTCCGTTTTATTTCTCTGCCCCTCGCCGACTTCTCTCTCAGAGACAAAAGCTGAAGTTTAGGATTCGGGAGATGCATTTTTATTTTTATTTTTATTTTAAATTCGTTGTTTTTTGGCCCAGGTGAGTAATAGGAGAAGGCATTTTCCTGGTGCCTGTTTTTGATCGCTGTTTTGATTCGCCTAGTGCTACTTGCCTGGTAGGTACCAGAAAGCAAGCCATGGCATGAAATTCTAAAGTTTATATTATTTGTTTGTTGTGGTTGATGAGCTTGGCCAGCCCTGACGGATGGACTGTCTAGTTTTTATGTAACTTGACAATTTTAAAGACGGATGAAGTAGCATGTTTTAAGAATGTTGTTGTTGTTGTTGTTCAGTCATTCAGTCGTGTCCGACTCTTCGTGACCCCATGGACCAGAGTACGCCAGGCACGCCTATCCTTCACTGCCTCTCGCAGTTTGGCCAAACTCATGTTAGTAGCTTCAAGAACACTGTCCAACCATCTCATCCTCTGTCGTCCCCTTCTCCTTGTGCCCTCCATCTTTCCCAACATCAGGGTCTTTTCTAGGGAGTCTTCTCTTCTCATGAGGTGGCCAAAGTACTGGAGCCTCAACTTCAGGATCTGTCCTTCTAGTGAGCACTCAGGGCTGATTTCTTTGAGAATGGATAGGTTTGATCTTCTTGCAGTCCATGGGACTCTCAAGAGTCTCCTCCAGCACCATAATTCAAAAGCATCAATTCTACGGCGATCAGCCTTCTTGATGGTCCAGCTCTCACTTCCGTACATTACTACTGGGAAAACCATAGCTTTAACTATACGGACCTTTGTCGGCAAGGTGATGTCTTTGCTTTTTAAGATGCTGTCTAGGTTTGTCATTGCTTTTCTCCCAAGAAGCAGGCGTCTTCTGATTTCGTGACTGCTGTCACCATCTGCAGTGATCATGGAACCCAAGAAAGTGAAATCTCTCACTGCCTCCATTTCTTCCCCTTCTATTTGCCAGGAGGTGATGGGACCAGTGGCCATGATCTTAGTTTTTTTGATGTTGAGCTTCAGACCATATTTTGCGCTCTCTTCTTTCACCCTCATTAAAAGGTTCTTCAATTCTTCCTCACTTTCTGCCATCAAGGTAGTATCATCAGCATATCTGAGGTTGTTGATATTTTTTCCGGCAATCTTAATTCCGGTTGGGGATTCATCCAGTCCAGCCTTTCGCATGATGTATTCTGCATATAAGTTAAATAAGCAGGGAGACAATATACAGCCTTGTCGTACTCCTTTCCCAATTTTGAACCAATCAGTTGTTCCATATCCAGTTCTAACTGTAGCTTCTTGTCCCACATAGAGATTTCTCAGGAGGCAAATGAGGTGATCCGGCACTCCCATTTCTTTAAGAACTTGCCATAGTTTGCTGTGGTCGACACAGTCAAATGCTTTTGCATAATCAATGAAGCAGAAGTAGATGTTTTTCTGGAACTCTCTGGCTTTCTCCATAATCCAGCGCATGTTTGCAATTTGGTCTCTGGTTCCTCTGCCCCTTCGAAATCCAGCTTGCACTTCTGGGAGTTCTCGGTCCACATACTGCTTAAGCCTGCCTTGTAGAATTTTAAGCATAACCTTGCTAGCGTGTGAAATGAGTGCAATTGTGCGGTAGTTGGAGCATTCTTTGGCATTGCCCTTCTTTGGGATTGGGATGTAGACTGATCTTCTCCAATCCTCTGGCCACTGCTGAGTTTTCCAAACTTGCTGGCATATTGAGTGCAGCACCTTAACAGCATCCTCTTTTAAAATTTTAAATAGTTCAGCTGGAATATCATCACTTCCACTGGCCTTGTTGTTAGCAAGGCTTTCTAAGGCCCATTTGACTTCACTCTCCAGGATGTCTGGCTCAAGGTCAGCAACCACATTTCCTGGGGTGTATGAGACCTCCATATCTTTCTGGTATAATTCCTCTGTGTATTCTTGCCACCTCTTCTTGATGTCTTCTGCTTCTGTTAGGTCCTTTCCACTTTTGTCCTTAATTGTGGTAATCTTTGTACGAAATGTTCCTTTCATATCTCCAATTTTCTTGAATAAATCTCTGGTTTTTCCCATTCTGTTATTTTCCTCTATTTCTTTGCATTGCTCGTTTAGAAAGGCCCTCTTGTCTCTCCTTGCTATTCTTTGGAAATCTGCATTCAATTTCCTGTATCTTTCACGATCTCCTTCGCATTTTGCTTGTCTTCTCTCCCCCGCTATTTGTAAGGCCTCATTGGTCAGCCACTACAACATTAGCCCAGTTGAATTTGATAAATGTGCTGCGGAGTAAACATCCTTGAGACTGTGCTATAAGGTTTCATCTTTTTGCACACTTACGACTTGCTTCATGGAGCTAGGATGTACCTGTATCTGGTTTCATAATCCTGCGTTGTACAGGAACCAGTGGGTGGCATGCTCTGGCCTCTGCCACCAGCAGGGATAAACAGGGCAACCAAGAGGAAGGCCAGTAAAGGAATTGCTGCTCCAGTGCTTGCTTTTCATGCCTCCCCATTACTTTTCCCTATTGAGTTGCGCTGTTAGAAAGCAAACTTGCAGGCGGAGCTGTCTTACTCTCTTAACTTGTAATAACAAAAAGGTAAAGGACCCCTGGACAGTTAAGTCCAGTCAAAGGCGACTATGGGGTTGTGGCGCTCATCTCGCTTTCAGGCCGAGGGAACTGGCATTTGTCTTTCCGGGTCATGTGGCCAGCATGACTAAACCGCTTCTGGCACAATGGAACACCATGACTGAAACCAGAGCGCACAGAAACGCCATTTACCTTCCTGCTGCAGAAGTACCT